>NC_143250.1:111524807-111835576 GCF_984573655.1 Nuphar pumila
GTGATTTTATAATTTTAATGCCATATGAAGTAATGTATAGTGTGATGCTTTGATTGTATACATGCTTATACCCGTGTTGATGGCTATCGACCCTGAGAGTGGTTAATTGTATTGATGTATGTATCACAATAGTTTTCACTGGATATTGTACCTGTTGATGAACTGTTCCCAAAAGATTCTATGTGAGGGTGTGCATGACCATCAGGTAAACTTGCTGGAGCGATAAGTCTCTATGAGGAAGTGCATTGTCCAAGAGCGAGTACCGCACGAAAATGGTATATTTCTGTGAGGAAGTGCATTGTCCAAGACTAGACAAACCATCCGTCTAGGGCAGTAACTCCTTGTAATAACCAAAATTTTTTCGTGTATTTTTCTTTATAAAACAATGTGAAATATGCAAATGGGCCTAGGATCCGTATTTCGGATCCAGGACCCATAAGGGGGCATATATATTGTTAATATCATATATATAAATATATATATATATATATATATATATATATATATATATATATATAAAAATTTAGTGTAGGGATCCACAGTTGGATCCAACTTGTGGATCCACATTATTGGTAAGACACGGATCCACACCGCAATAGGGTGTCGCGGATCCAGACTTTGTCTGGATCCCGGGTCTCGGTCTCGGTCTCGGACCCGGGGCACGCCCCCCGTAGCAGGTAAGTAACGAAAAAAAATAAACATGCATATAAGGCAACCCGATACGGGTTGCTCGATAAAAACGACAGGGAGGGGGGGGGTCAGAGTGAACCCTAACCCCCGCAGGGCGAAATCACAAAGGGGGAGGGGCGCTGGAGCACAACCGTCGAATGATGGAAGGTGAGCTCCTTCCTTTTCGGGAGACCCCCCTTTCTACAAAAAGGGGCCTCCCTGTTCCTCCTCTCTCCCTGTCCCTCTCAGCCTGATCTCGACAGTGGCTTCACCGGCTCTCTCTCGTCTGGTCCCTCTCATATCTCTCGTTCTTTCTCCCTTCTCCTGTCCTTTCCCTTGCGTGCGGCAATCACTGACGCGGATTGACGAAGCCAGTCCCCCAGCGGAGCAACCAACACCGGCACAAAAATCCCCTCCACGATGTTAGAGCAGTCGAGGCCGGTGGAATCGCTCTCCTTCTCACGATAGCCGCAACACTCAAACGTCGATTTTGAGGTACGGGTTCTCTATTGATTTCAAATAAGAATGGGAACATAGGTTTGTATCCCATGCAATAGTTTGGTAGGGTTTTAGTGTTCTTACAAATGTATTATTTTCAAGCTTGCTTTGCCTTTCTGTAACTCCCAAATCGACAGATTTGGGGAATTTTGGTTGCTGTGAATTCTAATAAAAAAAAAGAGAATAAATTTTTATTTTCATGTTAGGGCCCAGGTAGTCAGTCAGCTGGGCTAAGTACCTGACCCAGCCGACTGGGTCGGCTGGGTGGGTTTGGCTGTGTGCTAGACCCAGTTTTGACTGGGCCACTTGTTATTAAAAAACAGAGATTTTTTTTTTATTTATGTGGTTTCTTAAATTTCCAGATTTCATTAACTGTGTGTATTTCAATCATGTTAAGAATGTGATTTTCTCATGTTTTAACTTGACATCATGTGCACGAATTGTATATCATTTTAAGTCTTGGTGTCAAGTTTGTTTCAACCATACATAGTACTGGTGTATTTGTGTATTGAGGATAGGTGTTTCAGAATACTCGAGTTTTATCTAAAATGCATCAAGTGTTGGCAATTTTAGTATTTCCCATTTTCCATGGGTAGTCATGTGGTTGTGTACTGTGCACATGTTGTATGTGTGGGTAGAAATTCCTGGTGATCCCACTTAATGATTTTATTTCTCAAACTTTAGAAATGTTGGTTTCGGTGTTTATTATTCCAAGATCTATGAATCCTTCAAGACAATAAAATTTATGGATAACTAACTCAAGCCCTAACTTTTGTTGTTTCTGCTGCATAGGACCATTTTTCATATTCCAACAGGCATATAAATTGTGAAAAGGCTTCGAAATTTTAATTCACAGTAGAAAATATGTACTTCACTACTGTACTTCATGATGATCTGTTGCTGGATCTGGTTCCAAGCCAAACTCAGAACAAAATTTATAATTCTTGATTCTTAACTCACTGGAAATGATTGGTCGTGTCATCTGTGTTGCTAAGTAGACTAAGTTGTCCTCAGCTAGTGTAGCCTGAGAGTGATATTTGTCTAAATCAGAGGTTAAGTAGTCAAGATTTCATCTCCATTTTTTTTCATTACTTCTTTGATGCTTCACCTTCTGCATATAGCTAGTAGCAGAATACATCAGTCAGAAATCGTTGGTTTTTGGAGATATTTCCAGACAACTTAGGTTTGGATTTCTAAACCTCTGGGTTAACCTGTTGATCCAATTAGCATATTTTGATGCTTTGTGTATAGCATCTTTTCGAGTTAAAGATTTTCGGCTTGTATGATCCTTGTTCTAACAAATATATATATATATATATATATATATATATATATATATATATATATATATATATATATATATATATATATATATATATATATATATGCATGGACAGTATGTATGCACATGCTAGAAATATGCATGGGTTATTCCAAAAAGAACACAGTCCATTGACAGGTATGTGTACGTGTAAAGAGATCTTGCATTGAAATATACATGCAATCTATTGTGATTATACAACATACATGATTATGCATACGTGACATTATTCAAATCTGAAATTTTACCTTGGTATGCATGATAGACTTTAGATTGTGGTTATGAACACATGTTAATTCCAATACATATTATGAATGAAGAGTTTTGGGTGTAAACCTTCTGTCTATATGTGTATGTCTATATTAAATGATGCCTTTAGCATGTGCACTATTATCAGAATGCTCACAGGTGTGATTAAAGTACGGGTTGTGCAAAAGAATTACATTTAACATGAATATGTGAACTCATACACATGCATGAGAATATTGTTGTTTAATGCACATTTCTATATTGACGTACATGATCGTGTATGAAAAGGCATGTGGAATGAATGCATATGGGCATATGATTGATGATTTTTGCTTGTGAATGCATTGATGATCAATTGGATCATCAGGGGTTGGGTGAGAGTCGAGAACAAGTTCTTCTCTGTTTTTGTTATTTTGATGTATTGGATAAATCAGAAGTGATATTATGGTTTTTACTGCACTGTTTTTTGTTGCTACGGCTATGGTCCTGTGAAGAGCTTGGCATGCTGTTTTGCAAACTTATGTTATTAATTTCTGCATGTTGATTTGCAAATGTAAAAGAGATGAATTAATAACAAGATAAAAGAAAGTAAAGAACAATGTAACTCATGCCTCCTTGATGTCTCTTATTTATTATGGGAATCTTGGAGATTACGGTTTGGGGGAAACCGTGAGGATACAAAAACTCTGTGTGCGTTGTTGTTGCCCCTGAACCCGATATTGAGGTTCTTCTTTTGGCCACGGTTTTAGGGAAAGTCCACCACTTTGCCTGGGGGTGGTGTGTTTGACACAACTGTTGTTGTTTTGGTATACGAAGAAAGTGGCGCCAGTGGATATTGTTTTTCATGGTATCCCCGACATTGGATGCTGTTTTCCAATTTTCTGATGGATGGTGTTGTTTCCTGATATCGGTCGAGGGCTAAGTTTGGAACCCGATAATAAAATACAAATTGTGTGCTAAGTTACCCTGAGAACCCTACTTGACCTCAGAGACTGTACCCGTTTGGTGTATCCCTGGGCAATGGTAAATTAAAAAAAGAGAAACTTAAAGTTGTGTGCATTTAATAAGACATGCATATGGAAATAGGGAAGCTTGAATGAAAGATAATAAAGGGTTCATGCATTGCACATAAATCATACATATTCCTGCTATGCATTAGATCATGCATGCTTACTTGTTCCCTTGGTTGTTATATGTTGATCAATGCATGATGTTATTCTCTCTTGCATTTAAATGCCCTTATTGATTAACTTGTGATCCATGTTACTTACTTCGTGTTCCCTCATGCTCAATGTTTACTTTATTTTTGCATGAATGGTTAATTGTCTTATAAATTGGTTATAACTGTATCCCTCTACAATATTACATGGATCTTATTTATGTTCTTTATTCTTATTTGATTCACTAGAGGGATCTGTACACAGGATTCTTTAGATTTTGACACCCTACTTTATTGGTTTTTCGTAGGGTCGGGTGATCAGTGAAGTAGAATCGCTTTTGAGAGGATACGAGAGCCACGTTTGTTTCAGACTGCTTCATTTACGAACAGAGTGGCTCTACTTTTGATTCTTTTAGTTCTTTTTATTTTCTGCATTTGTTACTTCACTTTTGAGTTGAGTATGAGACTCTTATTGATTCATTAGTAAAAGAGTTTAGTTGGTTGGTTATGGATGATAAATGTAAGTTTGTTTGTGGTGTGTGGTTATCCAACTGAAATTGGAACTGTAAAGACCTCGGGTCTCTGAGAAGTTTTCCGCAACTCTTAGAAATAAAAATTTCCGCATTTTTCAAAGGGTATGAGTTGGGGTCGTTACACTCCTTGTGAGGTTGTACATTTTCCAGACCAGGTGATCCGGCATGGATTTTGTAAATCTTTATTATGAATAAATGAAATGTTATGATGAATTATGATGATCTTCTGAGTTGATTGAGATAGCCAGTTATGAATCTATAGATTTGACTTTTCTATTATGGTATGATTATATATTGAACTCAGATATGATAATAAGATCCTTATTGATTTTAGATCTTGATATGAGGTTATGATTATGACGCTTATGTTAGCGTATAGGTGAATGACACATCACGCCTAAATAATTTCATTGCAAATGATTATCTGAGTAAATATATCACACTTGTGTATCATGATTGATGTGTATCGTGAATATTTAACTAAATTACTTATAAGGTATGTGCATGTGTTTCACGTTAGAATAGTCAAATGTGATTTGACTTATTATTTATAAGAATTATGAATGCATATAAAAATGATGCAATGATCTGAATGCCTTAGATGCACACACACACACACACACACACACACACACACACACACACACACACACACACACATATATATATATATATATATATATATATATATATATATATGTGTGTGTGTGTGTGTGTGTGTGTGTGTGTGTGATGACTTGTATGACTTGAATGCATATAGATTATACTTTATTATGTGAGTTAAGGTTGAATATAATATTAAGTGATGAAATGCTTTTAAATGCTTTATGTTCAAATGCTTGAAATGAATGACTCATAGGACGTTGGTCCCTTGTCTATCACTTGATGATGGAAGAATAATATATCTTTACCTTTAAATGCTTGATATATTTTATTTAAGTTTGAGTTGCTTTACTAGACTTTAACGAGTCTGATCCCGTTTTACAGGAGACAGGTAATGCAGGTAAAGTATGATGAGTAGTTGGAGCGAAGGGTTGTTCGAGTTGTATCCTCGAGGGTCCACTCTTACCTTGCGATCTTGGTATTCATGATCTTTTCGTTTAAGTATTTGATCATGTAGAGACTGAAGTAATGTTTTCATACTCTGATTTGAAATAAAATTAAAACTCTTCATATTTCAGTCTTATATTGTACGTGGTTTGAAATGTGTATATCCCCTACACTTTGATTTGATTGTAACCGCATCCAAAGTCTTAACCGTTTTTAAAAAACGTTTCCGCATTAAAAGATCTGATTTACTTATACTTATCAAAAATAAATTCTTCTCAAAATTTCAATATTTGAACTATAATTAAAGTTAAAAATTTTGGGGCGTTACATATTATTGGGTTTTCAATATGACACTTTTGGGATTGGGGATCTGAAGCCCACGACTATTGTCTTGCAGTTGGCTGACAAGTCTACCAAGCATCCGAGAGGAATCTTGAAAGATGTGTTAGTCAAGGTCGAGGACTTATACTTTCCTGTTGATTTTCTTGTTCTAGACATGGAGGACACTGATGTTGCCCACCAGATCCCCATTATTCTGGGCAGACCATTCTTGATCACTGCCCACGCTCGCATTAATTGTCATATTTGGAAGATTGATGTTTCTTTTGGCAACAAGCGATTGTGATTACATATCTTTGATATTGTCATGAGAGTGACAAAAAATGATGAATGCTTTCAGGTGACAGACGCCACAGAAAAGCAATCCGATCCATAGTTGGATGTGTATCTTGCTAGTCATTCAGTTTATGACTCTCCATCTTTTAAGAATAGCCTCCATATGAAGACTAATCTTGTTCGTTCTGCTAGTCACGAGAGTCATCGTAGGGTCTAGAGGGGTAGAGTATGAGGAAACATAGTACGTGGTGTCACAGATGATGCCATTTTCCTCAGAGCCTCCAATTGAGCATGACTTCACATCCATGGATCTCATGGACGATGAAGGGTCTCCAGAGATCCATCCGGATGAGGACATAAAAACTTAGCGCTTTATGGGATGCAACTCATATTTGTGATGTACTATTAGTAGTCGTAGTCATTTTTTTGTTTTAGATAGTTTTCTTCCTTCATAAGTTAGATGTTAGATCGTGTATGCATTACATTTTTTTTATATTTTTATGAGATGCATAACAGGTAGACACGTGAAACCTATGCAGAGTCATTCACATGCCGTATCAGGTAAGGTTCTATAGCATGGTTCAGGTGACTTCTACTACTTCTCTCTCATTTATTTTCATTCTGATATGCATTCACTCAGTTTCATACAAGCATGAGGGAGTGCCACTAAGGACAATGTCATTCAAGCATGAGGGGGGTGTAGTTTGCACATCCATTTTTTTTTCAGTCTTTATACTTCCACATTGATGAAAACTCATAAAAATTAGGCTTTTAAAGAATGAGTTTGATCTTATATGAATGCTTTGCAAAATCTAATGTTTTAGAGAATTTTTAAGCCCCACGAAAAAAATACTGACACTGATATAGAAAACTGTGGTTATTTATGTGGATTTTAAAGAAATAATTATAGCTGGATGTTAGAGTTTCTTTTGAATCATAAGTATGAATATGCACAATTTATTTTTGAAAAACTAAGCAAATAAAAAAAATAAAAAAAGAGCATATGTTTAGTTGTTTGATCTCTTTGTATTCCCTAGTAGCTGGGCTTAGACACAAGTTGAAGTGTTTGATTCTCATGTAGAAAATGATAACGAAGGAAGTCACTTCTTTGTCTAAGTTGATATATGTGGCCTATTTTATTTAAGCAAGTAGAGCCTAAGGGGTGTTTACACCTAGAGACCTAAAGTCATCTAGTTTGGGAGCCATCAGCCCTAAAGCCTGTTACATGAACTTTATAGAGAGCCTAATAGATGTGTGATCATCGCAAAATTTTTCCTCTCGTGATATTCTCTCTCTTCCTTATCTTTTTCTTTTCAACCTCTTATTTTCCTCCTTTTTGAAGGGAGAAAGATAAAAGACGGAAAGAAAGAGAGAAGAGAAAGGAAAGAAGAGAAGAGAAGAGGAATTCTTTTGCGGGTCTCACTTGACCTTAATTTTGAAGAATTTTGAAATAACTCGCCTCCGTTTTTGAAATATTTGCGGGAAAACTGGGAGACGGGATCCGCTCGTCGGTACGAGGTTCGACCGTTCCTAGCGCCTTTACCAGGGGTAATCGAACCAAGGGTCGAATTAATCCCTTTTGCTTTGCTAAGAAATTATCTAAGAAATTATTCTAAGTCTAAATGCACAAAGAATCATGCTTGTGCTAATGCAAAGATGTATGCCTTTTTTGAAGAATTTCCAAGTGAATCTGATAAAGTGAAGAAATGTTTTCTAACTTAGAACTTAAGATTAAAGTTCTAAGTTTTTAGAATAATCAAGAGCTCGAGAAAAATAAATCTGGATTTTGGAAAGTGATTTTGAAGTTTTAAGATGAAAAGAGAAGAAAGAAAATTTTCAGAGTCATAAATGGACTTTGAATCAGAATAGAAATGAAATGGAATTGAATAAGAATGAAATGTAGGAAATCTAAATAGAATTGATTTGAAAGTTTGGAATTCAAGATGGAATTTGAATCCAAAGTCTGGATTCTAAAATAGAATTCGAAGTTTGAAATTTGAATTTAGGATTTGGAATGAAATGGACTTAGTTTTAAGAATTGGAATTAAGGTGGGATTTGGATTTGGAATTTTGAAGGAAATTGGGTTCAAGATTGGGAATCCAAGATTGAAATTGGGTCTGAAACCTGAGATTGAATTGGACTCTGGACCCTAAGATTGGATCTGAAGTCTGAGATCCAAAGCGATGTTTGGATTTTGGACCCTAAAATGGAAATGGATCTGAAGTTTTGAGATCCGAAGTGGAAGTGGATTCTGGAAAAATGGATTTGGATCTGAAGTCTGAGATCCGAAAGTGGAATTGGGTTCTGGATCCTAGAATGGATTCGGGATCTATAATCTGAGATCCAATGTAGAATTGGGGATCTGGATCCTAAATGAGATTTGGATCTGTAATTGGAGATCCAAAATGGGAATGAGGATCTGGATCCTAAATGGAATTTGGATCTGTAATTGAAGATCCAAAGAGGAATGGAGTTTATATTTGGAAATATGGATCCAAGTTGAGACTTAACTTTGGATTTGGGCTTTTGAAAGTCCAACTCGGACTTTTGAATTATGGATCTGGGTTTTGAAAACCCAGATTGAATTTATGTTTTTAGAAAGGTCAAATTTTTGAGAACCAATCTCAAACTGCGATTTTTGAATAGATAAAAAGATGAACTTTTGAGAATGAGTCAAGAATTTCAAAGTTTTAAATGGAACTTTGAAATTGAATTTTTGATTTGAATTGGAATTTTGGAATTTCAAAATTGATTTGAGAATTTGAACTATAAATGAATTTCAAAGTCAAATTTGGACTTTGAATTTGGAGCTTGAATTTGGAATGAATCAAGAATATAAAGATTGAATTTTGAAATTTCAAAGTCAAATTGGACTTTGAACTTAGAATTTAAATATTTGAAATAAAATAAAAGAATGAATTAAACTATAGACTGAAGAAAGATATTTGAGATCACTTGGGTTTTTGAAAAAGAATTTTGAAAAATATGATGCAATTCTATCCTATATGATAAATGAATTTGAATAAGTTGAAATTGGATTTTGAAAATTATATTTCATTCTTCAAATGAATTTAAATAGGACTAATGATATAATACACTCCTCACTATGGTCATTGAATGTATTATATAATAGTCATATTTAAATTCAAATGAAGGATAAAATATATTTTTGGTTCTTTTATAGAATTTAAAATAAAATTAACCCTCAATATACCCTGACTATGACCATTGGTATATATTTTGAGTTATTTTTAAGTTAAATTCTGATAAAAGAAGGAAATATTTTAGTAAAATATGATGAATTTTGAAAATGGATCCAGTGGGGTTCCAGTGTTATTTTGTAAAAGGGAAAAAATGCTAAGTTTTGTCCACACCCTGACTATGGCCATTGATATGGATCATCAACTTAGTATTAATTACCTCTTACGAAATGGTGCACGTGCCATTCGTGCTTCATCATTGTGGAAATTTGAGAAATAAAGGCAAAAATGTATGAGAGCAAGCGATTTCATGATATTTTACAATGCTCATTCATTCTACCTAAAACAGGGAATGTAAATTCTCATTAAGATCCTAACTTATTACAAGTTTTAAAAATTCAAGTCTCAAATGATGATATTCTCCTCATATTCCCTGCAAAAACAAATTGGTTAGTGAAAAGAGAAGGAAAATTGCACCTATGTCAAGGTATATGAGAAGATGAAGAAGAGGCATATACACCTATGTTCATATACGTACATGTATATATGTATATCTTATATATATGGGTATGTATCTATACACATGAATATATATATATATATATATATATATATATATATATATATATATATATATATATATATATATATATATATATATATATATATATATATATATACATATATATGTACACCTGATATGTGTATATGTATATATGGGTGAAATGGTGATCAGAGAAACATGGTGGATTTCTCATAGGACATTGAAGGTATTGACACCAATGAACAGGTATGGTAACTTCATATTTTAAGGGTTATGATGTCACCACATACTGGACTGATGCATTCCTGGCTTGGAATTCAAATCAGAGATATGATTTATAGAGATGCTCTGATGAAGATGGAGATTCCTTTGTGGCGGAACCAAGTCCCTTGGCATAAGAGCCAGTAATGGGATTGATCCAACTCAGGTGAACCGTGACAGGTTCAATGGGCTCCTGATTAGGGATGATCTAAGTGGATTTTGACAAGAAATGTACCTAAATGCAGACTCCTAATGAATTTGAGCATGCTTAAACCATGGTTCTAAAAGTTCTGAATGATCTAAAAGACCTGCTTGCTTGGTACTGCAGTAACATTTGCATAAGAGCGTCATGAAAATTCACTGCCTGATTGATGACAGCACTCTCTCTGCCTTCTCCACAACAAACTTGGCACGCTCTGCTTCTTATGCAGCAATCTGTTTGGCTTCAATTGCAACAGTAAACTCCTTTCAAAAGTAAGATTTTGTGATGGACACATCATCCAGAGCAATGTCGAAACTTGCTGCTCTATCAGCTGATAGATGGATCTTTACTTATCCAAAAATAATCAAAGAAAAGGGAGAAGGCAAGACGACAGTGGTTCTAATATATATCCATTAATGAAATGGATTTAACAGAGATAAGGATAGAGAGAATGGGGTGCTAGATGAACAGGAAGTTGGTGCCTAAGTCAAGCAACAGGAAAATGATATCGTCTATGTTTACAGGAATAAAGAGTGCAGGGAATAAAAAGAATGTAACGTGAGACAGAGAGGGTGTGTGTTGGTGTAGTAGTAATGGTGCATTTGCAGGAGAAACTGTCATAATTAAAACAACGAAAGCTCAAATCTTACAGGCATCTGAGAGGATTTACCGGAAACAGAGCAGAAATCTTCAAATATGTCTAATACACTTGACGTAGAATCTAACCTGCTTAGTTATATTGAAGACATCATGCTTAAAAAAAAAACAGAAATTATCACTTACCCACCAGCACAAAATTTTCAATGTAGTGAGAACACCTTTTGAATCCTTTGTTTCTTGTCTTCTCCAAGTGATCGCACTATGTTTGCTAGCCTGGATAAAGTGCCATCTCTAATGCTCTTTGATTGGACACCAACAGAGTCATCTAAGCTTGGGTGAACTTCAGTAATAGGGATGAAGAAATCCGTCCCTAGAACAACACACAGTTCATGAACGGTGCTAGCAAAGTCGAGAACCTTGTGTAAACGATCACTCTTTTCCTTCTGAAGCTCCTTTGTGGAGCCCTTATTGCAGGATCAATCCTGATTCCTTATCAGAAGAGGCTGAATCGTAGCTTTGTAGGGGCTCTGAAGGGAAGGAACCAACCGATTTTGAAGCTTTTCAGGGATGGGGGACTTATCGGTTGCTTGAGATCCTTGCAGAGGTAGTCGACCTCCTTTGGCTTGCTTGGGAAGAAAACGATAGATATTAATAGAAGAGGAAGAAGAAGAAGAATGAAGAAGAAGGGGAATCAGGAGCGTGGTGGGTGATAATGGACGGATCGTCGAAAAAGAAAAAAAAGGATGGTGGGGTAGAAGATGATCGAGAAGAAGAAGATGGAGGGGTAGAAGCATGAGAGATGAAGAACGGGCCCTCGTGAAAGAGAAGAAGTATGAGGCAGTGAAGGGGTGAAGAAGCGGTGATCTAGGGTTTCCTCATCGTGCCCCTCTTAAGGAGGGGGACGAAGGTTCGGGAGAGATTTGGTTAGAGATCGACGGGAGGAAAGGGGGGCGATCGGTGGAAATGGAAGGTGGAGATGGTGGTTGGTTGTGAAGGCTGAGCCGAGAGAAGGAGAAGGGCGAGAGTGAAGAGAGAAATGGAGGAGAGAGAAAGAGAGGGAGGGGAAAGTGGCGATTAGGGTTTATAAAAAAAAAAATTGGTTTATTCCAAAAAGAGGCTCCCTTAACAAAATTTTCCATAAACATGGTTTAAAAAATGATTTTTTTAGCAAAATCGATTTTAAAAAGTTTAAACTCATTCATTTTTTTTGAAATTTTCCATTTTTTTTGGTTTTTTGTTTTATTTTTCATTTTTTTTTCATTTTTAGAATAAAATCTTAAGGTTTTGTGAGAAAACAAAGGTTAAAACTAATTTTTTTGTGTTTTTGCAAAAATATTTATAAAAAGGAATTTTTCTGAGAATTTAAAAACTATTTTGAGAAAATTTCTTCAGAAATGGGTTTTGATTCGGATTTTGAGGAAAGACAGATTTAAAGTGCGGGATTCGGATCCGGAGTTGATTTTGAATATATTAATATGGATTTTAATTCAGAAAATCTGAAGAATGATCAAAATTTTCTCAGAAAACGAGGTTAAGGGCAAAAGGGTCATTTTTATAAAACTTTGAAAAATTTAGGGTGTTCACAGATGCCCCTCTTTGCTACTAAGCCGGTTGAAAGCCGAGCTTAGTGGCAAAGACAACACTCCAAATTTTGAAAATGCCCCAGTCAGCAGGTCTGAACTGGGTGTGGAAGAATTATTTTGAAAATATGGCTTTTCAGGCTTTGAAACCTTATCCTGAATGGTTTTGGGGAGACAAAATCCTCGAAATGATATGATTGAGTAAAAGATGAGGAAATCGTGATGGGACTTCAGATGGAAATTCCGAAATGATGGGAAATGAGAATTTTGATCAGGTCTCGTGGGTGAGACAAGATACTCTTATCGGAATGATTCAGGTTTTAGCCCTTAACCTAGATGGGACGAAAAATATATCAAGATGAATTTGAAATGAGAAAAGGAATACACGAGGACCTTGATGGGACATTTTGGAAAATGTCTTGTGAAATGAAGCCCGAGTATGATCCTTCCTTGGATGAATGTATGAAGTATGGGTTCCTTGATGGGAGGAGCCATGATGGGACTGGAAGAAATCATCTCGTCCAAACGAGGAATCTCGTTGGAACGAGACTCAGGTTTAATCCAAACCTGCAAGGAAGATATCTCGCGAAGCGAGGTTCCGGGTTAACTCTTAATCTGGATAGGAAATCTACCATATGGTTTTTTCAGAAATGGAGAAAGCACGATGGGACCTTTGGAATTTGGACGAACAAATCCGAGAGGGGTTTTTGCGAAAGGAGGAAATATAGAGTCCCTAAAGCTTTGAAAAGGGAAAGAAATTGGGCGTCTCATTGCTGAGACTGAAATAGCTTTTGAAATTAACTGATCTTTCGCAAATGGTTCAGGTTTGACCCTTATCCTGAGTGGGGGAAATCTACCGTACAGGTTTCTCAAAAATGGAGAAAGCACGATGGGACCTTCGGAATTTGGATGAACAAATCCGAGAGGGGTTTTTGCGAAAGAAAGAAATATAGAGTCCCTAAAGCTTTGAAAAAGGGGAAGAAATTGGGCGTCTCATTGCTGAGACTCAAATAGCTTTTGAAATTAAATGATCTTTCGCAAATGGTTGAGGTTTGACCCTTATCCTGAGTGGGGGAAATCTACCATACAGGTTTCTCATAAATGGAGAAAGCACGATGGGACCTTTGGAATTTGGACGAAAAAATCCGAGAGGGGTTTTTGCGAAAGGAGGAAATATAGAGTCCCTAAAGCTTTGAAAAGGGGAAGAAATTGGGCGTCTCATTGCTGAGACTGAAATAGCTTTTGAAATTAAATGATCTTTCGCAAATGGTTCAGGTTTGACCCTTATCCTGAGTGGGAGAAATCTACCATACAGGTTTCTCAAAAGTGGAGAAAGCACGATGGGACCTTCGGAATTTGGACGAACAAATCCGAGAGGGGTTTTTGCGAAAAGGAGGAAATATAGAGTCCCTAAAGCTTTGAAAAAGGGAAAGAAATTGGGCGTCTCATTGCTGAGACTGAAATAGCTTTTGAAATTAAATGATCTTTCGCAAATGGTTCAGGTTTGACCCTTATCCTGAGTGGGGGAAATCTACCATACAGGTTTCTCAAAAATAGAGAAAGCACGATGGGACCTTCGGAATTTGGACGAACAAATCCGAGAGGGGTTTTTGCGAAAGGAGGAAATATAGAGTCCCTAAAGCTTTGAAAAGGGGAAGAAATTGGGCGTCTCATTGCTGAGACTGAAATAGCTTTTGAAATCAAAGAATCTTTCGCAGAAGGTTCAGGTTTGACCCTTATCCTGAGTGGGTCATCCATACGGAATTCGTTAATGAAAAAAACCATGATGGGACAGGAAGAGATACTTCTTCTGAGGCAACTCTTTTTGGGAAATACAAACAACGCTAGGTTGCATCAAAATGAATATTGAATGTTTATTTAATTCTTGGAATAGCTAGAAAATTTTGCCAATAAGATAAAATCATAGCAGATTCAGATGCTTCTAAATGTACATGTATGGGTAAAGATATTCCCTCTTTTACCTAGAGTACTTCCTCCAATGAGGTTAACTCCTCGGTTTTAAGAGTCAAATTCAAAAATTTAGCACTGATGATTTTCTTCAAGGAAGCTATCCATTTCCCTGATATAAGAATAAAAGAAATATTCTTAATTTCATAAAAGCAGGAAGTGAAGAGATATTGATAAAAGAATTTTGCATGAGAAAAGATGACTTCTGACAACTTTGGCAGTTTGATATCTGGTTGTTTTCCCACGATGATCTTTTTGCACTCTTTTCGAGTCATTGGGCTTTCTCGGTTTTTCACATCATCCTTCATTTGAATGTCCTGACTTTTCTCTCTTTTTCAGAGAAGGGTACGTCACAAACTCATTCATCTTGGAGATGCTCCGATTCTTCTTTTTCTCAGAGATTATATATGATATTGGCTCAAAAGATCTTCAGATGATAGTTGGAATCAAATATCTTTTAGGGTTTGTCGGTAGGCCCATCACATCCGCATTCATCTCGACGGTGATCCGAACTTTCCCTGGAAGGATCCGTCACAAACTCCGTCATCTTGGAGATGTTTCAAATCTTCTTTGGCCCCGAGGGTCTACTCGCTTAATTCGCCTTCATCTTGACGACAATTGAGAGATCCCTTTTGCGGATATTTGATTGCAGCTTTAAATTGGATAAGGTGGTATGGATTAAGTGGATTCTTTTATGGCTCAGAGTATTTCCACTGCCTGATTGCCAAAAGTCATTTTAAAATATGCGCCATAGCCAAGATCAATATCAATTCGCTTCTGGCTTTTCAACATCATTGAAGATTTCTTTCATTGATCATATCGAGGACATTTCTTACATCCTTTTGGTTGATCAATAGGAAAAGATTTGAATTTTACCTCTTTTTCGCAAAAAGTTTCACCTTTTGGAAGGAAATACAGGAGGTAATCTGAGAAAATTCTCTTTGTACAGTAAGAATATTTAGAATCAATAAATGCTTTTAGCAAATTGGCAAAGTTTTCATGAATTCTCTGTGAAATAATCACTCAATATAGATTTTGATGAGACCTTGAGTCGCAATCTTTTGATTTTGGGAAATACATAACCAGCAAAAGCCGGGACATTTGAAATACATGACCAACAGAAGCCGGAACGTTTGAAATGCATGACCAGTGAAGGCTGGAACATTTTGAAATACCTGACCAGCGAAAGCTGGAACATTTGAAATACCTGACCAGCGAAAGCTGGAACATTTGAAATACCTGACCAGCGAGAAGATGGAACCTTTTGAAATACTTGATCAGTAAAACTGGAACATTTAAAATACATGACCAGCAATAATGCTGGAACATTTTGGAAATACATGACCAACGAGTGTTGGGTCTTTTGGGAAATACACAAATGGTTATGAAAAACTGGCTTTTAATAAAAAGATTGAGAATGATCGAAATTGGGAGATTATAACCCGAGGGTTGAGAAAATGGTAAATTTTTTGAAAATATTGTACCCAGAGGTTGGAGAGTTGATAATCTTGAGAGATTTGAAGATTAGGAAATGACATATTTGAGAGATTGAAACCCGAAGGTTTGGAAAGAAGAGAATGGAGAAATCGCACCCTGAAGGTTTGATTTATGGAAAATAGGTTGATTTGGGAGCTCGAAAATTGTGAGCTGGGACTTTTTGAAATACACGACCAAATGCTGAGTCCTTTTTGGGAATGCATGACCAGCAAAGATGGGACGTTTGAAATGCGTGACCAGCAAAAAGCTGGAATGTTTGGAATGCGTGACCAGCGAAAAGCTGGAACGTTTGAAATACATGACCAACGAGTGTTGGATCTTTTTTGGAAATACCTGACCAGCGAAAGCTGGAACGTTTGAAATACATGACCAGCAAAATGCTGGAACGTTTGAAATACATGCCCAACGAGTGTTGGATCTTTTGAAATACCTGACCAGCAAAAACTGGGACGTTTGAAATACCTGACCAGCGAGAAGCTGGGACGTTTGAAATATATAACCAATGAGTGTTGGATCTGACTAGCAAAAAGCTGGAACGTTTGAAATACCTGACCAGTAAGAAGCTGGAACGTTTGAAATACATGCCCAACAAGTGTTGGATCTTTTGAAATACCTGACCAGCAGAAGCTGGGACGTTTGAAATACCTGACCAGCGAGAAGCTGGAACGTTTGAAATACATGACCAACGAGTGTTGGATCTTTTGGAAATACCTGACCAGCAAAAGCTGGAACGTTTGAAATACTTGACCAGCAAGAAGCTGGAACGTTTGAGATACATGCCCAACGAGTGTTGGATCTTTTGAAATACCTGACCAGCAAAAGCTGGGACGTTTGAAATACCTGACCAGCGAGAAGCTGAAACGTTTGAAATATATGACCAACAAGTTGTTGGATCTTTTCGGAAATACCTGACCAGTAAAAACTGGGACGTTTGAAATACCCGACCAGTAAAAACTGGGACATTTGAAATACCTGACCAGTAAAAACTGGGACGTTTGAAATACATCAGCTTTTGGGAGTTTTTAAATCAGAACTCGAATTTTGGTAGAAGAAAGGATTTTGATCAAAAGATTGAATGTAGAAAGTTATTGGTGCGAGGACCGGATCCTCCAAATGAGCTCAATATGTGATTGAAAAATTTGAGAAATAACCAGTGCGAGGACTGAGTTGTGAAGATGAGCTAAGAAAGAAAAATTTGATGAGAAATTCTGAATTCAATGGACCATCACATCCTAACTGCATGTGGTCTGTTTTCAGGATTTATCCACGTATCCTGAATTGGGAAAGAAGGAAAGAAATACCTCGTTAGCAGGAGGCATCAGGTTTATCCCTTAACCTGAAGGGGAAAGGAAGAAATAATGGATTTTCAATGCGAGGATTTGATTCAAAAGGAAGTCTTGGTCGGAACTCAGAACTTCGACTGAAAATAATAGAAGAAAAACACAAGCTGGAACTCGGATTTCCAAAGAAATGAAGGATTTCCAATGCGATGATTGGATTCAAAAGTAAGTCCTGGTCGGAACTCAGAACTTCGACTGAAAATAATAGAAGAAAAACACGAGCTGGAACTCGGATTTCCAAAGAAATGAAGGATTTCCAATGCGATGATTGGATTCAAAAGGAAGTCCTGGTCGGAACTCAGAACTTCGACTGAAAATAATATAAGAGAAACCCGAGCTGGAACTCGGATTTCCAAAGAAATGAAGGATTTCCAATGCGAGGATTGGATTCAAAAGGAAGTCCTGGTCGGAACTCAGAACTTCGACTGAAAATAATAGAAGAGAAACCCGAGCTGGAACTTGGATTTCTAAAGAAATGAAGGATTTCCAATGCGATGATTGGATTCAAAAGGAAGTCTTGGTCGGAACTCAGAACTTCGACTGAAAATAATATAAGAGAAACCCGAGCTGGAACTCAGATTTCCAAAGAAATGAAGGATTTCCAATGCGAGGATTGGATTCAAAAGGAAGTCCTGGTCGGAACTCAGAACTTCGACTGAAAATAATATAAGAGAAACCCGAGCTGGAACTCGGATTTCCAAAGAAATGAAGGATTTCCAATGCGAGGATTGGATTCAAAAGGAAGTCCTGGTCGGAACTCAGAACTCCGAACGGAAAATAATAGAAGAAAAACCCGAGTTGGAACTCGGACTTCTAAAGAAACAAGGGATTTCCAATGCGAGGATTGGATTTCAGAAGGAAGTCTTGGTCGGAACTCAGAACTTCGAATGAAAGAATAAAGGGAAGAAGCCCAAGTGAGAACTCAGGTATTTGATTAAAAAGATTGAAATTTTGAAAATTTGTCAGCGCGAGGACCAGGCCTGGGATTGAGAATGACCATTTAGGGGACTAAATTTATTTGCATGTGATCTTGACTAGGGAGGAAATAAAATCTGAGAAAGAACTAAGGAGAAGAGATAGAAATTGTTGGAAGATTTGACAAAAGAGAAGAATCAAGGAAATTTTATGAAAAGAATTCTCACAGGTAGCATTGTTGCTCCTATGAGGGGTTTCAGGATTGTCCCTTATCCTGAATGGGAAAAGAATAAAATTTAAGCAAAAGCTGATAAAAAGGCTTTGATAAAGAATTGGAAGAATTAAAACTTAATTAAAAAATAAAATTGATAAAATTGAATGAAGAAAAAGATTTAGCAGAGATTTAATGAAACTTTAAAAGAGAAAAACATTCAGGACTATCCCTTATCCTGAAGAAAGAAAGACCTCGTAGGATGAGGTTTCAGGTTCATCCCTTAACCTGAAAGGGGAGAAAAAAAGAAAAAAAGAAGGAGAAAGAAATACCTCATGGGAAAGAGGCATCAGGTTTATCCCTTAACCTGAAAGGGGAGAAAAAAAGAAAAAAGAAGGAAAAAGAAATACCTCATGGGAAAGAGGCATCAGGTTTATCCCTTAACCTGAAAGGGGAATTTTTTGAAAATAAGAATCAAGGAGAATTAATAAAATGGATAAAAAAATGAATAAAAATTGATAAAACTGATAAAAATGGATAAACAAAAGGTTTGAGAAAAGAATTTGATCCTGCCTGCATGTGGGATCTTTTAAAATGAGAGAAGATGATGAGAAAATCATTTTGGAAGGAAGGATTAACCACGAGAGCTAATCTTTGAAAGGGGATCATTCATGAGAGATCATCATGAGGGTTAATTTTTTGAATCAATGATTTGAAAATCAATTTGTAGAAAATATGATCAACCCGAGGGTTGATATTGGAATACAATGATTCAAAATCAATTTTTAGAAAATATGATCAACACAGGGGTTGATCTTTGAATGCAATGATTTGAAATCAATTTTTAGAAAACATAATCAACACCAGGATTGATCTTTGAATGCAATAAAATCAAATTTTTGGAAAATGAGATCAGCACAAGGGTTGATCTTTGAATGCAAATGATTTGAAATCAATTTTTAGGAAGATATGATCAACACAAGAGTTGATGTTTGAAGGTAATGAAATCAAATTTTGGAAAATGAGATCAACACAAGGGTTGATCTTTGAATGTAATGGTTTGAAACCAATTTTTTTAGAAAATATGATCAATACAAGGGTTGATCTTTGAATGTAATGATTCAAAGTCAATTTTTTGAAAAATATGATCAACACAAGGGTTGATCTTTGAAATATGATAATTAGAAATCAGTTTTCAGAAAATATGATCAACGCAAGGGGTTGATCTTTGAAAAAAGGTTGTAATAAAATATATGAACTAAAATTTTCATGATTTTCGAAAGACCCTCATAGGTAATATCATTTCTCTCATGAATGATGTCAGGATTGTCCCGAATTTTTTAAAAAGAAATTTTAATGCCCCAATATAGCAAAAGGAAGAAAGTATTGAATATCAAAGATATAAAGAAAATTGACATTTCATTGATAAGCAAAAGTTGATAACAAAGCTGAATATTTACAAGTATTATAACTAAAAGAAAAAATTGGGCTGACTTGCCCCTACAAAACGACTAACAAAAAGGGAATGAAAGCGAAAACTCTTGGTAGTTTCAACTCTCTGAGTAGTATGGAAATGGTTTGGGCGGAACTGCAGGCTGCTCTTCTCCTTCCTCTGGCACCAGAAGCTCTTTATCAATGTAGTCCTGCACAATGTTTTTGAGGATGAAGCAGCGCTCCGTGTCGTGCCCCCTCGCTCGATGAAACTTGCAAAAGCGGTTCTTCCATTTCCCTTTGGTGACAGAGGGATCATCCTGCTTTGGGAGCTTGATCATTTCTTTCTCGAGCAGGTATTGAAAAACTTCTTCAATCGGCTGACCTAGAGGGGTAAGCTGACGATCATAACCCCAGCCTTCATGCTTTGCTTTCTTCGGCTTGTTTGGCTTCTGCTGAGCACTGACCCTTGCTTGGCAGCTGGACTGAGCTTGCATGTTTAGGAGATCTGGATGTTTTTCTTCTTCGTTTTTGACAAAGAGATTCTTATCAAGGCAGTCTTGAACTATATTCTTGAAGATGAAGCAATGTTCAGTGCCATGCCCTGTTACTTGATGGTATCTGCAGAACTGGTCTATATATTTTCCCATGACTGTGGAAGGGCTGGTGGCTTTTGGGAGCCTGAGTAATCCCTTAGACATCATGTATTCGAGGATTTTGTCGAGCGGTTCATCTAAAGGAGTGAAATCTCGATCCTTGCTCCAATCTTTACGCTTTGGTTCATCTTGCTTCTTGCCTTTCTGCTGAGGACTGTATTGAAAAGGTCTATCACGGTTTTCACAATATTTCCCAATCTGGCTTTTATGCTCTCTCAATTGCTGCCTTGGTTGCCTTGATTGCTGCTCCTGCTGGCTTTGGAATTTTTTGCACTGACATTGCCGCGCTCATTCATGGGGAAAGTGACAGGTGCCTTTCCTTCTGTGGGAGCTTTTCCGCAATTGGCTTCAGCTTGTTCAGACAAGATCTCAACCATCATCTTTTTGAATAATTGATATATCGCGGGATCAATCTCACTTTTGTTGTCCTGAACCCCTCTTTTGACAAACTTTTGAGAATCCATTCCTTACTCTTTCTGCTTATAACTGGGATGTTAGAGCAGTGTAATCTCCTGAGCTTTGCCTGTCTTAACTGATAACGCTGATACTCTCTGTAGAGCATAAATGGGTCTTTTTAGAGAAGATCCAGGAAGAAATTTTAATAAAGGAGGAAATCATAAAATGAAAACATCCCATTACGAGGGATTGGGTTGTCACCAAAATTTGCGATAACCGTATTTGTTTTTCTGGAAAAGGATAGACAAGTAAAATGTGAATAAAGATAAATTTTGAAAAGGACATATCCTGACAAAAAGATGTTTTATTGTAAATGAAGGTAGGGAATGGAATATAGAAAAGAAAAATTTTGAAGAATTGCAGGCAGGATCACAAAAGAATTTAGAAGAAATTAAGAGAAGAAAAAGGAAAATACACCTGGGTTTTAAAACAAGGAGAAAATTTTGAATAATATATACCCAGGGTTTTGGAATATCAAATATCATACAATCATAGATATACAAACAATGATGCACAAACAACAATCCCTAGAGGCTGACTCTAAATGCAATATTTTGAAATGGCTTGTAGGACCTTAATCCTAACTCTAGGGTTCAGATCATCTGATTCCAATCAAGATACGCCGATATACCTAAGCCGAAGCTCGAAGTACGTGGCATAGAAATATTCCTTCGGTTCTAAGGTAATGGCTTCCCAACATCCTTGAGCACCTACCAATATACCTCGGACTATGGCCCTTAGGTACGTGGTAGGGGGGCGTGAACCCAAATAAGTGGTCCAGTTGTGAGGCTCTCTTCCAAACTATGGTTCAGTGAGACAGCTCAGCAACGTGAAGACCGGGACAAAATTAGGTAGGGAGGTTTTCAAAATATGCTCAACATACAAGAAATCAGATGTCTTTAATGCAAGTCCTAAAGAGATAGATTTAAATGAGAAGAAGCATACACTTGCATACATTGTTTTGCATTCAATCCCTAGAATTGAGGAGAGTTGTATTTAAGACCTAAGTCTAATGTGAACATGGATATAATCTCCTCAATATGGTCCTATCAAACCATACTTAAATCCTATATGCAATGATGTCAGCTTTAGGGTAGAGTCTAGGCTCCTAAGGTTTGCATGAAAATGAAGCTGACATATGTAGAATAAAGACTTAGATAATATCAAAGCAAAAGAAAAGGCATTAAATTCGACCGGACGGAGACGAGTCCCATCTCGGTCGCCAAACCTGTGATCATCGCAAAATTTTTCCTCTCGTAATATTCTCTCTCTTCCTTCTCTTTTCTTTTCCAACCTCTTATTTTCCTCCTTTTTGAAGGGAGAAAGATAAAAGACGGAAAGAAAGAGAGAAGAGAAAAGAAAGAAGAGAAGAGAAAAGAAAGAAGAGAAGAGAAGAGGAATTCTTTTGCGGGTCTCACTTGACCTTAATTTTGAAGAATTTTGAAATAACTCGCCTCCGATTTTGAAATATTTGCGGGAAAACTAGGAGACGGGATCCGCTCGTCGGTACGAGTTTCGACCGTTCCTGGCGCCTTTACCAGGGGTAATCGAACCAAGGGTCGAATTAATACCTTTTGCTTTGCTAAGAAATTATCTAAGAAATTATTCTAAGTCTAAATGCACAAAGAATCATGCTTGTGCTAATGCAAAGATGTCTGCCTTTTTGAAGAATTTCCAAGTGAATCTGATAAAGCGAAGAAATGTTTTCTAACTTAGAACTTAAGATTAAAGTTCTAAGTTTTTAGAGTAATCAAGAGCTCGAGAAAAATAAATCTGGATTTTGGAAAGTGATTTTGAAGTTTTAAGATGAAAAGAGAAGAAAAGAAATTTTCAAAGTCATAAATGGACTTTGAATCAGAATAGAAATGAAATGGAATTGAATCAGAATGAAATGTAGGAAATCTAAATAGAATTGATTTGAAAGTTTGGAATTCAAGATGGAATTTGAATCCAAAGTCTGGATTCTAAAATAGAATTCGAAGTTTGAAATTTGAATTTAGGATTTGGAATGAAATGGACTTAGTTTTAAGAATTGGAATTAAGGTGGGATTTGGATTTGGAATTTTGAAGGGAATTGAGTTCAAGATTGGGAATCCAAGATGGAAATTGGGTCTGAAACCTGAGATTGAATTGGACTCTGGACACTAAGATTGGATCTGAAGTCTGAGATCCAAAGCGATGTTTGGATTCTGGACCCTAAAATGGAATTGGATCTGAAGTTTTGAGATCCGAAGTGGAAGTGGATTCTGGAAAAATGGATTTGGATCTGAAGTCTGAGATCCAAAAGTGGAATTAGGTTCTGGATCCTAGAATGGATTTTGGATCTGTAATCGGAGATCCAATGTAGAATTGGGGATCTGGATCCTAAATAGGATTTGGATCTGTAATTGGAGATCCAAAATGGGAATGAGGATCTGGATCCTAAATGGGATTTGGATCTGTAATTGGAGATCCAAAAGGGGAATGAGGATCTGGATCCTAAATGGAATTTGGATATGTAATTGGAGATCCAAAGTGGAATGGAGTTTATATTTGGAAATATGGATCCAAGTTGAGACTTAACTTTGGATTTGGGCTTTTGAAAGTCCAATTGGGACTTTTGAATTATGGATCTGGGTTTTGAAAACCCAGATTGAATTTAAGTATTTAGAAAGATCAAATTTTTGAGAACCAATCTCAAACTGCGATTTTTGAATAGATAAAAAGATGAACTTTTGAGAATGAGTCAAGAATTTCAAAGTTTTAAATGGAACTTTGAAATTGAATTTTTGATTTGAATTGGAATTTTGGAATTTCAAAATTGATTTGAGAATTTGAACTATAAATGAATTTCAAAGTCAAATTTGGACTTTGAATTTGGAATGAATCAAGAATATAAAGATTGAATTTTGAAATTTCAAAGTCAAATTGGACTTTGAACTTAGAATTTAAATCTTTGAAATAAAATAGAAGAATGAATTAAACTATAGACTGAAGAAAGATATTTGAGATCACTTGGGTTTTTAAAAAAGAATTTTGAAAAATATGATGCAATTTTATCCTATATGATGAATGAATTTGAATAAGTTGAAATTGAATTTTGAAAATTATATTTCATTCTTCAAATGAATTTAAATAGGACTAATGATATAATACACTCCTGACTATGGTCATTGAATGTATTATATAATAGTCATATTTAAATTCAAATGAAGGATAAAATATATTTTTGGTTCTTTTATAGAATTTAAAATGAAATTAACCCTCAATATACCCTGACTATGGCCATTGGTATATATTTTGAGTTATTTTTAAGTTAAATTCTGATGAAAGAAGGAAATATTTTAGTAAAATATGATGAATTTTGAAAATGGATCCAGTGGGGATCCAGTGGGGATCCAGTGTTATTTTGTAAAAGGGAAAAAATGCTAAGTTTTGTCCACACCCTGACTATGGCCATTGATATGGATCATCAACTTAGTATTAATTACCTCTTACGAAATGGTGCACGTGCCATTCATGTTTCATCATTGTGGGAATTTGAGAAATAAAGGCAAAAATGTATGAGAGCAAGCGATTTCATGATATTTTACAATGCTCATTCATTCTACCTAAAACAAGGAATGTAAATTCTCATTAAGATCCTAACTTATTACAAGTTTTAAAAATTCAAGTCTCAAATGATGATATTCTCCTCATATTCCCTGCAAAAACAAATTGGTTAGTGAAAAGAGAAGGAAAATTGCACCTATGTCAAGGTATATGAGAAGATGAAGAAGAGGCATATACACCTATGTTCATATACGTACATGTATATATGTATATCTTATATATATGGGTATGTATCTATACACATGAATATATATATATATATATATATATATATATATATATATATATATATATATATATATACATATATATGTACACCTGATATGTGTATATGTATATATGGGTGAAATGGTGATCAGAGAAACATGGTGGATTTCTCATAGGACATTGAAGGTATTGACACCAATGAACAGGTATGGTAACTTCATATTTTAAGGGTTATGATGTCACCACATACTGGACTGATGCATCCCTGGCTTGGAATTCAAATCAGAGATATGATTTATAGAGATGCTCTGATGAAGATGGAGATTCCTTTGTGGCGGAACCAAGTCCCTTGGCATAAGAGCCAGTAATGGAATTGATCCAACTCAGGTGAACCGTGACAGGTTCAATGGGCTCCTGATTATGGATGATCTAAGTGGATTTTTACAAGAAATGTACCTAAATGCAGACTCCTAATGAATTTGAGCATGCTTAAACCATGGTTCTAAAAGTTCTGAATGATCTAAAAGACCTGCTTGCTTGGTACTGCAGTAACATTTGCATAAGAGCGTCATGAAAATTCACTGCCTGATTGATGACAGCACTCTCTCTGCCTTCTCCACAACAAACTTGGCACGCTCTGCTTCTTATGCAGCAATCTGTTTGGCTTCAATTGCAGCAGTAAACTCCTTTCAAAAGTAAGATTTTGTGGTGAACACATCATCCAAGGCTATGTCGAAACTTGCTGCTCTATTAGCTGATAGAAGGATCTCTACTTATCCAAAAATAATCAAAGAAAAGGGAGAAGGCAAGACGACAGTGGTTCTAATATATATCCATTAATGAAATGGATTTAACAAAGATAAGGATAGAGAGATTGGGGTGCTAGATGAACAGGAAGTTGGTGCCTAAGTCAAGCAACAGGAAAATGATATCAACGTCTATGCTTACAGGAATAAAGAGTGCAGGGAATAAAAAGAATGTAACGTCAGACAGAGAGGATGTGTGTTGGTGTAGTAGTAATGGGCATTTGCAGGAGAAACTGTCATAATTAAAACAACGAAAGCTCAAATCTTACAGGCATCTGAGAGGATTTACCGGAAACAGAGCAGAAATCTTCAAATATGTCTAATACACTTGACGTAGAATCTAACCTGCTTAGTTATATTGAAGACATCATGCTTAAAAAAAAACAGAAATTATCACTTACCCACCAGCACAAAATTTTCAATGTAGTGAGAACACCTTTTGAATCCTTTGTTTCTTGTCTTCTCCAAGTGATCGCACTGTGTTTGCTAGCCTGGATAAAGTGCCATCTCTAATGCTCTTTGATTGGACACCAACAGAGTCATCTAAGCTTGGGTGAACTTCAGTAATAGGGATGAAGAAATTCGTCCCTAGAACAACACACAGATCATGAACGGTGCTAGCAAAGTCGAGAACCTTGTGTAAACGATCACTCTTTTCCTTCTGAAGCTCCTTTGTGGAGCCCTTGTTGCAGGATCAATCCTGATTCCTTATCGGAAGAGGCTGAATCGTAGCTTTGTAGGGGCTCTGAAGGGAAGGAACCAACCGATTTTGAAGCTTTTCAGGGATGGGGGACTTATCGGTTGCTTGAGATCCTTGCAGAGGTAGCCGACCTCCTTCGGCTTGCTTGGGAAGAAAACAATAGATATTAATAGAAGAGGAAGAAGAAGAAGAATGAAGAAGAAGGGGAATCAGGAGCGTGGTGGGTGATAATGGACGGATCGTCGAAAAAGAAAAAAAAAAGGATGGTGGGGTAGAAGATGATCGAGAAGAAGAAGATGGAGGGGTAGAAGCATGAGAGATGAAGAACGGGCCCTCGCGAAAGAGAAGAAGTATGAGGCAGTGCAGGGGTGAAGAAGCGGTGATCTAGGGTTTCCTCATCGTGCCCCTCTTAAGGAGGGGGACGAAGGTTCGGGAGAGATTCGGTTAGAGATCGACGGGAGGAAAGGGAGGCGATCGGTGGAAATGGAAGGTGGAGATGGAGGTTGGTTGTGAAGGCTGAGCCGAGAGAAGGAGAAGGGCGACAGTGAAGAGAGAAATGGAGGAGAGAGAAAGAGAGGGAGGGGAAAGTGGCGATTAGGGTTTATAAAAAAAAAATTGGTTTATTCCAAAAAGAGGCTCCCTTAACAAAAATTTCCATAAACATGGTTTAAAAAATGAATTTTTTAGCAAAATCGATTTTAAAAAGTTTAAACTCATTCATTTTTCTTGAAATTTTCCATTTTTTTTTTGGTTTTTTGTTTTATTTTTCATTTTTTTTTATTTTTAGAATAAAATCTTAAAGTTTTGTGAGAAAACAAAGGTTAAAACTAATTTTTTTGTGTTTTTGCAAAAATATTTATAAAAAGGAATTTTTCTGAGAATTTAAAAACTATTTTGAGAAAATTTCTTCAGAAATGGGTTTTGATCCGAATTTTGAGGAAATATGGATTTAAAGTGCGGGATTCGGATCCGGAGTTGATTTTGAATATATCAATATGGATTTTAATTCAGAAAATCTGAAGAATGATCAAAATTTTCTCAGAAAACGGGGTTAGGGGCAAAAGGGTCATTTTTACAAAACTTTGAAAAATTTGGGGTGTTCACAAGATGCTGACATTGCACACGACAAAAAGTAAGTTATACGTAAAACTATAAAAATTTAAGGTCTAGTGACTTGAGCAATTAAGTTCGAGGGATACTCTGTATTTAGTGCCCTAAGGTCGTCTAGCCTGAGAGTCACTGACCCAGAGCTTGTTACATAGGTCACAAAACTGGAATTTTGAAATAGTGCTCAACAAAAGAAAGAAAGAAAAAGTGTGAAAAAAATTAAAAATCTGAAAAAAAAAAGAAAGAAAAAAGAAAAGCATAAAAAAGAAAGTTCACTGCTTAGGAATAAGTATTGAGAAAACCTATGAAAAAAATATATGAGTAAGGATAAGTAAATAATGACATATATATATATATATGATTTTCTGAGAATAAATCATAAATGATTATGATATTTAGAAAAGTAAAAGAAAAAGTTTTATTCTATGGCGGCTTGTAAAAAGCTCTGATTATGTCTTGATAATGCAATGTCATGAAATCCTTAACAACCTAATGATTTTTGAAGTTGGTTTTTTTATGCATACATGATAGAGATGTTTATGGGTAGCATCACTGCAAACTCTCGCGAGACCTTATTCATCTACTGGGATAACCCCGGGGTTGAAAGAGCATGTTGTATATGCTAAATGCAATCATGATTCCTACGAAAGTGAGTTAGGTTTTTGTTTTGATTAGCTTGTTATTTTTGCTTTTTGCTTCAGTTTGCTCGAGGACTAGCAAACGATAAGCATGAGGGAATTTTATCATGCATAATATTTGCATTTTATCCATCTTTATTTATGCATGATTCATAGAAAATTTTTATTAAAAAAACCATTTTTATCGTTAGTTTTGAGAAACTGCATTGAAATTGAAAATCTTAGAAAATCGTGTATTTCAAAGCTTGCCCTGAATTTTTCACTGTTTAGTTTTGTTTAGAATTTTTAATTATTAGTTTAATTAGTTTAGAAGTGTTTAAGTAGTATTGTAATTGGTTTAGGAGAGGTAGTTTTATGAAACACGTTATTTTCAGAAGTACTGTTTGGAAATTTTTGAAAATTAATTAGAACTTTCAAAAAAATCATGTAAACCTAATTTTTTAATATAAATAGTTCTTTTTCAGCACGTATAGATGTTTTTCCTTACTATGAAAACACGCCCCCCTTGCTCTCTCTCTCTTCTATCTCTCCCTTGCTCTCTCTCTTTGTCGATTTCTTCTTCTCCCTCTTCTTCTTCTTCTTCTTCTTCTTCTTGCTTCTAGCCTTTCTCATCATCGACGACACCTTCTTCTTCATCGGGAAGGCATGCGTGCAGCTTGAGATCAATCACACTTTCTTCTCAACCCATCTGCCGGAAGCAAATTGTCTGGTTTGCTTCTTCTCTCCTGTTTCACCGTAGTTTAGTTTTGCATAGCATAAATTATAACATTTCATGTGGTTTTATTTAATCCTTGTATATTTCACATATTTATGTGATTTAATCTAGTTTAATTTAGTTTTCTTGCATCTAAAAATATAAAAAAAGGAAAAAAATATATTTTGTTTGAGATAGTTTAGTTGTTTCTTGATTTGTGCATTGAATAACCTTGATCTAGGTAGATCAATAGTTTTAACATAGGGTTTTTTTATCTTTTCTTGATTCTTGATAAGTTTTAGATTAGATCTAGCTTAGAATAGCCTGCAACACGTTTTTATATTCGTTGTTTTGTTTGTAGATCATGTAAATAAAGGTTTTTTTATTTTAGCTGATTTAGCCTTTTACAACATTTTTTTGAAATTTTGCTTTTGGCATCTAGTAGATCTGAACCTTTGTTGTTTATTTTCAATACCAGGTTAGTTTAGCTATTGTTAACTCATGTTCTTGATGTTTTGGTTAGTCAGTTTAGGTGTTTGAGTTTTTAGTTTATTAGATGCATGTTACTTGTTGAGTTTAGAATTTGATTATCGTATTTTTATAGCATCAAATAATAGTTGGTTATTACTTTTTAGTTTTATAAATTAAGTACATACGTAGCATAAAGTAGATAGTTAGTTTAGTTGTTGTTGTATTTTCAGATTTCGTTAGATTAGCTTTACCTTTCGTACATCATATAATTTATGTTAATTTAGTTTAATTTGTTATTCGTTCTTGGCTTTTAGTTAGATTGTTAATAGTTTGTTAAGTAATTAGTTTCTTGTTAGTTAGTTGGTTTTGCTATTTTGTCATTTAGTGTTTAGTTCATTGAAGTTAGTTCATAGTTAGTTATAAGTAGTTAGTTTAGTTCATTTTAGTTAATTCATATTTTTGTAATTTTTATCAAAAGTAACGTGATTTTTGTGTAGTTTTCTTTCTCTGTTTGGTGTTTTGTGATTTTTGTTTTGCAGAGAAGCGTTTGGACGTGCAATAAGTTTTTTTTGTACTTTCAAAGAGCCCTTTGAAGTCCCTAAAAGGTCCCCTTAAAAGGTCCTTTAAGCCCTTCAAGCTCTCAGAAAGGCCCTAAGAGAGCCCTTAATCAAACCATGCAAAAGTTCTCAACATAGAAGAAGATCATGTGGACAAAAGACTCAAGCACTGAAGACTTTTTCTTTATTTTTAAATTAGATTTTTATCTTATTTAATTCAATTCAATTTGGGGTTTGTAATAAGACACTTATTATTTTTATTTGTTTAAAGTCCTCCACAGTGGGCCGCACTCTCTCCCTTATTTACTCAATTAATTGATTTTTATTTTTGGCAATAAAGAATAGTTATTTGTGTGCTTGAATAAAAAATATTTCCCATTCTCTGAGTTTGACCCGGACTTCACCACTCGTGCAAGCCAAATTTTATTATTTGGTGTCTTGCTTTCACATGGTTTTTACATTAAAATATTGTTTTAAAAATTATTTTTCAAAACTCACATCAACATCGCTCTTCAGCCTTGTGGAGTCACCAATGGTAAGTCTATAGGTGCTCCATAAAGATTTTTTCATAGAACATCATGAGTTTAGCCAAACCCAAAGTGACCAGGGAACTTCAATCTTTTATGCATTTTGCATCTTTGAAATATAAGTATGAGGACTTTAAAGTCATTCATGATGCTTTATGTGAGTCTAACAGAATGTATATGTGTTTTTGGGATCAGGGTCGAGTGGATTGCTCAGATTTTCAAATCAATGGTTGAGTAATCAACTGCTCAGTTCTTGATCATTGCAAAAACAAGTGGTTCAAGGTCGCAGGAGTGTACCATAGCAACCATTTTGGGCACCGTGCTATGCAGTTTAAAGCTTTGCTTTTACATAATGGAACCAGAGCCAAATTTGTGAATGTTTATCAAAGATTTTAATTGTGTACTCAACAATTTGGAAAAGAGGGGGCTCACTCTAAATATTTATTTTGCTTCAAACTTCCATGATTTCATTTTAGTTGGAGGCCTATTCAAAATATGGGATCTTGGGGCGAGATACACAAACGAATAATAAAAAAAGGCAATGACAATGTGTAATGCAAATTAGATAGATGCTTCATAAAATATCAGTGGTTTGATGTTGGCATGGGCAGTTCATTGAAGGTTTTTTTAAGATCGGTAACTGATCACTCCTTGCTTGTATTTGACTTCAAGTCGGTTGTGAGTAAGAGTGTGAAGCGCCCATTCAATTTTTTTTAGTGGTGGTTGTCAGAACTGAAGTGCTGGAAAAATATCTTTGATTGTTGGAGCACACCGCAGTTTGGTTGTCCATTGATTTGTATCCTTAACAAGATGGATGATGTGAGATCAAAGTTGATGGCCTAAAAGAAGTCTAGTGTAATACCCATAAAATTTTCAACAATTATTTAAATAAATACAGATGATTTTATGTCTTAGTTACAAGTTTTTATTTATTTAAATATGTATTTGAGTTAGAATTAATTATGTATATTAACTTGAAATTGAATCTCGAGTGAATTGGAGTTTTAATTAAAGTTACGATGAAGTTTGAATTTAATTCAGAGTTAATTTCATGCAAATTGGAATTCAAACTCTAATTAAGCATGAATATGGATTTGGATTTAATTATATGAAATTTTGGATTGAGCATGTGGATTTGGATCCAAATTAGGTTTGAAAACTAATTGGATTTGGATTAGGTATGAAATCCAAGATTTTAAATAGATCAAAAATCTAAATTAGAAACTAAAAGAAATAAGCTTAATTAAATAATTCACATAATTTATTTATTAAGGCAAGGCAGCCCAAGAGGGTGGGATAACCCCTAGGTGGGCCCATGCCTCTTGGCTGAAAATTTACTACATAAAACTATGAGTTCACTTGAAATCTCAAGTAGAAAAGAAAAAGAAAAAAAAAATCAAAACTTACCAAATTTGAATCACGACTTTGGTAAGAAAGCCTTGGGTCCAAAATGGTTTTATTTTTGTAATTAAGGCAAGCATGGGGCTCCATATGAGATGTCCCTACATACCTGGAGTCATTAGGAGAGAAAGAAAGGAAGGAAAAAAAAGAAAACTAATGAAGAAAAAACAAACAAACTAGTTTTAAAAAAGAGATTTTTGAGATGGAATTTTGAAAAAAAAGGAAAGCCAAAAGTGGGGGGCGACCCACCCTCTTTTCTTAAAAGTATGGGCTGCTAAAGTAAGCCCTTGGTCTTGCCTTAGCTGTACCTAAAATTCATTAAGGGAGGGAGCCTCAAGAAGGGCGTCCCACCCTATGTGCCTCTCTCTCTCAAATATACTTCTTCTTCTCTCTCTCTCTCCTCCTCCACACCTAGCACAGGCTGGTCCAACAACTACTGGTCCAACAACCACTGTAGCTGTACCTTAGAGGTAACCAGCTAATACGTAAAGGTTCTTTGGTCATGTACGCAACTGAGAGACGAAAGACCATGAACCCGAGCACCGTACGAGGTAGGTGCATCAAACAGATAGGCTTGGGTTGGTCTAGATGCATGGGTTATGTGTAGGGGTTATTCCAAGATCTAAGCCAAGGGAGGCTCAAACCTTGGAACAATAATAAGGATGATTTTCATCTTCAAAAAAATTGTTTTGGTGAATCCATCTCACCATATTGGATTTTGAGAAAAAAATCGGTTTGACAAAAAAAAAGAAAAAACAAGTTTTGAAGCCCTAAAACAAAAAATTAGTTTTGGAGAGGATTAGGATAAATGATTAAGTGTTAGATCTCGATTATTTCCAGCATATTTAACGTGTGAATGTTGGATTTATATGATGCAAGCATGAGTTATAAGTTCTGAAATTTTTGTTATGCTTAAATTCATGTTTAAATTATGTAAAAATATATATTTTGTAAAGGGATTTAGGCAAAATTATTGTGGAGATTTATATATAATGTTAGATCAAATTGGTATTAGCATGTTAGTTAGTTAATCCCATGTTAGTTGTGTCAATTAGCATAAAATATATCTGTAAAATTGATGTGTTAATGCCTTGATGGTTTTTTAGATGTGTTTGGACAAATTTTGGTTTTTGAAAAAAAAAACAAGAAAGAAATACATTTTTTAGTATGTGTGTAGCTATGTCAATTCTTGCTAGCATGTTGAAGGCCAAATATGTGCTTATGGTGTGTTATTAAATATGCTTAAGCATATGTAATCATGTTTGGTTATGAGTTAATAGCCTTTATGATTGTATTTCTTGATTGTACATGAATCTTGAAACTTACTGTCATGTTGTTCACGTTTTTAGCCCAACCAGTTTTGAAAAAAATATGTTTATCTTAGAATCTGAATCAAATAAATAAAAATAAAAATACAAAGATGTTCTATTCATCCAAGGCTTGATTTTGGAATCTTATTTCATTTTGTTTGAGTCGTTTGTAAAGGTAAAATGTCTATTGCAACAAAGTACATTTTTTCTATCCTATTTGCAGGACTATTTTGACCCATCATTTTGTAAAATATAAAAACCTATCCAAACAACTCAAATTAAATTATGAAAAAATTGTGTGAAAGCCAATACATAGTAAAATACTTTGTAAAAAGGATTTTGTCAAAAGAGTTTAGTGAATCCTACAAAATTCTCCAAGTTGGAAATATTTTCTGCAGTTTACAAAATCTATCCTATAATTTCTTTGGACAGGGGTCTATTGCAAAATTTTCATAGATTTATAGTAAATGATTTCGGGTTTGTGCTTTTGGGGTTTTGTTCCTGACATGTTCGGGCAACTCCAGTAAAAATTTGCAAGCTAAAGCTTTTCTCTGTGATTGTTTGGTGATTTTTCTAAAATCAGGTAGACTAGAGCTAATTTTTTCCTAAGTTCTTGTTTCAAGAGTCTAACATTTTTCCATGTATTCTATTTTGATGGTTGATGGTTAAGACCTATTACAAGATGTTTGTAGCATGTTAAAGTGATGTATATCATGATAATTGTATGCATGTGATCCTATGGGTAAATGAATGCATGATGAAAATACAATGGTACAAAGTGTAGCTTTTAGATTAGTCTAATGAAATGATGGGTTGCATTTGTAGTTATATGCCTTATAGTTCATGAAATAGTTTCCATCATCATGCATCAAATATGTGTTACGAGGCATGTGCATGGCTAGTGAGTAGGCACGAGTTCAATGAAACCCACAAGTGCTTGTTAAGCATTAAGCAAAAAAAAATGGTAACACATGCACATAATCACATAAGCCTGAATGAGGCAAAACTCAAAGTTACCTAGAGGTGAGGTATGTACTCCGAGCTGTTTGAATAGGCTAGTAAATAACCTTGTGTTATAAAAGCATCCTAGAGTGGAACTTGGGCTAGGGATCTCGTGTGTTAAGAGCACTTGAATTAAAGTTATGAGCCTAATTTTAAATAACACCTAATGACTCGTTCAAACCCAAGGACCACCTTGGAGAGGGTGGAGGTACACTTGATCGGTCGACTGTTTGTTATTTTGGAGAGTGGGGCATTTCTGCTGACCCTCAGTCGTCGATCGTAGAGGCTGGACTACCGTGTGGCCTAGGTGGTAAGTTACGAATCTTTGCAAAATATGAATCCATTTCGTACAAACCACTGAGAGTTCTCTCAGTCACAGACCATTCCAGTGAAAAATCCCAAGGGGAGTTTGTAGGTTCTTCTGATCAATGAGGATAACAAATCACATGGCATAATAGACACCCATTGAATTGGTTGAATCTAAGTTAGAATTCTTGAGTGTGTATCCTTCATGGTGAGGATAGAGAAATAAAATACTAGAATATAGACTCATTGGCATTAATGCAATTTATACCTGCATACATGGGTGAATATGAAATATGGGCTTCTTTATATATATTGGCATTGTAGGATGCATATTATATGTGAGCATGACTTATTTATGAAATTATGAATTATACTCATATTGATATACTTTGTTGAATGATTCAATTGTTTATCTAAACATAGACCTATGTTTATCACTTATATTTGGATTCTATCTATTTTTATGTCGTTAGGTGTATCTTATAGGGGTTGTGGTTTAATGCCCCCTACTTTAAAACTTTATAGGTAATGCATAAGTTGGCATGATGGCAAATTACTCGGCGGTGGCCGATGGATCATCATCATTCTCTTTTTTGGGGGATCCAACTTTATTTTGGATATTTTTATATTAAATTGGATTTTTATTTGAGACTTGTAAGCTTTGAATTTAATTGGGTACTGATTTGAATTAATCTCATGAATTAAGTTCTTTATATCCAATTATGCATGTATTTGAGTTTATTGTAACTCAACCAAAGTTTGAATGTGTTTCAAATCAACTATGTCATTGTATTTTTAAATAGATAAATCAAATAAGTCGAATTTAAAAAAAAAATCCTTAAATTTTTTTTGTTAAATTTTGGAGTGTTATATTTAGGGTTCTGGAAGATAAAATTCAATAATTGAGTAACCAGATTCTTGATGTGAAACACTTAATGAATCGTGTCTCTCCTTCTCATGAGGACAATGAGATAGAATTTAATCTCAAGAGAGAGCTTGAGAGGGCTCCTGTGTAGGTGGAATCATAATGGAGGCAGAAATCTCTCATCCTATAGCTTTGAGAGGGCGACAAGAACACACTTTTTTATGGCTTCTGTCAAGGGTAGGAGGAAGCATAATACCATCAACCATTTACTCATTGATGGCTCACATGTCTCAGAACACTCACACATTGAAAATAAGTGTTTTAAGTTCTATAAGGATTTATTTTCAGAGGATGAGGACATGTATGACTTTCTCTCTGCTTGGGATGGGTCGTGTGTGACTCAGGAGGAAAATGAGTCTTTGTTAGCCCCTGTTACTGATAAGGAAGTAAGATCAGCCGTTTTCCAAGCAAAGGGTGACAAAGCTCCATGTTCTGACAAATTTTCAGGGTTATTCTTTCAGAGATGTTGGGATATCATGGGAAGAGACATCATTACAACTATTAAAAGATTTTTTTTGTAAAGAAAAAACTGCCAAAAATGTGAACTGGACCTTGATCACACTTATCCCCAAACCCAAAGGAGCAGTGCACCTTAAGAACTTCAAACATATTGCTTTATGCAACTTCTTGTATATAATTGTGTCAAAGGTGATGGTGAATAGAATGAGCGCTTTCCTCACGAGAGTGATATCCAAGAACCAATGGGCATTCTTAAAAGGTAAGGATATTCATAACAATATATTGCTTATGCATGAGTTGATTGATTCTTATGATAAGAAGAATATTCTTGTATTTTATCTAAAGATGGATCTTGTTAAGGCTTACGACCGAGTGTCATGAAAATTCTTGGAGAGTTGTCTTCTTTGATTGGGGTTTCACCCAACTTGGATGGCAAGAGTTATTCTTTGTGTTTCCACATCATTTCAGGTTTTGGTGAATGACAGCTCCGAAAAAAAATTGGAGCTCTCACGAGTTGAGGCATTAGAATCCATTATCTCCTTATCTGTTTCTAATTGTGATGGAAAGATTCTCTAGGTGGCTAAAATTTGCTAAATCCAATAATTAGTTATAGGCGGTTCAAGTTCCCCATCTTGATCATAACATCTCTTATCTCTGTTTTGTGGATAATGTATTTCTTTTCTGCAATCCAATGGAGGACCAGATGCGAATGGTTATGAATATTTTTTTGGAGTTTGAATATATTGTAGACATGGAAATAAGTAATGAGAAATCTATTATTGTTCCCTTTAATGTGAACACCAAAGTGATTGCTCGAGTTTTCCAGCTGGCCGGTTGAAAGGTGAGCAGTTTACCGTTAAAATATTTAGGGTTGCCTCTTTGTGTCAGTAAGATGAATATAGGGTCAGCCTCTTATTGCAAAAATTCAACAAAGGTTTGAAGTTTGAAAAGCCAAATTATTGTTGTATTGAGGAAGATCGCTTCTCATTCATAATACGCTCACCTTTATCCCTGTATTTTGGATTCTGTCTTTCAAGATTCTAAAGAAAGTGGTGGTTCAGTTGGAGACTGTTCAAAAAATTTTTTTAGCAAGATTCAGACTCTGGGAGAAGGCCTCATTTGGTGGCTTGGGAGGTCCTATGTAAACCGAAAATAGAGGGTGGAGTTGGTCTTTGTAGGATTAAGGAGTTGAACTTAGCATATTTGGCTAAGCTTTTTATTGATGTGTTATTTGGAGACTCTGTATTGAATTTATATGTTGCCAATATCTTTACAATAAAAGTTTTTGGAGAGTAAATATGGATTCCAGTTCTGGATCATGAAAGGAAATATTCTGAAGATAAAAAAAAGATCGAACCGTGTAGTGGCTGATGGGAGTACTACACGGTTTTGGACCAATCCTTGGATGGGGCCACTGCTTCAACCTCTCTGAGATATAAGAACATGAAAAATATTAGCATCAAGAAAGGCCTGGATCTTTGTGTGGAGCGTCGTGTTCCTTTCTCAAGTCTTGAAAGCATATAGCCCAATCTGGCTGGGTTTCAGCTCTCTCATGGTTCATACTGTCTTTGATGGAATGACTCTAAATGTGTTGCGAAAGTTAGTCGTAAAGAAATTTACGATGCAGTTCAAGAGGGACGCCTCTGTGCATGATTGGTATGGGTTTGTGCAGCCTAAAAAAATCTCTCTCAAAGCAGCCTGGGTTGCGTATTTGGCTGGTCAGAGTAGACTTATTACTCAAGAAAGATTGAAGAGCTTTGGTGTTGCATTGTCAAATAGATGTTCCCTCTGTTTGAAGAATGAAGAGACTCAGTCCTATATATTATTTTAGTGTTTCAGTGTCCAATTGATTTGAAATTTTATGTGCAAAATCTTTGGGAAGAAGATATTTTATTCCAGAGTTGAAATGGCAGATAACGTCTTTACATCATCCTTCATGGCTCAAACCATGTTAGGATATTGTATTCCAAATAATCTGTTGGAATATCTGGAAATTGAGGAATGCTGAGGGAGTGTTGCCAAGTAAATCGATAATTGTTGGTCTCGTTTGAACATCTTGCACAGAACAGTTCACTGGGATTGATCGGTCGATATCTTAGAGGAGCTATATATCCTTGTTTGCCAAAAGAAGTTTGATAGCTGATATTTTTTTGTTAGACAATTTCAGCTCTTTAGCAGTCAGATTTGCTTCGTGATCCTTTAGAGGCAATTATATTCGCTCATTTTTTGTTTACTTTAGAGACAATTTTATTCTTGGGGGGAATGTTTGCCTTTGTAACGCTCATTCAACAAGGAGTGCATATATGCGTCATTTCAAATAATAAACATTAGTGTGGTGAGGGCTGATACAGAAGGTCGTCATACATCAGCCCTTGTACGTAGGGGTGGCAATCGGGTCGGGTTGGCGGGTCGGGTCGGCGGGTTGGCGGGTCAGCATACCTCAACACGAACCCGACCCGTTTATTAAACGGGTCGACTGTGGCAAACACGAACCCGACCCATTTATTAAACGGGTAACCCGACATGACCCGCCTAACCCGTTTAATAAACGGGTCGGGTCAACACGACACGGGGACCCGTTTATTAAACAGGTCGACCCAATAACATAGACACGATAACCGACCCGAGTAACCCGACTGGCTTTCAGATTGATGAGTTAAACTAAAAGTCTAAAACTGCCAATTGATGAAACAGAATGAAAAGAGCTGACAGAGTGAATGCATCAGGGTTCAACTCTTCAAGCTGCATCTTTCTGAACAATTCAAATGCTCACCATCACCACTTTGTCAAAGACACCATCAGAAAACCCCTGTATAATGTTTCTTCACAAAGTGGTGCTAAAATTCCAACCATACCGAGTACACAAGCAGTACTGCAAGGTAGAATCAGGCAATGTCAAAACAACCAATACTATTGATCTGTTTCAAATATGGAATATCCTGGCTGGTATAAAGATGCATTCTCCATATAATCTGAACTATGTACAGGTAAATATGCAAGTATAATACTAAAGACCTGATGTTTGATGTACCAATAAATGGTAACAGCCACAGCAAAGGATCAGCCTGAAACAACATAAATAGTAATTCTTACTCACACTGATGAATGTGAAAAGGGGTGGGATATATAGTCGTGTGCTTCAAATGGTTTTTCCCTTTTATAAAGATGGAAGGCAACAACAAATTATTTAAACCAAAAACATGCCACCAACGATAGGTCTACCACTAAGCCCAAACAGGTTGTAGGTAAAAAACAATTTAATCTGATACATTGAGTAACCAAACTGGTTAGGGCAGCAAGCGCATATTAGCTTGAGAGCATACACTAAAAAACCATAAAAGAAACCCTCAAATTCCAGCCAAAACAACACCAACAAAAGAAAAAATGGAATTTTAGGAGGAAAAACTAAAACCCTACAAAAGCCTCAACCCAATTTGAGAGAAACCCCATGGATGTGCATCCTCCACAGTAAAAGATGCATAGGCACTCGTAGCAGCCTGTTGTTGGTATTTCACTTGCTTGTGGACCTGTAAACGCAACTCAGCAACCCACAACGGAAGGAGGGAGAGCGGTGGATGCTGCAAGAAATAGAGAGAGAGACCCAAAACAGAAGGAGGGAGAGCGGTGGATGATGTCGAGTGAGAAAGGGGTCTCGGGCCTCTCGGCGTCTCGCAGCTCGCTATCGGCTGCGGCTAGGTAAGAAGGAGCGAGAACTGGAAAAGTGGAAATGCTAACTTTAGGGTTAGAATCATATATATATATATATATATATATATATATATATATATATATATATATATATAAAGTTATAAACGGGTTGACCCCCCCGACTAACCCGTTTATTAAACGGGTCATCCGGGTTGGCGGGTTGACATACCCCTAACACGAACCCGACCCGTTTAATAAACGGACCCGCCTAAGAGGCGGGTTGGCGGGTCGGGTTGGCGGGTCGTGTCAGGTTTTGACACCCCCTACCTGTACGGGTTTGTATGTAACAGTGTTTTGCTCAAGGGGCTGTTGCTGGCCATGGGCTATGTTCTTTTCTTTCTTAGGTCGTGTAATAATTTATTATGGAAAGATGAGCCACCGGATTGGCTATCCCTCTGAGAGACATCTTTTGTAATTTTTTTATTCTTTAATATAAATTTGGGCTAAAACCTTGACATTCTTTAAAAAAAAAAGTGCATGCAAGTATCCAAAACAGAACATGAAGCATTTAATTATCTTTTTTGCTTGTCAACATCAGGTGTGTCAAGGGGTCCGTTTTGTTTTACACCCAGGTGAAACCAAACCCAGACTTGATTTGAGATGATGGTATCGGGTCCAGACCTACATCTAATTGGACTCACCATAAGAGAAATCATACCCCGATCATATAAGAATTCTATGAACCAGACCTGGACCATACTCGGTAAAATGATATATATATATATTTATCCTTTTTACATTGAAAATTTGTAGATCTTAGTGAGAACTCAGGTTGGGCCTGGGTCTGGTATGAAATTTCACAAGCCATACCCGGCTCCATATATTAATCGGACCCTGATTCTAACTGGACGGTTCCTGATTCTAACTGGACTTTCTTGTTTATCACCAAACCCTAACCCTATAGGGTTTGGTATGGGGTCGGGTCCGGATCAAACCCGACCAATTGACACTCTTATACCTACCGCCTATCACCTCTTTTGAATCACTTTGCCGTGTGTTTGAGAGCCCTCGGATCTCAGATCCAAGGATTTGGAGATCCTTACTATTTTAAGATCCAAGCATTACAAATTAACTCTCTCTCTCTCTCTCTCTCTCTCTTTACTCATTAAGACCTGATCAACTCTGGATGATCTCTTATCGAGGAAACTTGAAATTAATGATGCTAGCGTATGCTCATGTATCCATCTTCAAAGATTAGAGCCCTTCTCAAAGTTTGAATAAATTGCCAAAATCCTGGACAACTATTTTACTATCAAAATGCTAAGAAATCCTAAGATGTGGATAAGAATGGAAAAGCCAAGTTGCTGGTCCCAAGACAGAAAAGGTACAACCCCAAGTCATTGGTCAGTTTTTTTTTTTTCCTGCCACGTATATCCATGACCTAAACCATGGAACCCATTAATAGACGCCAAGCAACAAACAACATAATGGCATTGCCTACTACAGTCCAGCAAATGTTTGAGATTTGTTGACAAGTATCAGAACAATATCTCTTGGTTTATCCAGATATGTCGAGCTTACATTCACTTCTTTTTTTTCCAAGTTTCATTTTTTTATTTTTTTGCATAAGGTTTGCTATTTTTCCTATAGTTGTAACTTCAATGTTTTCCTAAAAATCAAAGAGAAAATCAATTTATTGCAAGATTTCCCAATGACGAGAAAAATCTCAAGAACAAGATTTGTGGTTATGTTCTTTAGTTGAATCACTGTATCCAAACCAACGAGGGGGCTCTGCTTGTCTGGTATGAGCAGATAGTGCACGTCACCTAGTGTTAGGACGTTGCAGTTTCAAAACCCAATGGTATAGTTGTATAACTGGTAGGGGTCTGACTAACCCCAGCTTGCCTTTCAAAAAAAAGAAACTGTATCCAAAGCAGTTATTCTGATCTGTTATTGCAGTAAAATTAACAGCATCTATCAAAGTTCACCAACACCAAGCATTGAATTCTCTGGAATTTAACCAAAGAACATTTTTTTGGAAGGGAAGTACATGCAATTTTTGTACTCACGATCTTGTTTTTTCCTAAAAAAAAGTCCAAACCGCATTATGAGAGGTCTTCAGGGTTAGGGCGTTGCTTCATTAAATACATCTTTGGTAATTGGTATTAAAAAATGAAACACAACCGCCCCAAGGGAGAAGTTGGCGTAGTGGGGGTGGGGGCCTTGGCCACCTCCCTGCGCAAGTTAACATTCTCATGGGCGTCTCTTCCCTGCGCAAGTCAATGCCCAGCATAGGACCAGGGACTGTCCTAGCCTCAGAGTTTTATGCCGTCAATACTACCATCATAGGTATAACAGGCTGAGCCAACATGACCAGGTTTTCGTTCCAAGTGTGGTTTTTTCGGGTTATAAATCCAATCCTACCTGACCATAAATTCTTGGGTATGAGCATGAAAACTGCCAAGCCAAATAATATTCGGGGTTGACCCAAACCTGACTTGAGCAATATTCAGGCCGGGTTTGGGCCGTGATTTTTGCCAGGTACCTAACCCGACCAGGCTTTTTTTGAGGGTACTTGACCCAACTCGAGTGTATATATATATATATAATGTGCTCTTTCTGGTTCTGCCTTGTTAGGCCACTTAAAATCATAGTTTTTAGTTTTTTTTCTCACATCTAACAATCTATAGGTTTTGTTTAGCGAAATCCAGCTTTTGGATCACCAAAATCTAACCTTTATATAGGTTTTTCTATTGATCCAAAATCAATGGGTATGAAGGCATCAAATTTTTTTGGCTCATAAAAAAAATATTTTTTCCATCAAAAAAATATGATCCAGGAGATTCCCACTAAATTGAGCATGATAAACACATCTAATGGTTCAGGTCTATAATAACACTTCAAATTATGGGGCCTAACGAGACCGAACAAGAAAAGAGAGCCTAATATGTTTAGTTCTCATATATATATATATATATGGGATTCTATTTTCGTGACCCAACAAAAACCGAACCTGAATCCAAACCTGGTTATTAGTTATATGAGCAGGTCCACCGTTGACAACCCTGCTCCTATTGATGTTGGTTATCGCTAAAAAAAACCATTTACCAATCCACTCTGAAGGCTAGAAGTACGACCACTCTAAATCAAAACTAACCCTTTGGGTCGCAGTAAGAATAAACCTTCAAACAATGTTGTCACTAATAATTTGGCAACCGATTCAGCTGCATCTGTCGATACCGACGCTCAAGTAAATCATTCGGCCCAAAAATAATAAAAAAATATTCCGTGTCAATCATAACATAACACATGTTAAAATCATTAAAATAATATTAAAATAATATTAAAATAATATTAAAAAATTACTTTTTGGTATTTTTTACATTTTATCAAAAAATAGTGGATTCACGCTTGCAGCATATCACTTTTCTCCCAATTCGATGTGCATTGGCTGATACCCACCGACACCGATAACATTGCTTTCAAAGCAATATTTTTTGTAGCACCACTTTTTTATTTTGTAAGAAAAAATAGGAAAAAGAAACCTTTTCAATACTGGCTAAAGAGAAATGCGTAGCATCTACCATCTTAGAGCCCTTAAAAAATATACTTGCATGCAATTTTCACTTAATCGAAACTTATAGATGTGTTTATCATTACTTATTTATAAAAAAAATCAATACTCGGCTAAATCGAAATGTGTAGCATCCACCATTTTAGAGCCCCTTAAAAAATGTATTGGCATGCATTTTTCACTTAATCCAAACTTATAAATGTGTTTATCATTACTTATTCACTAAAAACTATGTTTTGGTCAACATCAATTTAACAAGAATTTTTTATTTTAAGTTAATTAAGTTTTTAGTGTAATATGAGCCCATGATTTTTTTTAAAATAAGTGTATTGTTCTTGCAAAATGATATTTCTTGAAATGCTCCACAACTTATTAAATCTTCTCTATGCCCACGATTGTGGATACCCTATTTTTTAGGACATTTTTACCCTTCTCATTAGTGAACCTCCCATATTGAGGATTAATTGTGTTTTGCATAATAGCTCATGAATGTCATATATATATATATATATATATAAAGGAAAGTGAAATATGTTTACCAACCAGATATGTTTATTGTTATGAACCAAGATTTTTATAAGTTTTATTTTTTTCTAAAATTTTATCATACTGATGTAATTTGTATGTTTGGTGTTATAGAAATAATCTTGGATCATCCAATTAAGATGTATAAGAAGGATCTTTTGAGGGTTGAAAATCAATGACTTAAAATTTTGATAAATATTCAAGCATAAAAAAATCACATTTCTTTATCCGATTACGATGATCCAACAATTGATTCCCAACAAATGGACCACGCCGAATGCATATCAAGTGTTAGATTTGCAAAAAAACTTATGAAAATCTTGATTCATTCCATAAAATATACTTGGGTTGCTGAACACATTTCAGTTTCTATATGCAAATGTCATCACATATTTGTGAACCTCCTTTACCATCAATTACTTAAAAAAGATTTGCATCGTAGTTTGTGAATATCGTACTATATATATAAAAGAACAGAACATATTAGGCCCCATTTCTCGTTTTGCCCCTTTCTGCCCATAGGTTTTTACGTGTTTTATGATAGATCTTAACTGTTAGATGTGTTTAGCATGCAAGATTTAGTGGGAATCGACTCTTTGATCATGTTTTTTTGACGAAAAAACAATTTTTCCTAAGCCAAAAAAAAATTGGTACCTTCATGGCCATTGATTTTGGATCCCAAAAAAAACCTGTATATATGTCAAATTCCAGCAATCCAAAAGCCAGTTCCCACTAAACAAAACCTATAGATCATGTCTACGGTGTTAGACATGAGAAAAAATACCTAAGACTATGGTTTTTGAAAGGGCCTAAAGAGACCTAACGAAGAATGGTGTCACATTACTATATATATATATATAGAGAGAGAGAGAGAGAGTAATGCACTCATTCTGCCTCATCTTCTCATTCTGCCCCTTTAGACCCATTCAAAAATCATAGTTTTGGTATTTTTCTAATATCTAACACCATAGATGTGATCTATAGGTTTTGTTTAGTGGAAATCGGCTTTTCTATCACCGAAATCTGAATTGTATGCAGGTTTTAATGGTGATCCGAAAACAATGGCCATGAAGGCATCAATTTTTTTTGGTTCATAAAATACATTTTTCATTAAAAAAACATGATCCAAGTGTTGATTTTTACTAAATCAAGCATGCTATCTATTATAAAACACTTCAAATTATGGGGCCTGATGGGACAGAACGAGAAAAAAGGGCTTAATATGTTCAGCATATATATATATATATATATATATGAGAGAGAGAGAGACCGTCTTGACTATCAAGATCTATATGGTAGAATGCCATCATATATTTGCAGGCTCCTTAATGATCAGATAGCTTGTGAATGTCGTACTATGTATATGTATATATATTGAGAAGCTATCCTACTGCATTCCTACCAGATGGTACCCAATTGCATGGAACCATCGATTTTCAGTGTTTTTTCAAAATTTTGACCTGACAAATGTGTTCAGTGTTATTGATTTACTAGAAATTGACAATTGGATCATTTGATTTTGATGCATGGATAGGTTTTATAAGGTTGAAAAATTAATGGTCTAAATTTTCATAATTTTTTTAGGCTTCAAATACCATTTTTTCTATCCAAAATGTATGATAAGTGTCAATTTCTAGTAAATCAATCATACCGAACACCTAAGGTCAGTTTCGAAAAAACACCCAAAAAAATCTTAGTGGGTAGGGTTGGTATGTTTTCTATTGTTTTCATTTCTCATATATATATATATAAACGTCACCATACATGTTCAGACCTTCTTGACGATCAATTCACATGATAGCTTGCGATTGTAAACATGGGGGCGGATTTCATAAATTGTGGGGCATTTTGAGAAACATGTCATTTTGCAAAGACAATATAATCATTTTTCATTGCCATTTAGCTAAAAAACAAAAATACTAATACATGTTTTTTACTAAATAAAATATAGAGATTACATCTATAAGTTTAGATTAAGAAAAAAAAAACACATGTAATGTTTTTTAAAGGAAAGCTTCACATTTCCCCTTGACTAAAATTACTCATCAAATAATATATAATATTTTAAAACTAAAATGCAACACCAGCGAATTTTTTGTGCATTATGTCACATCAAAAGATAGCCAATTCTTGTTAATACGATCTCTGATGGCCCTCAATGCTTATGGGTGCATAAACAATTGGGAGCTAGACTCCTAACACATTGTAAGTTTGAAACTTTTTATTCATTCTTTAATGAAAAAACAGGTGAGAGCAGTTGGATATCCGGCAGGAAGCTTTTAATGGTTTTAATGTCCCTTTCTCTTGGATGGCCAAAAACAAAAAAAGCTCTGCAAAAAAGAATTAGGTCGCAAACTACAAAGGCACTTTGGAAATTACTCATATCTTGATCTGTACAAGCATCCTAAGATGTTGTCTAACTCAATGTTATCAGTATCGACCGATACTCATAGTATCGGAAGAAAATCGATACGCTGCAAGCTTGAATCAGCTATTTTTAATAAATAAAAAAAATACAATAAAATTATTTTTTAATATTATTTTAAATTTATTTTAATGGTTTTAACACGTCATGTTATGATTGACACATAACAAATTATTATTATTTTTGGGCCGATACAGAACCTTTCACTTGAGTATCGGTATTGATCGATACAGCTGAATGGGTGGCCAAACGATTCAGGGACGATACCGATACTGACAACATCCGTCTGCCTCTATTCAAAGAATAGTTGCAATGGCAAATTCAACATAATACAACATACGTCACAGGGACACCATTTTGGCCACATGAACCGGTCATGTTATGACATACTGACACAATCCTCACATGTATATACATTGTTTTAATATATTATATTATTTTTAAATTATTATAATTATATTTTTTATAAAGATACACTTTATATATTGATATATTCAAAAGATAGGCTTTTATTATTAGATAATTAAAAAAATCCATGTCATCAAGTCTTATTTTATTGAAAAAAGCATGAATTCGCATCTCAAACTCGTGTCATAGGGTGGTATACATATCTTTGTGACATAGATGATAAATCAAAGCTTGAAACTTTGAAGACACAATGAGCTCCAGAACAGAGCAGACAGACCAAGGTCTGAGTAAACCCACATTGAATCTGGTCTTATCTTGATTCTTAAAGCCGAGTTTAAACTTTTATGACGAACCAAGTCTGATGGAACCGTACCAGCCTCAGACCACTCTTGTCTTGTACCACCAGTTTCATGCAAAGGAGTGAACCCACATGGGATGGTTTTGGTGGATCCATAGCTCCAAATTGTGTAGCTAATGACGACAATGGATGCAGTGCAAATGGATGATCATCCAAAGTTGCAGGTATTCATGGACAACAAAGACAGATACACTAAAAAACAAGTTGTGAACCTTTTAGCATGCACATAGAATCTGTGGGTTTGGGTGAATCAACAACTATGATTAATACCAGGATGGTTTTCAATATTCATAATAGGGCATTGCATTTCAAGTATCATGGTTATTACCGATGAATTCCAAGTGGGAGGTTGAGCTGCCCCCTTTCAACACTTAAAAAAACCACAAGTCGCCAGACATGGTACCTAAAAGTGAAAACAATACTACTTGTGGCCATTTCTTTCATTGATAACAGAGAGATGGATTAAACCTACTGTGGTTGAAAAGGATGGCAAAAGGGCACAAGTCCATGTTATCTAATGGTAATTGGAGGAACATGAGCAGAAAAACATTGTATAAAGAAATGGATCAATCTGCTGCTGGATTAAGAATTTCAACTACATGGGCTAGAAAAAAAGTAACCATCATCAAAACAATCATGCAGCATCAATAATTTGAAGAATCCACCATATCCCAATCGTAAAATAATTGATCCCTCTTCCCTCTGGCTTGGACAGTCAAAACTTCAGGCTATATACCAAATTGCATTCAAGCTCCTCAATTCTTCACGGAAGGTGCTTGCTATGAATGGGGTCACTGGCACAATGTGAAACTGCGATAACTGATCATTGATGACAGATACTGATTCTGGACCACTAAGTTGGTTGTTGCAGTTGGACTGCAGATGAGCTTAATCTTTGAAACTCTTCTAAGTTTTATTCAGATGTCGAGGGAAGTACCTCTGATCGTTGGATGCCAAGCTGATGAGGTGCATGAAAATGACATGATCAGTTTGATTGTCAAAGACAGTAACACTTCGAAACTAGACTGTGGCATGCAAAAGCTTAGGGAGTCTATGCTTACAGGAATGTGGAAACTCAATAGAGGCCCAAAAACTTCCACCAGAAGGTCCCCACCACTCCCCAAATCACGGCATTTATCACAGCAGTAATGAACCCCAGCTTGAAAACATCCGGAAGCTCCACATACCCCGCTGGAGATGGGAAAAGAAAAACTTTAATTTTAAATTACAGGGCCAATTAGAGAAATACAATTTACATTGTGCAAGGATCAGTTAATTTTTAGCTATGAAAATTATACTTCTGGGGAACATACAAGTTAATACAATTTTACAAAGCCAAACGGGGGGTAAGGAAACACTTCCAGTGCAGCAAAGGCTGCTAATTGTTGCATCTAGGCCAGACCCATGTGGACTTAGAACCAGAACTGACTAGAGCGATCGATAAACTTAGTATGGTTCAGAACTAATAAGGTGTGTGTATATATATACCTAATGGTCATTTCACCATTACCTACAAACGCCTCTTTCTTTTTAGTTGTTCTTCATGGAACTAAACCTCGCAGATGCGATCTACATGTTTCATTTAGTGGGAATCGGCTCTTGAATCGTCCAATTACATGTAAGCAGGATTTTATAAGAATTCAAAAATCGATGGCCTACAATGTGTGATACTTTCCTGGGTTATAAAATCATGTTTTTTCATTAAAAAAACATAATCCAAAAGCCAGTTCCCACTATTTTGAACATGCTGAATCCATCCATCAGGTCAGATTGGATCAAAACAACCTACACATGGGAGATCAAGAGGCGTTTGAATGGCACCATTACAAAATATTATCCCTATATATATATATATATATATATATATATATATATATATATATATATATATATATACACACACACAGATGTAATGGACATGGTTTGTTTAGTAGGAAACTTGTTTTGAATCATGTGATTATGACAAGTAATTAAGTTTTTAAAGGGTTCTAAAAATCAATGGCCCCACAATGTGCCAAAATTTCATAACTCAAAAGATCACATTACATCATAAAAGCACGATCCTGTTAAAATATGTTGTACATATATATATTTATATATATAGATCACGACACATACACATATATATATTAATTATATATATGTCTATGTGTCTATCTACATATATAAATATATATATATATATTTATATCTTTTGTAAATAGACCCATATAGGGGTAAAACAGTCTTTTTACTTCTTATCGCATATTGTAATTTTTCTCCTTTTCTTTTATTTCCTTTTTTCTTTCTTTTTTTATTTTCTTTATTCCTTTTCTTTTCCACCTTGGAATGGGCCCCACCTAGGAGGACGTTGGAGCATCCAACGGTCATATTTATGACCGTTGGAAGGGCTCCAATGTCCCTCTAGGAGCCCTTCCAAGGCCTCCTCTTTTGTCTATAAATAAAGGGGTTTCTCCCCATTGTAAAGTATGCTTCTTTGAAGCCTTTTGAGTGGAATATATATTTTTCCTCTTCTTTTGGGTGCCTTACCACTTTAAGTGGTTGTGTTGTTCTTTTGCCCATTAGTGGCTATTTGTGTATGTGCGTGCTCTCTTGTTTTGCTCTTGGAGACTTCATCTGGCACTTCATTACAGATCCAAGGCTTGATCCTTACATCTATGTGGTTAGATTGAGTGTCGATACAACTTGCACTGATGATTTCTAGCTCATTAGTTCTTACCTTCATTAGTAGCAAATATTTTCCCTGTATATATAGAGGTTAATATTTGGTGCCTTTTAAGGTAGTAAATTATATGGAACTATTGAGCTAAAAATCCTAGGTTCAAACTTAAACAACTCAATTTGACCAGATGTGTTCAGGAAGGTTTGTTTGCTAAGGATCAAGCCTTGGATCCTATGTAGTCAAACGCATTAGGCGGTGGCTAGTCGGTAGACCCCTAAAAAGACTAGTGGAGGACTTGGCGGGACTGGTCAGTACCCCAATTAAATATAAAAACGTACATAAAATATACATAAAAATATGTTTAATTCTTTTACTAATAAGATGATTTCATTACACAAGTACAAAATTACACATGCTTCACAAAATATATTAATATACATAACCAGAATACACATATATATAATTGTACACACACAAATACATATATATTCAATTATTCATAACATATTCAGTATAATCAACAAAATATTCTTTCAACCTTTCACAAAAGCACAATAACACAGACATATATAAATAACATATTACATAATTCATAATGCTAAACAAGCTTTCAAGCTTTTATAGAAAAAATTATCAAAAAAAGTAACATAAAAAACATAATCAATTAAAATTAATTATGCATGCTTTCAATATTTCACGAAAAAAATACCAAAAGCAAAGTAGCACACACACACACACACACACACACACACACACACACACACACACACACACACATATATATATATATATATATATATATATATATATATATATATACATATATATATATATATATATATATATATATATATAATAACTAAGCATGTTTTCATGATTTCACTGAACAAATCACACAAAAACACATATATAATTATATATATATATACAAAAAATAACAATATATATATATGAATAATAAATAACTAAACTACACTCATGCCTAGGCGGAGGCAACTTAGTCGCCGACTAGGCGCCTTAGTCGGTGTCTAGTCGGCAAAATTGGTACTTTTTAAGGTACCCACTTAAGAATTGCAAAGCCTAGGAGTTTTACTTAGCCTAGACCAGAGTTACCGGAAGCGCCTATGCTTGAGGAGAAGCGCGCTTCCCCGGTACGCGTTTCGGAAGCGCAAAACGCGACGCTTCCGAAATGCACGGAGAAGCGCACTTAAGTATTAGGAAGTGTGTACCCCTTTAATGGGGTACGAGTTACCTTTATTACTATTTTGCACTTTTTTTTTAAAAAGAAAGAGTTTTTTTATTAAGGGCAAAATTGGAATTTTAAAAAACACGCGAAAAAAACATAAAAGAGAGGCTTTAGGGTTTTTTTTTCACGCCTCTTCCGAGTCTCTCTCTTTCTCTCTCTCTCTCAGGATTTTTGGCCACCGACCGACGACCTTCAGAACTTCCGACGACCTTTTCCAACGTCCGGCGACCGCAACCGATTGACGATGGGGATATTCAGGTACGCGTATCCATTTCCCATCCATCTCTTCTCTCCATCTCCCATGACTTCGATTTTTCCCCTTCACCCCTTATGTTCAGGTACGCTCTCCTCTCACTCTCTCCATCTCTTCTCTCACGCTCATCGCACGACTACAACCCCTTCACAAGCCAAGCATGGCGACTCTCGCTCAGACTCTTCAGAGTTTTTTTTTATTTTGTTTTTTTAAGGCAAGCTGGGGTTAGGCAGTCGCAGACCCTAACCGTCTCTTAAGCCCCATGAGGCAGAGAGATTCCAAGCTTTCAGCTTGGCACGAGACCCGTTTACCACATGGGATTAAGTTAGAGTATCCCTGTGACATGTTTTACACTCTTTGTCGGTTCTGCAGAATTGCTTATTCATGTGCATGTTGTTGGAAACAATTTATTCTATCTATGTTTATCATTATTTATTGGGTTGCTTATAGCTTACCGTTGCCTTGTCACCGTAACCTTGATCTTTTGAAAACGGAAAGCTTATCAGTTTTATTTTCTGAAAGTTTGGTCCTTGGAGATCCGATTCTCTACCTAGTGTTTGGGACATCATTGCCTAACGTAATTTTATTTTGGTTCACTTTCTGGAAATCTGAGATTTCTGTGGCTACTCAGAGGGTGTTAAGGTTGGGAAATAAGGTCAGTTAATGAGTTTAGACCTGTTTAAACCCATCCAAATTGTTTTCCCCAAATGGTGGGCCCATATTTTGCGTTGATGAAGAGTTTTCGAGTGATATAGGGCTGGTGTCTGACCTGTGTGGTGTGAGGTTCAGCTCGTGAGTAGAGGTTTGATTCCTTCATTCTCTCTAGAAAGTACATTTAGGGAACAGAGGATTGTTAGAGACTATTTGTTTCATTTTCCTGTTGCAATAACATGATGGTCTTTATCTTTTGTGTTATCAATATGATGATCATTTATATTCTTATTTGAGTCCCGTGAATGAACAATATATTGGTTGAGAAACATTTCACATCTTGTGGTTTAACCGAGTTTATTTGGTCGTCTTTTAAGAATAAGGGTTAATGCAGTATTTTTTTATCATTCTTGTAGGTTTTAACTTTTAAGTCATTTTGACGATTGCTTGAATCCTGATCAGATTGACTGGATCACTTTTATTATTCTTTTACTGTTGGATATATATGGATTATTGATTTATTGTTTTCAATTTCAAAGTCAATGAAAAACATGTTCTGCCTCCACAAGTTGTCTTATGGTTTCATTATGGTGTTTGATCTTGCAGACTTCCATTCTCTCCTTGATCTCTTGAAGTGACTTTGCTTTATGTGAATTCTGAACTTACATGTTGATCAAGTGAACCAAGCATGATAAAAGAAACAAAACAAAAGAGATACTTATTATAAGTATAAATTAATATATAAAAAATATATTATAGGAAAATTCTTGAATTCATATTATAAAAACATATTATACAAAATGTATACCAAGCATGATTGAGCTTATCATCCCTATTAAGTATGAATTCTTTGATATACCGAGCGTGGGCACGCCCAGGCTCGGCTCATTTACTCTATCAGAAGAGTGGCGCAACTAGTATGTTGCAGCTAGTTGTTTAAAATTTTAAATAAATATCATTATTGCTAGTAACAGTCGGCCAATATGAATTTTGTTTTTCTTCGTTGTTATGTTATCTTTCTTTAGCATTTTTTTATAAATGCAAACTTTTGAAAGAACTTTTTTTTTGTCTGCTTTATCATAGTATATTATAGAATCATAGATCTTTCACCTCCTTAAATGATGTTTATTTATTTGTTTTAGTAATTGGTAAATTATGAGTAATGATTTGTGTTCTTCACTCTCCATCCTTTACTGTTAATAATAGCTTTTTTAAAGTGTTTTAGGATGATTCTTATACTTTAATGATGCAGCTATATTTGCATGTTCTTTGCTTCATTAATGACCATCCCAAGCTATGATCACGATAATTCTGATGACGATGACGATTCTTTGTACAATTTGGAGCATGAATCATCTAATGGTGTTGGGAAGGGCAAGAAGAGGTCTTCTGCTTGTCCATATCAGTTTGAGGACAGAAACGAAAATTGTTTTGATGAGGAAGAATATGACTTGGATGACTACTATTATGAAGATGACCAAGATGATGAACCACCTAGCATGCATAAAACAACAGTGCTATGGTGTCATGTATTGAAACAAAAGAAGAGTGAGCAAGGAAAGCAAGGTGGAACCCAAGTTTTAATGTGCAGGCACTGCAAAAATATTTATCATGGGTCATATACTCGAGTTTTTGCACATCTCATGGGATCTCCAAAGGGACAAAGTGTTGGGATTGCCTTTTGCCCTGTAGTTGCAAAAAATGCAGAATTGGCAAAAAAAATTAAGAGGCAAGTTCGCTGAGTGGAGGTTTCATCAAGTGCATTTGAGTTGAGGAGATCAAGAATTGATACTCCGAAGAAGCCTATTAGTATGACTACATCATCTAGCGGAAGCCGAAAAATAGTTGATATTCGTGATACCTTTAAAAAGGTAGAAAGGGATGATGTAGATCACAAAATTATCAGATTTTTGTGTGCAAATGGCATACCTTTCAATGTGCTTCGATCACCATATTGGGAAGAGATGATATTTGCAGTTAGTAAAGTGCCCGGATATAAACCCCCATCATATGAAAAAGCGCGAACAACGTTGCTTGACAGTGAGAAAGAGCGTGTTCACAGAGAGAGTTTTCATTGTCTCAGACGGTTGGACAAATATCAAGAACAAACACTTGATAAATATACTTGCCTCAAACTGTTTTGGCTCGATGTTCTTATATGCAAGCGATTTTTCTAATGTGTAATAGTCAGCTACAAACATTGTCGAGTTTTTGAAGATGGGATTTAAACTTATGGGGCCTTCTAACGTAGTGCAAGTGATTACAGACAATGCAACAAATTGCAAGTTAGCAGGTGAATAATTAAAACAAACGTACAGGTATATTTTTTGGTCACCTTGTGTTATGCACACACTTAATTTGATCTTCAAGGATTTGGCACATGAGTTTCATTGGTTGTGAGAAACATATTTGAAGAGTAAAGAAATTGTGAAGTATATTACAAATCATTTAAAGGCACTAGCAATCTTTAGAAGCAATGAAAAATTAGAATTAATAAAGATTGCAAAAACAAGGTTTGCTTCACATTATACTACTTTGAAACGCTTGCTTGATGTGAGGGAGAGCTTAAGACTCACAATAATTTCAGATAGATGGAGCGATTGGAAGCAATCATGCACGGATGGAACTATGAAAAAAAGGGTTGTTACAACATAAACAACTATTCTTGATGAATAATATTGAGATTTTGTACGTTTAGCATTATTGATTACAAAACCCATCTATAAGATGATTAAATTTTGTGATCAGGAAGACCCTATAATTGGTGAAGTGTATGAAAGCATGGACAACATGTTGGGGGAAATCAAAGACAATCTAAAATGACAACCAGATTTATATGAAAAGATTCATAAGATTGCCTCAAATAGATGGGATAGAATAAATGCGCCTCTCCATAGTCTAGCCCACATGCTTACTCCAAAATATTACGAGTCGGAGTATCTCAAAATCCCAGCAGCAGGAGGGGTCAAACGAGTTTCTCCTGGTAAAAATTTTATTTTATCTATTTAATAAAGTTTAATGATTTAATTATTTTATTATTTTATTTGCATTTTCTTGTTATAGTTACTAAACATTTTTTTTTGCATAAAAGGATAATGATATCTTAGACGGTGCAATGCTCGCGTTTGAAGTCATATCTGCTGGAAATGAAGAGCTATCTACACTTTATAGGTCACAACTTGTGGCTTTTGCATTAAGAAGTAGAAGATTTAGCCGAAATGCAGCAAGAATAGATGCATTGAATCCTATAATGTCGGTGCTTAATTGGTGGCGTTTTTATGGTGGTGATACACCTGAGTTGAGAGCATTAGCCATTAAGGTTTTATCTCAACCTATTAGCACATCTTCTGCAGAAAGAGTGTAGAGCACCTATAATTACATTCACAATGTTAAAAGAAATAAGTTCAATGAAGATCGTGTTGATACCTTAGTGTATATTCATTTCAATCTTCGATTAATTGACAAGTATAATTAAACTGTTTGTACTTTTGTTTTGGTATTTTTTTTCTCTTTTTCTATCATTGATTGTTTATTAGCATTCATATTTTATATTCTTGTTATAAAAGGTGCAACAATCGCTACAAAGAAGGGCCTAATCGAAAATGAGATATCAATCCAGAACTTCCTATTGTAGAAGAAAATACGTTGAGATTAGAGGATATGCGATGGAGAGATTTGGATGATAGTGCACAACAATCAAGCACTATTTCCAAATCCAAACATAAAGATGCACGACCAAGAGCTTCGTTACCTCCAATAATCATATGTACAAATGAAGCTGAAGAGGATACAAATCAATCAAATAGAGCTAGTAGAACTGCCGATATACAAGAGCGACCATCAGTTCCTCATGGTCGGATTGATCGTTTCTTTAGCCAGAAACCTAGGCAAAGTATGTTGATATTGTGTTTTTTATATTTTAAATTATGGTTTTTGAACATTTTAATTTTTTAACGTATTCATTGTAGGAAATGAAGGAAGGAGCAGAAGACATGGTCGTGGAGGACAAGAAGCACGTGATGATGCAGAAAGTTCGCGATCTATTGCTGACTTGAAGGGGAAGAGAAATATAACAGATTAATGAACTCTTGAATTATTAAATTTTTTTATGATGTAGTTGGAGTAGTCCAACTTAAAAACTTTTATGTAACTTTTTTGTCATGGTCTTGTAATCTTTTTTTGGTATACTTTTATTTTGAATCTTGCGTGATGAAGTGAAGTAGCGGATTATGTTAATTTTAAGTTTAGAGTTTAGAACTTTGTATCTTATAATTTACAATTTAGAAATTTATAGCTTAAAAATTTAACTATATCTCTATGTAATCTGAGTTTATTGATTTCTCATTTTCTATGTTGCAGAGATGACAAGATTTACAACATCAAATAACAAGTTATTTGATTCTTTCGTTGAAAAATGTACATTTTTAATCAAATTTATTTGTTTTCTTAATGCATTATTTAGTGATTGCATGCATTTGTTAAATGGTTGCAATAAGAATGTGAATTATGATTTTCTCTTGATGTATGATTTTTTAAATGCTTGACAGTTGCAATATGATGCGTTTGTTAGATAATTACAACTTATATTATTTATTGTCTATATACATGTTTTATTTTGTCAATGATGACATAAATCTTAGTTTTTGATAAAATAAAAATATATAATTACATTTTTGCTTCCCTTTCAATTCTTATTCGCTTCCCTTTCACTTCTCACTCGAATCCTATGTCGCTTCCTTCTTCGCTTCTTAGGTCGCTTCCGATTCGCTCCCTAGGTCGCTTTCGAGATGCTTCCTAGGTCGCTCCTAAGTCGTCCCGCGCTTCCCGCTTCCTAAAATTTTAGAAGTGCCTCGCTTCTCGCTTCCGCTTCCCGTATCGCTTCCCGCTCCCGCTTCCTCGACTGGCAACTCTGGCCTAAACCGACTAGGCAGACTAGTCGGTGGCTAGTCAGGGCTTTTGGCTACATCGCTTGGATCGTGTTATTTTGATTCAAAAATATGATTTTTTGAGTCATGAAATTTTGGTGCCATTGTAGGCGGTTCATTTTTTAAACCCTTAAAAACCTGCTTATGTGTCACAATCATATGATTCAAAACTCATTTCCCACTAAACAAACATTGTAGATCACATCCATAAGATTTAATTTACAAAAAAAAAAAACTAAAATTTATGTTTTTCAGCTCAATAGTTTCATATAATTTGGTGCCTTCAAAGACACTAAATATTAACCCATAATATATATATATATATATTACTAATGCTATGGTGCTCTGGGAGCACCTACTCCCACATACTAGAAATCATAGTTGTAGGTTGTATATTCTCAATCAGACCTTATGGATGCACTTAACACAGTTTATTTGATAGGAATAATGCTTTGGATCATGTTTTTTGGACATAAAAATAAGGTTTTTAAGTCATGAAATTTTGATACATTGTGAGCCATTGACTTTTAAAGGTCTTAAAAAACCTACATGTATGCTATAATCACATGATCCAAAACTTGTTTTCTACTAATTAATGCTTACATATCATATCTTTAGGGTCTGATCAAGAAAAAAAGTTCACGAAATTTGAAAATCTAAAGCTTCTATTAGGTGGGAGTAGGTGCACCCGGAGTACCCTATCATTACTATATATATATATATATATATATATAGAGAGAGAGAGAGAGAGAGAGAGATAGATAGATAGAGAGAGAGAGAGAGAGAGAGTTGTGGCATCAGGTTAAAAATCTGGCCAAGCCAAAACTCTAGAATAGAACTGTGGAAGTAAACTTGGAAACACAGGTCAACTAAGCCATGTTGCAGAAGCAAAATTCAAATTTAGAATAGCTGAAGAATGAATGCTGGATGCAGGAAACCATCATACCTCCAAAATATACAGCGGCTTGCCCACTACTATAATGTGTCAGTGCACCAAAGAGGTTAGTGTTATAGGCCAATGCAAGAGCTGCCAGGACACCAGGTACCCCTGATGCCAAGTGCATGGCCAAAAATGCAGAATATAAGGCACCCACATGACCAGTCTGGCTTGCAAATAGATAGTGTATGAAGAAGTAAGCAGTCTGAAGAGCACAGAATGCAGCAGGCCAGCTCAATGAGAAGGACTGAAGTGATTTTGCCACACAATTTGACATCCATGACACAATGCCAAGATTTGTTAGCTGACCAGCCATTCCGACAAGGACAGCAAACCAAGCCAATGTGTCCCAAGCTGATTTCTCCGTCAAGCAGTCGTCCCAATTCAGCACCCCAAGAAGCAAAAGGACAGACAAACCAAGCATTGCAGCCACAACGCTAGATACACCAATAGACTCTCTGCACATACAGCAAACAGTGTCAGCTCCACTGTATTCAACAAGGCATACATCAGACAACCAGCAGATCATATCTAATATGTACTGTAAATTTTAAATGATCCACCATATAAGAGCAATCTTTTCTTAAATAACCTATTGGCACACATTCAATGGCTGGAATAGCACCTGTCCCATATGAGTAGATAACTTCCATATAATAACTGAAAGTACAGATGACACATTGAATACAAGCACAAACTAGAATAGCCAAAATAATTGTTCCCACTGATTTTCTGGTTTCAATTTATGACTGATTATGAGGCTTGAGAATATCAACAAACATGAGCATGTGTCAGATATCTGACAGACCAAATCTGTTTAGTAGACATTAGATAGCCCTTTCAGATCCAAGGAGATAAATGGCAGGGTCTGATAGAAGGTCTTCAAATCCATGGCCAATTAAAAGGCCAAAAGATCAAATTCTGTTAAGGTATTAATCCAAATAAGACTATTACAGTTAAATTTTACATCTGATAATGTATGGTGATAAGTGGATTTGGTATGACAAGGGCTCTGGCAATCTGATTCCAATTGTGAATCTGTATCCAAATATGCAATAGCCAATTAGAGACTTGGTTATACCTATACATGGACCCAATCTGAGCCATTAACATCCCTGATGAGGTTAAAGGAAAAGAAATTTTAGCTCGAACTTAGTGGATCCATGGATGAAGAAATACCTTAAGAATATAGATGGATTTGGATAGCAATCTTTCATCATAAAAGCCAGCATTTAAGAACCCTTTATCACAATAGAACAAGACAAATATGAAGCCAATATTGTAGAATGAAATGGTCTCTAAATGAAAAAGAAAATGGATTTAAGGGAAGGCTTAGGATGAAACCGATAAATTGAATCTTTCAGTCATAACGCACAACCCTTTAACACATATTTGTGTGTAAAAGAAAAAAAAAAGAATGAATGGGTCAAACACTGTTTCAATGGGAAGAACTAACAGGTAATAGCGGGACTTCAGATATGAAGACACACTTGAATTGGGCAGGAAATGTAAAAGTTCACTCCAGAGGTGCACAGAAATAGAGAATGGAACATAAAGGCAGGTTTCATAAGTTCTCACCCCCAAGAACATGCTCAAATATGCACCAGTGGTTTCATTATCTACAATATAAGTATTCTTAAAACTTTTATGCTTGTCAAGCCATGATGGATGAACTGGATCAAATGGTAGCATTACTATTAACTGGTTGTCCAAGACTAATTCATGATGCAGCACATAATGGTACTCAGGAAAGGAAGATCAGCTAGAAGGTTCGACCAGATGAGAAAGTGAAACCAATTGGCACTTTGTTGAACTATTAATTAGCAGCCACCCAATATGCTCATTTGTGTGTCAATGAACAACAGGATGGAGGGAAACCGTTGGCATTAGGATGCACAAAGTCAAAACACTAGAGTTGATACTTCCCATTGCACCCCACGCCTTACCAATAAATGGTTGTTCGCTAAATGGGAAAGCAACAGAGTGGAGGAAAACCATTAGGTTGAACAAAGTGAAAACACTAGAGTTGATTCTTAAAACTGCACCCCACGCCTTACCAATCAATGCTTGTCCACTGAATGGACAAGTACAATTTATTGACATAAGCTTGGTGAGTTTAGTATAAATCCTGACTGTCCAGGAGTGCACACAACCAAGACCAAGATGGAATAATGAGAACCAATGTTGTGAAAATTCTATTGAATTTTATCATATCATCCTAGGCCCCTTGTGTCAAACAAAGAGGTGTCTCATATTTATGCATATTTTATTATTCAGGGGATGAAAAGTAGATTATTATACACCAATGTTATTAAAATGTGCCTCAAGGTGCAAAAGGCAAGCGTCGCCCCAAGGTGAGGCCCTTTGTGCCTTGAGGCGCATGCAAAAAGTGCTAGGGTGATAAAGTGCACGCCTCATGGGTTATTAGGCGTGCGCCTCAGGGCGAGGTACGTGCCTCAGTCAAATGGGGGTCAAAGCCCCCATTCGACCATTATTTGGGGTTTAAACCCGACCCTAATTAGGGTCAGGCTCTTGCCCCTCCCTCTTTCTCGCCTCTCTTCTCTTGACTCTTCCTCTTCTACTCTAGTCTCTCGACTCTCCCACTTCTTCTCTAGTCTCTCGACGATCTCTCTTCTCTCTCATCTCTCGACTCTCCCTCTCTCTGTCTGCATCTCGACTCCCCCTCTTCTCTCTCGTCTCTCACCTCCCCCTCTTCTCTCGCGTCTCGTCTCTAAGAAGAAGAAGAAGAACTCTTCTCTCTTCGCCGGCAGGTGCTAAAAAACTTGTCTCATAAGTTTTTTTTTAATGTTAACTGTGATGGAAATGCAAGGATTGAAAAGTATATGAATTTGCAAGTTAATCTCATATTTTTCATTATTTATTTGAGATTTTCTGTTTCTTATTGGTTGTTGCTACATTAATAACACATTTCTTTTATTTATTTGTATTTGTAGATATTGTAAAGTTTTTTTTAAGTTTTTTTTATTTTATTTTGAGGCTTACGCTTTACGCCTCGCCTCAGCTTTTGGTGGGGCGCCTATGCCTCAATGCTTTTCATAACATTGTTAAACACTATGCCCCATATTCTGTAAGTCAAACCTTTCTTAAAATTTGTTGGAATTGAATGTTTTCCAAAAACTTAACTGACAAAAAAAATAAAAACGACCACCTTCACTAGATTTTGATATCTATGCAAGGCTTCTCTAACCACATTTTTGTGAAATTGTCTACGAAGAGACAATACATAAACAAGCATAAAAACCTTATAAAAGAAGTGCACGAAAGCACTCTCACAACACTTGAACAAAATACACAAAAAGTGTATAAATAATAAACATGCAATAATGCATGTATTTCAATATATAAAAGCAAATGCTTGAGACTCTCAAGCTTGAGAAAATACAAAGGGGGAACACCCCTATTTATACAAGAAGGAAGGAGGCAAGAGGGGGCTCCCCAAAGGAGTCGTTGGGGAGCTCCCAACGGTCACAATTGTGACCGTTGGGGGCTCCCCAACGACTCTATTGGGGAGACCCCCAATGCACTTTTTGAGAGTGCAAAAAAGAAAAAAATAAAAATTAAAAGAATTACAAAAATAATGGAAAAATTACAGCATATTCCAAATGGAATATGCGCAAAATGTAAAATGACAAAAATACCCTTTCGGGTAAAAAAGATAAAAATGTATAAATATATATACTTATATATAGAGATACGTATACATATAAAATATGTATACGTATTTCTATGTATATAAGTATATATATTTATACTTACAATATTGATTTTGAGTGTACATTTTAACACCCCCCTCAAACTTACGGTGTGATAACCGCAAGTTTGTCCAGAAGGAAATGAAATCTAGGCGAACAAAGAGCTTTTGTGAAGAAGTCCGCAAGTTGATACTCAGACGTCACGTATGGTAGATCAATGACCTTCTTCAAGTATTCTTCTCTGACATAATGGCAGTCCATCTCTATATGCTTTGTTCGCTCGTGAAAGGTGTGATTTTTGGCAATATAGATTGCACTTTTATTGTCACAACACAGCTTTGTTGGTTCTCGGATAGGTACTCCCATATCTTCCAAAAGTTGTCGAATCCATACAATTTCCATGGTAGTGGATGCCATGGCTCTGTATTCGGCTTCAGTGGATGACAAAGAGACTTTCTGTTGCTTTTTACATCGCCATGAAATCAAAGATTCACCTAGAAAAACACAAAAACCAGTGGTGGAGTGACGGTTACTAGGGTCACCTCCCCAATCTGAGTCAGTATAAGCAAGTAATTTTAAATCAGAAGAAGAAGATAGAAATACTCCCTTATTTATTGTGCCCTTCAAGTATCTGACGATGCAAAGAACAGCACTCATATGAACGGTTGTGGGAGCGTGCTGAAACTGACTGGCGATGTGTATAGCATGTGATAAGTCAGGTCTAGTAATACTAAGATACATTAACGAACCTACCAGCTGCCTGTAAGGGGTAGGATCAGTTAAAGGAACACCATCGTCAATTTTCATTTTTGCTCCCACAACTTCAGGAGTTTCGCATACTTTGTCATCAGAAATCCCGGATCTGTCAATAATCTCACAAGCAAGTTTAGACTGAGATAAAAAATAACCACGTTGCGAATAAGCAACCTCAATTCCAAGAAAATATGTCAGAAAACCCAAGTCTGACATCTCAAATTTTGAAGTCAAGACGGACTTAATACCCTTGACTCCTTGAACATCATCACCTGTAATTAACATATCATCAACATAGAGCAATAATATTACAATCCCTGCTTTAGATTTCTTAGTAAATAGAGCAGTGTCAGTATAGCATGAGAAGAAACCATTTTCCAACATTACACTGGTAAATCTATCATACCAGGCTTTGGGAGCCTGTTTCAATCCATAAAGAGCCTTTCGAAGACGAAGAACTTTATTTTCAGGAATCTTCATGCCTGGTGGGGCATCCATATATACTTCTTCGTTAAGATCACCATTTAAAAAAGCATTTTTCACATCCATTTGAAAAATGTTCCAATTTTTAATAGATGCAATAGTAATGAGACATCTAACTGTAACCATTCGGGCTACAGGAGCAAAAGTTTCTTCATAATCAATTCCATACTCTTGCCCATACCCTTTTGCAACTAAGCGAGCTTTATACCTTTCAAGGGATCCGTCACTCTTAGTTTTAACCTTAAAAACCCATCGACAACCTATAGTTTTCTTTCCTATGGGTAGAGTTTCGAAATCCCAAGTTTCAGCCCTTTTAAGAGCATTAAGTTCATTTTGCATAGCTTCTTGCCATTCTATACATTTTTTAGCTTCTTCAAAGTTTCTAGGTTCAAAATAAGAATGAATGGCACTAAGACAAGTCCTATATCGGGGTGAAAAGGAATCAAAGGAGACAAAACGAGTTGGAGGTCTCCTATTCCTCTCAGATCTACGGTGATCGAGAACAGGAACAAGTTCACTATATTGATCAATAGCACTTCTAAAGGTGTCTTGATTTCTACGTGAGTATGTTATTGGATCACTTGAACTCCTGCCTTCTTGTTGGTTATGCTCTTCGACATTACCCTCAATGTCCTCATCATGGTTTGATGATACATCATCATCACTAGATACATCATCATTACTAGACAATAAGTCAAAAAGGAAGGAATAATCAAAATTTTCTTGTTGCAAAACATTTTTTTCAAATCCACTTTCATTTTCCAAAAAAGTTACATTTCTAGAGACATATAACTTATCTTCTCGAAGATCATAACACCGAAATCCCTTTTGAGTTTCAGAATAGCCAAGAAAAGCGCAGGGGATAGCCTTGGGAGAGAGTTTGGCATTCTTATCCGTAAGTATGAAACACTTACACCCGAAGACTCGTAATCTATTATAATCTGGTTCAAGTTTATATAAAATCTCAAAAGGGGATATTTTTCCTAATAATCTAGAAGGCAAACGATTTATCAGATAAACAGAAGCAAGAGCAGCTTCAGCCCAAAAATTTTTTGGTATGTTTTGGGAAATAAGAAGGGTTCTAGTGGTCTCAATAATATGTCTATGTTTTCTTTCAGCCAACCCATTCTGTTGGGGGGTTTTAGGACAAGATCTTTGGTGAATGATTCCTTGATCTTCAAGATATATTTTAAATTGGTTGGAGAGATATTCTCCTCCAGAATCACTTCTAAAAATCTTTATGTTACTATTAAATTGATTCTTGATCATCGAATGGAAAGTTCTAAAGCATGAAAAGACTTCATGTTTGAATTTAAGAAAAAAGATCCATGAATATCTAGAGAAATCATCCACAAAAATAACATAATAAGAAAAACCTCCTTTTGAGACAACAGGTGTCGGTCCCCAAACATCGGAATGAACAATTTCAAAGGGTTTTGATGAGAACATAGTTCTTTGCTCAAAAGGTAAACTTTTCATTTTTCCGAGAATACAGTCATTACAAGAAAAGGAACTTTTACATAGGTCTTTTGCAAAATGTAAGTAAGACAACTTGGTGATATTAGGATGACCAAGTCTTTTGTGCCACATGTTTATATCTTTGTTTCGGGCAACATTACAAAAAGATTTTGGAACTCGAAAAGATTCCATGTAGTATAAATCGCCTTTTCTAAAGCCTTCCCCAATCAATTTCCCGGACAGGCGATCCTGTATTAAACATTTATCACATGAAAATTTAATATCACAACCATGATCCGAGAGTTGAGAAACAGAAAGAAGATTTAAATTAAGTTTAGGTATAAATCTAATTTTTGGAATAAAAAAGTCTTGAGTTTCAAAATTACCTATTCCTTTAATTTCAAGAGAAGTTCCATCCGCAGTGGAAACAAAGGATGGAGAAGCATTTTTTGAATAATCGGAAAGTGAAAACATGTTTGGGGACATATGAAAGGATGCACCTGAGTCCAAAAGCCAAGGGACTTTACCTGGAATGGAAGAAGTAGACACGGCGGCACCGGATGTAGCTCCCTTGAGAAGAGGTTGAAGGGCTTCCATTATTTGGTTCAACGAGAGTGACCCACTTGATGATGCCTCTTCCTTTTGTGGTGCGCCGGTGGTGGCCATAGCAAGGAGCTTCTTCCATTTGGGACATACCGGCTTGATATGCCCCGATTCTTTACAAAAGTGACATATAGTCTTGCTATAGTCCCGCTTCCCTCTTTGTCCACCATCTCCTCCTTGATTTTGGAATTTAAAGTGAGGAGGACGATAGGTCTTTACATTATTTCCGGGTCTTGATACGGCATTAACCTCATTATTTTCTTCATAATTACAAGGAACCATAAGAACACTTGGTCCTTGTTTACATAAATTCATACGAGTCTCCTCACCACTTAATTTGGTGAGAACATCTTCAAGAGAGGGAGGAGTAAATGAGGATAGAAGTGATGACCTTATTTGCTCAAATTCCGGTCTCAACCCATTCAAAAAATTGAAGAAACGATCTTCTTCAAGTTGCTTGTGGCGGAGTTCAATTGCCTCTCCACTCCATTTTGGTTCAAGCATAGAGAGCTCATCCCAAATAGAGGAAAGATCGGCAAAATATTCCCTAATAGACATTTCACCTTGAGTAAGGGAGAGGGCCTTCTTTTGAAGGTAATACTTATGAGATAGGTCTCTTGATGTATACATCTTCTCGAGATAATGCCAAGCTTCCGATGCCTTTTTGAATTTGATAATGTTGGCATTAATCTTTGTTTCGACGGATGCGAAGAACCAAGAAAGAATCTTGAAATTCTTCATTTCCCATTCGTCGTGTTTCTTTGAATATTCTTCAAGAGCTTTGATCCTTTCCTCTCCCTCAAGAATCTTGATTTCACTTCCGTCCATTATGGTTATCTTGGGTTCCGGTTCCGGAATTGTTCCTTGCACATAACCCCACAATCCTTTTCCTTTTATGTGGGCCTCCATATTCCCGGCCCAAATATGATAGTTGGACCCATTCAACTTGAAGCCAAGGGCAAAGTGAGACTCTTTCTCACCCATTAAGACGTAGAGAGAAGAAGAAAAAAGGCGTACCAATACGATGTTTCCACTTCTTCTTAGCACAAGATCCTTCTAAAATATTTGAGAAGCAAGATCCACCACTTCAATCTCAAAAAATCCGAAGGCACGGTTTTCGAGGCACTCGAACAAAGGCGGATCTCACGATCTCCAATAAACAACCGAGCTCTGATACCATGTGAAATTGTCTACGAAGAGACAATACATAAACAAGCATAAAAACCTTATAAAAGAAGTGCACGAAAGCACTCTCACAACACTTGAACAAAATACACAAAAAGTGTATAAATAATAAACATGCAATAATGCATGTATTTCAATATATAAAAGCAAATGCTTGAGACTCTCAAGCTTGAGAAAATACAAAGGGGGAACACCCCTATTTATACAAGAAGGAAGGAGGCAAGAGGGGGCTCCCCAAAGGAGTCGTTGGGGAGCTCCCAACGGTCACAATTGTGACCGTTGGGGGCTCCCCAACGACTCTATTGGGGAGACCCCCAATGCACTTTTTGAGAGTGCAAAAAAGAAAAAAATAAAAATTAAAAGAATTACAAAAATAATGGAAAAATTACAGCATATTCCAAATGGAATATGCGCAAAATGTAAAATGACAAAAATACCCTTTCGGGTAAAAAAGATTAAAATGTATAAATATATATACTTATATATAGAGATACGTATACATATAAAATATGTATACGTATTTCTATGTATATAAGTATATATATTTATACTTACAATATTGATTTTGAGTGTACATTTTAACAATTTTCACCCAAACACAGAAAACAAGATTGGTCCCCTTTACAGTTTATGGGTGGTTGTACTTTATGTATTATAAATTGTTCAGGGTGAGAGCTAGACCATAGATTTGGAGATGACCCCATGAGACATAATAAAAAATGTTGTTAGACACCCATAAGAAGGCATCGTCCAAATTTTGGACTATTCTTCCAGATATACCACAAAGTGAAATGAGACAGATAAAGCATGAGGTTGCAGATTATGGATGAAAATATCTAAAGGATTTCAAGTTGGCTCTCCAAAAAGTCCAAGAACCTGTTCATTTCTTTTTTCTTTCTTTTTATTTTCTATGATGAAGGTATGGTTGTTGTTTGTCTAAGTCCATAGGGCTGGGTAACAGGCTGGCCCTGCCTGGTTTATTGGATGGGCTGACCAGCCTATTGACAGGTTAGGCCTTGTCAAGTCCAGCCTAGGCCTAAGGCCGGGCCAAGGGTTAAAACCACAGCCCAGGAAGGCAAACCATCTGCTCTTTTAAAGGAGAGCTGCAAGGCTGACTGACCGGGCTGAGGTCCAAAATGGCATCCCAAGCCCTGCCCAGTGCTCACCCTTAACTATGTTCATCAATTATATAATGACCAGAAGAACAAGCAACATAACATAATAAAATTCATTGTGGCACATAAAGAAACATTTACTAATAAAGAAAGACTATATGAAGGAACACCTCATGCAACCGAGATTTCTTCCTCTTCCCTGATTTGCAAATAAGAGATGTCATATGCTAGAATGAAATGCCAGCAAAAAGTGTGAAACATCTGATTTGCTTCAGAAGTTTTGAAGTTATGATCACAAAAAAGTCCATATTCCATTACATTTTTCTTGAATAATTTATGAAGCAGAAATATTCTATGCTTACAGGCATAACTTGAACCCACCTCAAAAGGAAAAGAAGGGATGGGGAGCAGCAGTGTTTGGTTGGTAAAACTTGAATATGCAGTAACAAGCTCATAATGTCTTGCCAGCCTTGTGTTGCAAGGGACATAATATTTTTCGAAAAGGTGAAGGAACAGAAATCAATATGAAAATAATTGGACATATGGTCATTGTCTCACTGATGTATTGATCATCAAGATACCAGTGATAAAGCATTAATTAGTCAGAACTAGACCATCATGAAGGTTAACTTACTAAAACGCTTTATCAAATGTAATAAATGAAAGAAGACTAAGCTTGTCATTTGCTATTTCAGCAATATTCATGAACAATAAATAAGAATATAATAGAAATATATAAAGCATATTAATACATCTCCAGCACCAGGCATCCACAGCATAAGCTGATTAAGAAAAGTGTACTTACCCAAATATCCACAGTGTGACTGCAACGACCATTGTGCCAACCATCACCCATTCATTTCTTGTAACAGGTCCCATCTCCTTCAGCTTCTTTTCTGCTAGAGCAGGTGCATCCGGAGTGTCTTTGATTTCAGGTGGGAAGATTTTGTAAAGCAAATAAGGAGTAGCCAGGAGACACACAATTGCAGGTAAACTTGCAGCTTTAAACCAGGAAACCCATGGACTGGCAATTTTAACACCAAGTTCTTCAGCCAATCTCAAACATAGTAGGTTTTGTGCCGCAGCAGTTAAGAAGAGAGCACTTGAATTTGCAGAAGACTATAAAGCACAAACAAGTGTCGAGCAATCAAATGAGTACCACATTAATAAGCATAAAGGTTGTACATGACAAGAAAGATTAAAAGACTAAGGAGAAACTGAACCTCTAATAAAATATCAGCTATGGAATTCCATAAATGCCATTTGGCATCATGAACCTTCCTCCCAAACAGTCACTTTACCAAAAGCAATGAAACTAAGTACTTTTTAAGAAACAATTCACACTCAACTTTTCCTTAAAAAATCACACTCAACTTGGCATGTGCTCAATCTGCATTAACTTGAAGCTCCATGCAGTTCTGTTATTCTTTTTCTCTTAAATAAAATAAAGCAAAAGAAAAGAAAGATATAAAATGGTAATAGGAGCGTAGCATGTTCAAGTGCCTAGATATATCAACTAGTCCAACCAGAAAAGGATATCGACAACTTGGGGTCTGGATGACTTAAGGGTGTTGCAGATGCAAACTTTTCAACTATTGCAGTTCAATGTCAGTATTTTGAGACACATCTAAGCATAAATAATTGGATCATCAATCAAGTACCAGAATGAGACAAAATAAAGCCATAAAGTACTGCAATAAGATCTTTGATATTCACATGATCACATGGGAGAACACCAAAAGCAGGCTTGATATTCCACTACGCTTATCAATTTTTTGAGCAAGGAAACATCATGGTAGTTCACAATGATAACATCATAATAACTTGGTGTAAATATGAAAAGAAATTCATGAACCAGATTACTATGGATTTTAGCAAAAACTAGTGACAAAATTGCAATATTTTCAATATACATATATTTATCAAGTTCATACAATTTTTTTTCAGCAGTTTAAGTTCCTTTTCCTGGTGACATTTTCACGATGGAAGAATACCACCCGTTATATTCATCAAGCATTGCATATCATGGACATTTTAGAGAAAAAACACATGAATTAATATAATAATAAGGCCCACATGAGTTAATGTAATAATAAGACCAAATTTAAACTATGAAAAGAATAAAAGTTGAACGTTTCTTGTTAAATCTTGACAAAGGGATGCAATCAATCTCCAAGACAAGAAAAGAAAAAGATAAAGTAAAATCCACAACTCCAAGGAAAATAAAATGATGCCAAGCAATTTGAATTCATGATAAAGAACAGAAATCACCTTAGTTAAGTAAAACAAGATGGTCTCCTCAGAGTTGCCGGAAGCGCCTATACATTAAGAGAAGCACACTTCGGAAGCGCGAAACACGGCGCTTTCAAAATGCACGGGGAAGCGCACGATTAAATTAGGAAGCATATTTCTCTTTAAAGGGAAATGTGTATCCCTTTAAAGGGGGTACATGTTTCCCTTTAAAGGGGGCAATTTACTTAATTAAAAATAAAATAAAATAAAATCGATGGACAAGTTTGCCCTTTTGTTAACCTTTTTTACTAAAAAAATTAAAAGAAAAAGTTTCCTTAATAAGGGAAAAATGGAGATTTTGAAAAACTCATGAAAAAACAAAAGTCGAAAGGGGCTTTAGGGTTTTCTTTTTCAGGCTTCATCCGACTTCCTCCCCTCTCTCTCAAGATTTGTCCACCGATCGGCGACCTCCAAAACATCCGACGACGTTCACCGACGTCCGGTGACCTCCGACGATCTCCACCTACTGGCGATGAGGATCTTGAGGTACGTTACTCTCTTCTCACTCTCTCTATCTCTCCATCTCATGACTCACGCTCTCTCCCACGGAATACCCTCTTGGCCCAGCCGAGTTAGGTTATTTGGCAATCTGAAATTAAGCCTGAAGCCCATTTTTGACCCCAATGTATGCCTGGACCAATGGTTATCCATTGTTGTAACTTTTTCCCATTTTAAGCAGTATGAGTTGCATCCGTGAGGTCTGGGATTATTTGCATGTGTGTATAGTGTATATTGTATACCAAGGTTTTGATTATTCTGAATATTCTGTCCCATTAAAAATTCTCAATATTCTTTGTATACCGAGGTTTTTATTTTTTCCATTTTGATTATTGCAAGTCCCATTTTGAATATTCTGTGTATACTGAGGATCTCATGTTTTTCATCCTTTTCTACCGTGTGATTTTATGTGCTAATCTTATAAATCTTGTAGAATCAGATATCTTTCTATAAGCTGGGGAGAAAAACATTTGGCGGGCTGGCACTTTGATATGATGTTGAATCCATAAAGCGAATGTAGTGGTAGGGACAATTATATGATCTTGCTATTGCATAGAGGCGTGAGGCATGTTACCAGATCATGAGAAATAGTAGCAGATTGGATACTAAGGCTACACATGGGCCGAATTCAAGCTGGGCCTGGGCTTGATGAGTTCGGCTCATTAGGAAAATGAGTTTTTGAGCTTGGCTTGGCTCAAGCTACTTAACTTTGAAAAAAAAGGTCAAATATGCTACATAGAGGGCAAGGTTCGAACCTGCCACCTCTTGGATAAGTGTCCTACCCATTAGGTTAGGAGTTAGTTTTTTGTCATTTATGCAAGAGAACAATTCTCTCTAGTACATTTATGAGCTTAAATTCGCTAATTGGGCTTGATTGAACTCATCATCCCTATTAAGCATGAATTCTTTGATATACCGAGCCTAGGTACACTCAGGCTTGGCTCATTTACTCTATCAGAAGAGTGGGGCAACCTTAAACGAGCTGACTCCAACCTGAGCCCGGGCATATCATATCCAATGTGCATCTCTAGTGGATACAACACATAATCTTCATATCATATAAGCAGCACAATAAATGAATTGGAAGCCTAACAACCAAAAAGCCAAAATTCAGCAAACGGATGACAATAGTTGATACTGATAGTGTAATGAAAAAGGGCGGAAGCACCAATAAAGCAAACCACTCTTGAAGAGTGATCTCAAGAGCCAAGAACACAAACACTAAAAGTGTAGACAAAAACCCACTAAAGGGAAAAATGACTAAAAGTCATAAGTTGGATATTATTAAAGAAAGAAAGAAGAGGGTAAAAAACCCTTACCAATACAAGAGAAAGCCTCCTCTATTTATAGAGGAGGGACCACAAGGGGGCTCCCATCTAGTCGTTGGGAGCCCCAACGGTCATAAATATGACCGTTGGGGCCCCAACGACAAGATGAGTGGGGCCTCTTGTAGTCTTACAATATGCAAAACAAAAAAGAAAAAGTAAAAAAGGAGAGAAAAGGAAAAGGGGAAGGAGTACATGGGGATTTACCAAAATACCCCTATCAGGTATTTGGAGAATAAGAAAACAAAAAAAAGAAATATGTATATATATATATATATATATACATATATGTATATACATACTTATATATATACGTATGTATATATATATAAGTATATGTATATATATATATTTTTTTTAATATACATAATTTAATAGATAGTATGCTGTAGCTAGTTGTTTAAAATTTTAAATAAATACCATTATTGCTAGAAATAGTCGGCCAATATGAATTTTGTCTTTCTTCATTGTTATGTTGTTTTTCTTTAACATTTTTTCATAAATGCAAACTTTTGAAAGAACTTTATTTCTTTTTTTCTTTTTCTTTTTAATTTTGTCTGCTTCATAGCATATAGAATCATAGATCTTTCACCTCCTTGAATGAAGCTTATTGTTTTGTTTTAGTATTTGGTAAATTATGAGAGTAATGATTTGTGTTCTTCATTGTCCATCCTTTGTTGTTAATAATAACTTTTTTAAAGTATTTTAGACTGATGCATATACTTTTATGATGCAATTATATTTGCTTGTTTTTTGCTTCACTAATGATCGTCACAAACTATGATCTCGACAATTATGATGACGATGATGATTCTTTTTGCAATTTGGAGCATGAATCATTTAGTGTTATTGAGAATGACAATGCCAGAAAGGGTAAAGGAGAAAGGGTAAAGGGTCTGATTATCAATATCAGTTTGAGGAAAGAAAAGAAAATTGTTTTGATGAGGAAGATGAAGAAAAATATGACTTAGATGAGTACTATGATGAAGATGACCCAGAAGTAGAACTACCTAGCATGCATAAAACAACAGTGCTATGGCGCAATATATTGAAACAAAAGAAGATTGGGCAAGGAAAGCAAGGTGGAACTCAGGTTTTTACGTGCAGGTACTGCAAAAATATTTATCATGAGTCATATATTCGAGTTTTTGCACATCTCATGGGAGTTCCAACGGGACAAAGTGTTGGGATTGCCTTTTGTCCTACAGTTGCAAAAAATGCAGAATTGAAAAGAAAAATTAAGAACAAGTTCGACAAGTGAAAGTTTCATCAAGTGCATTTGAGTTGAAGAGATCAAGAATTAATAAACTGAAACCTAGTAGTATAACTACATCTTCTTTTGCCTCTAGTGAAAGCCGAAACACGGTTGATATTAGTGATACATTTAAAAAGATAGAAAGAGACGATGTAGATCATAAAATTATCAGTTTTTTTTTTCAAATGGCATACCTTTCAATGTGCTTCGATCACCGTATTGAGAAGAGATGATATCTACAGTAAGTAAAGTACCTAGATATAAACCCCTATCATATGAAAAAGCTCGAACAACGTTGCTTGACAATGAAAAAGAGTGTGTTTACAGGAAATTAAGTGAATTTCAAAAAAAGTTTGAGTTAAGAGTTTCCATTGTCTCAGACAGTTGGACAAATATAAAGAACAAACACTTGATAAATATACTTGTAAAACCCGAAAATTTTTGTTACAAAATATTTTAAAATATGCAAATTGGGCCTAGATCCACATTTCGGATCTAGGACCCATAAAGGGGTAATTAGGAATACATAATATCAAACATGATTTAATAACATTAATAATAATAAATAGATAAAATTTTAATTATAAAATTTATTTATTTATTTTAATCTGAGGATCCACAGTTGGATCCAACTTGTGGATCCATATCGGTTGGGGTCGGGTTACGGGTCTCGGGTCCGAACCCGAGCCGCGCCCTGTAGCAGCCCTTTTAAAAGAAAGGGGCAACCCGATAAGGGTTGCCCGATAGTTCAGGAGCCGAAAACAGAAAGGGGGCGAAGGGGGGGGTTGCGCAGAGCGTAACCGACCCCGCGCCCCTCGGCAAGAAAGGGGGGCTTGGGGCCGATAAAGGGGGAGTGGAGAGGGGGTTCTCTCTCTCTCTCTCTCTCTCTCTCTCTCTCTCTCTCTCTCTCTCTCTCTCTCTCAGTGTGCGCACGCCGGAAGGAGGGTCTTGTCTCCGGCGAGCTTTGGCCACCAACAACCACCGAGGGCCGCGGCAAACAACAGTCACACTCCCTGTCACGGCAGCAGGGAAGGGCGACTCCAGCCAGCTCGATACTTCCGCCACAGCAGCCTTCGATCGCCGAAAAGATCGCTGGAAAATTCTTCAATAAGGTACGGTGCTTCTAACGAATTGGGTGAGGGATCGAACATGGGTTCGATCTCGTGTGAGGGGTTTGAGGGGAGCATCCAGGGAAGGCCGTCGATGGAGGTATTCCCTATTTTCAAAATTAAAGAAAGAAAGAAAAAAGGGGGGGGGGAAGAAAATTTTGTTAAACCCTAGATGTACGATTTGGGGGTCTCTTGTTTTTATGCAAGAAGGGGAACCGAAGGCCATCACGAACCCTGGGGTTACAGAGGAAGCTCTAACTCGGACGGAAATTAAGGGTTTAACTTGTAAATGCAAATTCTTGATTCTAAATGCGTGATCTACATAGATTTTTGGGTTCGGCATGCATTAATTTAGGAAATCAGTATAGAAGCATCTGATTAGCCTAATTTGGTGTTTGATCTGTCGATTTTTGGGGTAATCACGATTCTCTTAAAGAGATTTGATTCACGAGTGCATGAAGGTTGATAATATATGTACAGTGTTTCTCGACAGTGTTTCTTTTACAGTGTTTCTTGTACAGTGTTTCTTTTACAGTTTTCATTTGACTGCAGTATTCTTGATCACGATAATATATGTACTTAATCAGAACTGTGTGGCAGCATGGTTTGTCTGGTTGAGACAGACAAAATTTGTTTTATGTTGAGAAACTTTGGGTTTTGGCACAGGTGCATACATGATATGAATGTGTGCAACCCCGATATGTCAATTTATAGATCCGGTTTATGTTCATGTGTGTGGGTGATAACTCATGCTATGAATGAAAGGTTTCATGTATCTACATTATGGGACATGTTTAATTATCATGCATGTATGATTTGGTTTCAAGTGCATGTGCATATATGGGATCGAAGTCTATTGGCATGTATAATCATGCATAAATATTCTCATATACTTATGAAACTATGGATGAATGCATGTGTGTTAAGTGATTACATGAAAGCACTTACACATGAATGGTTACACATGCATATGACTGCGAAAGCTCATGCACATTGTTAAAACGGTATGAATGAATGTGCATTTGGAATTATGTTGGTATTATTGCATACATTGCAATTTGTTATGATTTTTGCATTCGGTGCATCGATGGCCTAAATGGACCATCATCGGTGGGTTGGTTTCCTTTCACATATGTTTTTTAACTGCATCATTTGAACCACATAAGATGGTTTGACACATTACTACACTGTTCTAGTTGTTATACGGGTTGGAGTCCCGTAAGGGTCCCCACAATGGAGGATGCGGGTTTTCACTTTACTTTTGCATATGGTGTTGCAAACTTAAAGAATTAACTTAAATAAAAATATAAGGGATAAAACAGTGTAATATACATTCTGGGATATCTCATCTGGAGTATGAGAATCTTAGATATTCGGTCTTGGGGAGACTGTGAGGATACAAAAACTCCGTGTGCTGTAATTTTGTCCCCTGAACCCGATATTGAGGTTCTTTCTCCTGGCCACGGTTTTAGGGAGAGTCCGCCACTTTACCCGGGAGTGGTGTGTTTGACACAACTGTTGTTATGGTACCAAGGAAGTGGCACATGTGGGCGTGGGGTGTCCCTTGTGTCCCCGACATTAAATGTGGAGGTTTAATGTTCCGAAGGTGATTCGGTCGAGGGCTAAGTTGGAACCCAGTAATAAAATACAAATTGTATGTTAAGCTACCCTGGGAACCTACTAGACCTCGGCAATTGTACACGTTTGGTGTATCCGCGGGCAACGGTAATTAAAAAGAGGAACTTAAAGCTGCGTGCATTTAATAGGGCATGCATATGGAAAGATGGATTTTAAATGAAAGATAACAGAAGAAAGCATGCATTGCACATAATCATGCATTTTCCTGCTATGCATTAGATCATGCATGTTTGAATCATTCTCTATATCATGACATAATTTGGTGGTAGCATATGATTTACTTCTTGAAATCATACTGCAAGGTTTGGTTATTTAGTTATTGATATATGGTATTGCTTTAATGTTTTTAACTGGTGAGCATATGTAAATGTTGGTAGGTATGGATATTTGAATATTATAAATTTTATATCTGCACTCACTCAAATTATTACATGAAATATTACTCATGTTCTTTGTCTCACCTGGTTTCTTTAAAAGTAGTTGTGCTCAGAATTTCGGTTCTGACACCCTCCTTTGTTGGTTTTTCACAGGACATGGTGAACAGTGAGGCTGGATTGGCTACTGGGGATGGATGAGAGTCATACTTGCGTTTGTAGTTTCAGCAGGGGACATAGTGGTTCTATTTTTGCTTCTTTTAGTTCTTTTAAATTTCTGCAGTTGTTACTTCACTTTTGAGTTGTGTATGAGACTCTTATTGGTTCATTAATAAAAGAGTTTTAGTTTGTTGTTATGGATGATGATTGCAACTTTGTTTGTGGTGGTTGGACTATCCAATGGAAATTGGAACTGTGAGGACCTCGGATCTCTGGGAAGGTTTCTGCATTGGAAAAAAAAAACTATTCCGCATTTTTAAAGGGTATGGATTGGGGTCGTTACAATACTTGCATCAAATTATTTTGGCTCGATGTTCTTATATGCGAGCGACTTTTCTAATGTGCAACAATCAACTGCAAATATTGTCGAGTTTTTAAATACTGGATTTAAAATTGTTGGGCCTTCTAATATAGTGCAAGTGATTATAGACAATGCAGCAAATTACAAGTTAGCTAGTGAAGAATTGAAACAAACGTATAAGTATATTTTTTGGTAACCTAGTGTTGTGCACACACTTAATTTGATCTTCAAAGATTTGGCACATGAGTTTTATTGGTTGAGAGAGACATATTTGCAAAGTAAAAAAATTGTGAAGTATATCACCAATCATTCGAAAGCATTAGCAATATTTAAAAGTAATGAAAAATTGGAGCTAATAAAGATTGCAAAAACAAGGTTTGTTTCACATTATACTATTCTTAAGCGCTTGCTTGATGTGAGGGAGAGCTTGAGGCTTACAATCATATCATATAGATGGAGTGAGTGGAAGCAATCATGCAGATGAAACTATGAAAATGCAGGTTGTTACAACAGAAACAATTGTTCTTGATGAAAAAAATTGAGATTTTGTTCGTTTAGCACTAATGATTACAAAACTCATCTACAAGATGATCAAATTTTGTGACCAAGAAGACCTTATAATTGGTGAAGTGTATGAAGGCATAGACAACATGTTGAGGAAAATCAAAGACAATCTAGAAAGACAACCAGATTTGTATGAAAAGATTCATAAGATTGTCTTAAATAGATCGGATAGAATGAATGTGCCCCTCCATAGTCTAGCCCACATGCTTACTCTAAAATATTACGAGTCAGAGTATCTCAAGATCCCAGCACCAAGAAGGGTCAAACGAGTTTCTCCTGATAAAAAATTTATTCTATGTATTTAATAAAGTTTAAAGTTTAATTATTTAATTATTTTATTTGTATTTTCTTGTTATAGTTAAACATTTTTTTTCTGCAGAAAAAGACAATGATATCTTAGATGGTGCAATGCTCACGTTTGAAGTCATATCTGCTGGAAATGAAGAACTCTCTACACTTTATAGGTTATAACTTATGGTTTTTGCATTAAGAAGTGAAAGATTTAGTCGGAATGCAGCAAGAATATATGCATTGAATCCTACAATGACGGTCCTTAAATGATAGTGTTTTTATAGTGATGATACACCTCGAGTTGAGAGCATTAGCCATTAAGGTTTTATCTCAACCTATTAGCACATCTTCTGCAGAAAGAGTGTGGAGCACCTATAGCTATATCCATAATGTTAAAAGAAATAGGCTCAATGAAGATCGTGTTGATACCTTTGTGTATATTCATTAGAATCTTCGGTTGATTGACATGTATAATTAAAGTGTTACACTATTGTTTTGCTATAATATAAAATATTTATCTATCATTGATTATTTGTTAGCATTCATATTTTATATTCTTGTTATAAAAAGGTGAAACAATCGCTACAAAGGACCTAATAAAAAATGTGATATCAATCTGAAACTTTTTATTGTAGAAAAAAATACTTTGAGATTAGAGGACATGCGTTGGAGAGATTTGGATGATAAGTCACAACAATCAAGCACTATTTTCAAATCCAAAACCAAAGAAGCACAACCAAAAACTCCATTGCCTCTGATAATCATACGTACAATTGAGGTTGAAGAGGATACAAATCAATCCAATAGACCTAATAGAACTAGTGCAAATATACAAGAGTGACAATCAATTCCCCAAGGCTGGACTGATCGTTTCTTTAGCAGGAGACCTAAGCAAGGTAAGCGTTATGCATCTTATGTTTTTTATTTTGCTTTATTCTATATATGTATTTTTTATATTTTAGATTAAGGTCTTTTAATATTTTAATTTTTTAACATATTCATTATAGGAAATGAAGGAAGGAACAAAAGGCATGGTCGTGAAGAGCTAGAAGGACGTGATGATGTAGAAAGTTCTCGATTTATTACTGACCTAAAGGGAAAGAGAAAGATGACAAATTATTGATTGTTGACAATGAAATGAACTCTTGAATTCTTAATTATTCTTTTGATGATGCAGTCGAAATAATCAAACTTAGAAACTTTTATGTTACTTTTTTTTGTCATGATCTTGAAATATTTTGTTGGTTTGATATGTACTTTTGTTTTGAAGCTTGCGTGATGAAGTGAAGTAGTGGATTATGTTAATTTTAAGTTTAAAGTTTAGAACTTTATAACTTATAGTTTATACTTTAATTCAACTTTGAAATGCATAAAATTAAATTATGTTTTAATTGTTTTAGTGCTTTAGTGCTTAAATGTGTAATTTGTTTTGTGCACTTAAAAATTTAAACATATCTCTATGTAATCTTTGAATTTATTGATTTCTCATTTTCTATGTTGCAGATATCACAAGATTCACAACATCAAATAACAAGTCATTTGGTTCTTTCGTTGAAAAAGGTATATTTTTTAATCAAATTTATTAGTTTTCTTAATGCATTATTTATTAAATGCTTGCATGCATTTGTTAAATGGTTGCAACAGGAATGTAAATTATGATTTTGCTTGAAAGTTGCAACATAATGCGTTTGTTAGATAATTGCAACATGTATTATTTATTGTCCTAGATACTCATGTTTTATTTTGTTAATGATAACATAAATCTTATTTTTTGATAAATTAAAAATATATAATTACATTTTCGTTTCCCTTTTGATTCTTATTTGTTTCCCTTTCGCTTCTCACTTGAATCCTAGGATGCTTCCTTCTTCGCTTACAAGGTCGCTTCCGGTTCTCTTCCTAGGTCGCTTCCGAGACAATTTCTGGTTCGCTTCTAAGTCGTCTCGTGCTTTCCGCTTCCTAAAATTTTAGAAGTGTCTCGCTTCCTGCTTCCGCTTCCCATATCGCTTCCCACTCCCGCTTCCTTGACTGGCAACTCTGGGTCTCCCTTCACAAAAAATGTAGGCATGTTCAACCATGCAACCTAACACTTTCTAAATAATGACATTTTTCAGGAAAAGGAAGAATTTCATCAAATATGTATTATGCCTTTCATGGTACCAATGTAAGGCAGGTTCAATCTGCTTAACAGTTATTATATAAGGATAATGTTCTAGGAAGGCTCTCACCAAATATGCATTACACTCTTTTCATGCTTCTTTAAAGGAGCAAGAAACAAATAATCTTACTGAAAAATAGGAAGACGCTGGGAGAATGAGGTTATTAAAAAAAAAGTGAGTTATTTCTGTTGACTCTAAAGTTGAGGCACAATAAAGAGTAGCCTCCTCTCTTCTGTTGGAGATGGTGCACTATTCCAATAAGAAAAGAAGAGAAACATTGTTACTTCAAAGCCATGTTCTCCAGAACAATAGGCCAATCTGGCATTGTCAAATAGCTTTGTTTTCTGTGCATTGATGTATGGTTACCTGTTACAAGAACAAAAGTGCAGAAGAGGCATCCAAATTTTGATATCAAACTCTCAATGAGGAAAATAGACAACTATGGTTTTCAAATCTTTTCCACAACACACAATGATTGGACATGGAATAACCATGTCTCTTTATGTAATCCACACTCTCTTGATACAAACCACTAAAAAAATTTCTAGCACAAAATCCCGAAAGTCCACCACTTGAGAATGGGACAAATCCTAGCATCAGAAGGAACTGAGCAAGAGACTCAAAGACCCACTAAAACTTACTGAGCACCTCTAGATCACAAACTTGGGATCTCATAAAGAAGCAGTAGCATAAAGAGCCTAGTATCACGTACAGATAGTCTCTACCTCGAACCTCATAGATAGGCTCCTCGTTGATTTAGGTTATCTAACTGAGTGCTATCATAAACTACAGCTCAAGACTTTCCTCAAACCTAGAAATAGATTGAGCAGATCATCCACATAAAAAGGAAACTAATTGGAAAATGAGAATAAAATAGCATTTTTACAACCTTTCAGGGTGTAATGAAAATGGTAAGACCCAGTGTAGCATCTTAAGAAGAACAAGTGATGGAAAAGGATGCTTAATTGTTTTGAGGTAAGCCAATGATAGACGGATATTTCAATTTCCTCTCAAACTGTATCCTCAGAACCTTTTTGGGAGAACATTAGCAAATTAGTTCAATCCCACGCTATAAACATACCCATGTGACAGACATGAGCCTACAGATCATGTTACGGACCAGAAAGTTAACAATTATTGCATTCAGCCCAGATTTTTGCTCACAAGGCATGTCATGCTTCCCTGAAGTTAGAGTTTATCTTAAAATAGTGCACATGTATGCCACTAACAGTTCATATCCTAAACCTTCTAGTTCAGTTACCATCAAGACCATCCTCAGCAGTAAGAAAATGATCTAAGTATGCAAATTTTAAATGAAGAAGAAGTACAACCATCCCCATTTCACGTCTCGATTTCAAAATTTCAAAATTTAATCGATCGGCTGGGCGGCTCCCAGCAAATCTCGAGAGCAGTCATTGTTGAAATTTAACTCGAATTCATCAATGCATCCATTCAATCGAAGCATACAATCTCCGATTCCAAAAAGAGATGGAAAAGAGGGAGAAAACCAAAACCTGGAGTTGCGATTGGACCAAATAGGATCCCAATTTCCTCGAGGACCGATCCCCCGGTGCGCTCCCTGCAGAGAGCGACAGCGACTTGATGATCGGCAGGAAGACCCCTCCGGCCCTCGCCGTCGTGCTCGGCATCGCCGGAGCGATCAGCGTCTCGCTGATCGTGAGCCCGTACGACAGCCCGAGCGTGCTGCGGCCGAGCCACTTGACGAAGTAGGTGGCGATGCGGTCGCCGAGCCCCGTCTTCACGAAGCCGCGTGCGAAGAAGAAGGAGATGACGATGAGCCAGATGACCTCGCTGGTGAAGGCACCGAACGCCGCCGAGAAGGGGAGCGTCCGGGTGGCGACGGATGCGGTGAGGCCGATGAACGCCCACGCCCCGACGGGGAGCGGGCCGAGGATCAGCCCGGAGATTGTCGAGAGGAAGATCGCCAGGAGCTGCCACGCCTGAGGCGACACCTCCACCGGCCTCGGCACGACGAACCGGACGGCGAGCCCGATCGCCACCGAGAACACGAGCGGCACAAGCTTCGCGCCCTGTACCTCCGGCGGCGGAGGAGGAGGAGAATCGGAGCCGCCGACGGAGGCAGAGATCCGAGATCGGTCGGGCGGGGGGATCGGCGACGCCGGGAATTGGAGTTTCCGTCGGGGGAAAGGGGAGAGTCGGAGGGAGTTGCAGAGGGAGGGGAGGAGAGGGGAGGGAAGGGGAAGGATAGACTGTGGGCGTCTGCACGTTAGGGAGGTGCGGTGGAGGGAGAGGGAAGGGGAGGGGGAGAGCGTCTTGGAGGAGAAGGCGAAGCTCTCCATCGTGGAAAAGGGAATTCCCAAGTCCTCTCTTGATTCCCCTTTTTTCTGATTCCTTTTTGCTTCTGAATGAGTGGAAAAAGGGAACGGTTTCTGATCACGGATTCTGTTTGGGAAGGATATACTGGAAGCAGGGGCAATGGGGATTGCCCCTCATTTTATTATCACATAATTACCCTTATCCTTTCATATTTATTTTAGAACTTACGTGGGTGTTGTTTTGGAAATTTGGATAATGGGTAGGTATAATATTGGTACCGTACTACTGTGATTCATTGGTGCTCCCGCCCAGCTTTGGTCTGCCACAATGGCGTGAACCCAAGTGGGACCCACAGAGATAGTGTGTGCCATGCCACGTGTAAAACGCCCTGCGGAGTAATTGCCGAATCCGTTTCATGGCCCACACAGGAGTAAACGAAAAAGGTGGGATATGTACCTGCAGGATCCGGATCCGGATCCGGATCCGAAGTACAGGATACCGGATCTGGTTATGATTCTAAAAGAGTACGGATTCCTGTTCTTTTTATTTTGAGAAGGGGATGCGTCCAAGGTAAGGAAGTTACGAACCATTCAAACTACCTACATACATTAACCTACGAACCAACCCTTGGTTAAAATATTTTTGATGCATAAATAAGATTTTATAATATATTACAAAAATTTAAATTTTAAAAATCTCATTTATAAGTCAACAAATTTTGAACCAAGAGTTGATTCTTAGGTTTTCAATCATAGAGAATACATCCATATCAATTATCCACATGGTCATGCTAAAAAATGCTTCTACAATAAATATATACAGAGAGATGTGAAGTAATGGGTACTTGTTAAATGAAATATGTTAAGAAACATGCTAAATGAGTTTTTCAGGGTTTTTTATTTTATTTTTAAATTCTGACCATACCTATGTAATCTATGTACTTGATTTTATAGGGATCGGCTCTTGAAGTGTTCAATTCGGACAAGTTGGTGGATTTTTGTAACATTCAAACAATCAACGGTTCAAAATTTTTGTAAATTTTTAGGTTTTAAATATCATTTTTTTCATCAAAAACACATGATTCCAGTGTGGATTTCTCATAAATCAACCATGCCCCAACACATATATGGGATCAAAAGTTAAAAAAGGCACTGAAAGAGCAAAAAAACTCATTTAGCACGTACCCATTATTCCAAAAATGGGTAGGTGCCTATTGCTTTTTGTGCCTAATGCATGCTAAACGAGCTTGGATAGGGGTTTTCATGTTATTTTTAAAAAATCTAACCCTACAGGTGCGTGCATGATCAATTTGCTAGAAAGGTACACTTGGATCATGTATTTTTGAGAAAAAAATAGATGTTTATTTTTTAATCTTATAAAAACCTAACTCGGTGTTGGAGTGGGATGATCCAAAAGTTGATTCTCATTATGATCAGACTTTAGAAAAAATAAAAATAATTTTTCAAAAACTCGATAGGCACAAAAAAGAATTATGCACCTACCCATCTCTCTCTCTCTCTCTCTCTCTCTCTCTCTCTCTCTCTCTCTCTCTATATATATATATATATATATATATATATATATATAGAGAGAGAGAGAGAGAGAGAGAGTCCCTAGAATATGTGGAGTATGAGAACCAGTCACATTTCAAAATTGCCCTAAGGTTAGACTCGTACCAAAGCATTAATTATTTTTTTTCTCTTCTCTCTCTCACCAGAACTCTGGTTCTCCTCCCTCCCTCCCTCCCTCATTCGATGATGATGACCACAACCTCTCTCCCTCCCTTAAGCAATGGTGATGGTTGAGGTCAGTTTTCAAATCTCTCTCTCTTCCTCTTTTGGATTTTGCGTCTCGATTTTAGGCGACTTAATGACCAGAATCTTATCCCATCTCCCTCCACTGGTTCGAACTCTGCACCTTCCTCCTAAATCAAAACTCTAAGCATTGCCTCTTTTTTAAAACAAAATTATGAGTTTATCCACTTTTTGTTTTTTTGTCCAAATCAACCTAATTCATGGCATTAATTTTATTTTGGTCAAAAAAATAAGATTTTGTTATTTATGATCGTTATTTTTTATTTTTTGTTGAACTCATCATAAAAAATTAAGATTTTTGGTTTTTATAGGAATCAAAGCACTCAATATTCCATGAATAACTAACTAAATATCTTGATGTTCACAACTGTTGATCCCTTTGCTTCATAGACTTGTTTTAGCGTGAATCCCTTTTACATGGATAGATTTGTTGTTCTTAATGCACCTGTTTAAGTTGTGCTAGTACGCATGTGGTGCGAGTTTGGCTGATTTGCACTTATCAAGCTCACTTCGAGAAGGAGTAGTAACCAATGTCCGCACTTGTGGAGGGGTGACAACCAATTTTTCGATAACGGTTGGGTTACATCAAGGATCTGCTTTAAGCCCTTTCCTATTTGCGATAGTGATGGATGAGCTTACGAGATCAATTCAAGAAAATGTACCGTGGTGTATGTTGTTTGCTGATGATATTGTTTTGATTGATGAGTCTAGAGCTGGGGTTAATGCTAAGTTAGAATTATGGAGACAGACATTGGAAGCTAGAGGTTTTAAGTTGAGTAAGAGTAAGACTGAATATATGGAATGTCGGTTTAGTAAGCAACGAAGTAGTGATGGGAGTGTAGTGAAGCTTGGTGAGCAAGATATACCGGTGAATGATTATTTCAAATATTTGGGATCCATCATTCAAAAGTATGGAGAAATTGATGGAGATGTAAATCATAGGATAAAGGTTGGGTGGATGAAATGGAAAAGTGCTACTGGAGTGCTGTGCGATCGTAGAATGCCATTGCGGTTGAAGGGAAAGTTTTATAGGACGACTATTAGACCCGCTTTACTATATGGTACGGAATGTTGGGCTGCCAAGAGACATCATATTCAAAAAATGAGTGTAGCTGAGATGCGGATGCTTAGATGGATGTGTGGAAATACAATAAAAGATAAGATTCGGAACGAAGAGATACGTAAGAAGGTAGGTGTTGCACCCATTGAAAATAAGATGCGAGAGAATCATTTACGGTGGTTTGGACATATTCGGCGAAGGCCTAATGATGCTCCAGTTAGAAGGTTGGAGAAATGGGAAAATATATTAGTTAAAAGAGGTCGGGGTAGGCCTAGGAAGACTTGGATGGAGATGATAGGAAAGGATATGAATGCTTTGAACCTCACCGAGGACATGGCGTTGGATAGAAATGATTGGAGGAAAAGGATTCATGTGGAAGACCCAAAATGAATTTCTTTTTTGGTTCATATCGCTGACCCCAATTGTTTTGGGATGAAGGCGTAGTTGTTGTTGTTGTTTGTTGTAAGCTCACTTCGAGAAGGATTCTGGACCTTTCCTGATAAAAAGGAAGGGATTCATGCTAAAACATACCTCTAAAGTAAAGAGATCAATAGTCATGAACATCAAGATATCCAGTTAGTTATTTATGCAATATTGAAAGTGTTGATTCCTATAAAAACCAAAAGGCCCAATTTTTTGGATGATGAGTGCAACTAAAAATAACAAATCATGATCATAAGCAACAAAATCTCAAAATTTGAAACAAAAGATCAATGCCACGAATCAGGTCGACTTAAACAGAAAAGAACAAAAGGAAGGATAAATCTATCGCTCCAAAAAAAAAAGCAAAACTTAGGGTTTTGGTTCAGGAGGAAGGTGCAAAGCTGAAACCAACCGAGGGAGAGTGGAGATGGGATCAGATTATGATCGTCCAGTCGCCTGAAATTTGGAGGTGAAATTCAGGAGAGAGAGATTTGAAAACTGACATCAACCATTATCGTCGCCTGAGTGAGGGAGAGAGAATGATCTAAAGACTGCCATGGTCATAATCAACTGAGGGAAAGAGAGAAGAGAACTAGAGTTCTCGTAAAAGAGAGAAAAAGAGTAAAAAAAAAAATAATGCTTCACGTATGAGTCTAACCTTAGATCAATTTTGAAATGTGGGAACCAGTGAGCAATGGTGAGTTCTGATTAGTTATCATTTCACCATATTTTGAGGACTCAATCTCTCTCTATTTATATATATATATATATATAGTAATGGGTACATGCTAAATAAGTTTTTTTGCTCTTTCAATGTTTCTTCACAGTTTTGACTCGATAAATATGTTGAAATCCACACCTAGATCATGTGCTTTGATGAAAAAATAATATTTGAATTCTCAAAAATTAATAAAGATCTTGGACTTGAACATTATAAAAACCCATGTGTCGAAATTAAACACTTCAAGAGTCTATCCCTAATACGGTAAATTTTTTAAAAATAAAACTAAAAAAACCCTGAAAAACCGATTCAACCTCTCCTTCAACTTCGCCCTCTCCCTCTCCCTCGCGGGCAGGTTATATGTCCCCCCCCCCAGAAAGACGCAGCGTTCCTGGGTCCCCACTAAGCATCGTGTGGCGCTCAGTGCGGTATACGGGAGAGCCGTACACCACTGTACATCCTGCATGCTGATGTATGGCAGTGTATGGCTCTCCCGTACACCCCACTGAGGGCCACGCGATGCTCAGTGGGGACCCCAAAACACGCATTGTAGCTACGATGCGTGTTCCGAGGGTGCACACTCAACACCCTCTCCTTACGCTTGCCCAATGTAGGAGGATGCCAACACCGAACTGGTCGGTGGGCTCCTCCGCCATCACCGAAGTGCTTGTTGGCTCCTCTTGCGCCATTGATTGGGCTCGTCTCCCTCTTACATATATTAAAAAAAACAACCTATGTGCTGGTATATTCCAATGCAAAACTGGTGCCTCCATTACATTTTCCTGTTTTATTCCCTATTTTGAAGTGTTTTGCTGTAAAGCCTTATTTTAGGTTGTGTTTTTGGTTACCTTACTAAGAAAATCCTAACTGGATCCTAGGAACTCCATCTACACTGTGGTATAAGCCCAAACGTGATTGTACGCTTATGGTTTTTGGTTCTTCATTTTGCTTGCCTTGCAAGTGTTTGAACAAATGCTTATGAACTGCCATTGTGGTTCGTTTAGTGTTTCTGGAAAGATGTTACACCTTGCAGTTTCAACTACGTCATAGTGAAGATTCTAAAGCTTGCTTCTTTACTTATTGGTTGAAGGATATCAGAACTGAAGAAAAAAAACAATACACAGGAGGCTCACAGATTTACTTCCTTCGGTTTTACTCAAACCTACATCAATGGTGGCAAGGCCAATCACACGATAATCTCTCGTATGTGACCATTCTTCATTGAGCACCATAAATACACGATCATCATTGGTTACATTTGAGGTTTATCTCTATCCCTAGTACGAGGGTAACTGCTTTTGTTGTAATAGTTTACAACTGATAAAGACTTTTCAGTTATAACTTCCCTATTGTCGATAACCTTATGTTGTGGATGGTTATCTAAGACCATTTGATTTAGGTTGCCTAGATCTTGGACACATGGAGTAAATTAATTTACTCTAATAGTCCCTTGCAAACTAACAGTTCTATCCTAACTTGAAGCTTAGATATGAGGAGATTGAATCTGTTTGAGCTCAAAGGTTTTGTGAAAAATATCGGTTACCTGATCACTTGTGGATATAAATTGGATGATGAAAATTTTCTGATGAACCAGTTCACGCACGAAATGAAAGTCGATTTCAATGTGCTTCGTGCAAGCATGAAGTATATAAAAGTTAACATAATTGTTTATACTCAAATTTTATAATCTAGTAACTACTGCTTCATAAGATGTGGATGCACGATTAGACCCCATGATGCTACTTTACTTCATTCAGTTGTCGACATTCTTCGTGTACACATACTAATTCTTTACGTGCCTCCTCCAATTTGGCAGCCAAAAATTTCACCATCCCTTTAGGCTTTAAGTGCACATTGTTTGGTTTACAATACTGTTGAAAAAAGCCACAAAAGTTAGCAATTCTCTGAAACATTTACAAAAAAAAAAAAATTAAATCATAATCTTACTGAAATATTTAAAATTTGTTATTTATAGCAAAAACGTACATATTTTTCACATCCTTAAAATAAATTTTCTGGGTTAGCCTTGCTTTTTTATACACATATAGGCATTAAAATTTCACAATGACAATAAAGACCTCAACAAATTTCAGCGCTTTTCATAAATGCTGGACAAATAAAACACATATATTTGTTACCAAAGAAAAATATGTTGGCAAATAATTTAATTATTGTTAGAAAATAAAATTGTATGAAATTTAGAGTTTTGGACAAGTTTGTTGAAAACCAAAAGTGGTTGCTTCCATTAAATAAAACTGTTGGGACTACTTCAAACTCAAGACATACTGAACTTGTGCTTCATTACAATCAGCTCCATAAGATTCAGTATAACACAACCAAAAGTATTAAAATTCTCAAACATGGTTTTTTTCTCTTCCTCCATAAGATTCAGTATAACACAATCAAAAGTATTAAAATTCCTCAGACATGGTTTTTTTCTCTTCCTCCGTAAGATTCAGTATATTACTGTCAAAAGTAATAAAATTCTCAGACATGGTTTTTTTTTCTTTCTCCACAAGATTCAGTATAATACTGTCAAAAGTATTAAAAATCAAAAGTACCATGCCTAAAGAACTCCCACCAAAGCGCGTCCTTGTATACACAAAAAAAGATCCCTAAGCATTCCTAAGCAGTGCACAGACAGGCATGATATCTGAACTTTATGAATGAAAAGGAACAAGTAGACAGAGCAAAAAAGTATATAAATTATATCAATTATGGTATGCAATGTCTAATGTAATAAACGAACTAAGATCTGGTCCAAAACAGGCGGCAAGTATCGACTAAAAGACTAACAAAACGGGCCACAATCTAAATAAAAAGAATGACTAGGACTTAGATATAAGCTGCACACGGGTCCAACCTGTGCCAGGCTACAGTGGGCTCCTGTGTACAGAATTGGGACAAGATTCTAAAACTGATGCAATGCAGAGAAGTAAACCAGGCCTAGTTACAACAGAATGTCCAGTTAATGCTAATGAGAAACAATGGATACTCCCAGCCTTGTGAAGTAAGACCACCATCAACTTAACAAATCTGGTATTGGCATCTATCCTATGATTGTACCCTTAGGCACTTTGCACCACCAATAAACTCAAGTGGATACTTCAAAAATCCCTTGACAGTTTCTCAGGGCGGGTTTGTTTTAATCCCATGTGATTCCATCTCTTGTGAACTGAAATCATGCAGTGATTTGGAATCACATGAGAAGTGAGAAAATGACACCAATGCGACTTTGAATTTCAATGTCCCCATTTTCTCGTCTTTGCTTGCAACTTTGAATCTCACTCTCCCCGCAGTCGGGTCAGACTGTCTCAGGCATCGCCTTGAGCGATCACACCTCAGCCAAAGGCACCTGTCCAGAGGCAGCCCGTGCCTCAGGATCAAGGGTGGGTGGGTCAGGTGAGGATAGCCTCACTTGATGTGTGAGAGAGAGGTTGAAATATGGATAGGATTCAACCTATGTGACCCTGTTTGACATGGGTACATCATGGGGTGAAACAACTCATGAGAGTTACGGGGCAGTTATTGTAATTGCCCATGCAGGGTAACCACTAGTAATGGTATCCACCCACTCCTACTATAGGCCTCTCGTAGAAGCCTATAATAAGGGTCCTAGTTGTATGATGAAACAAAAAGGTATCCTCATTTTTATTTGGGTTCAGGGTCCTGCTCACCATTGACTTGACTTGGGCTTATCGTGGGCGTCGATAGGCTGAGGAGAACACCGAACACCCCCACGTCGCTTCATCAATGGCGTGTATCGGTATGTATTGTTGCTTTCACATTCCGGTTGTGTTTTAAAGAACACCAACAAGAGAGAGAGGGTTGAAATCAGGGCTACAAATTGGTTTGAAACTTGGGATTAATTTGGTTAAAACACACAAGCACGGAAGGGGGACAAGGTCTCCACCCCCACCCGGTCTCAAAATCCTACCCTCCATCCCCACACTACTTTTGATTTTAACCTCCATCCTCACCTTTATCCCTGTTTCATGTCCTACATCCCCTGTCTAAATAGGGTGAGGCAGGGTGGGGACCCCATTTTTTCCTCGATCCACTGTCATTCCTAAAGAAGAATTGGGGACATGGTGGGGCAAGGTGGGGATTGGGATTGGAATGGGGTGGGGCAGAAGAAAGCGTAAGTCCAACATTGCCTCCATTCCTGCACGGGTTTTGATTTTAACCTCCGTTCCGGCCTCCATCCCCATTTTATGTCCTCCAAATGGGGTGAAACAGGGTGGGATGCTTTTTTCCCTGGTTCACTGCCCGATATCCCTATGTATTTGTCAAGATTTGTTTAATTAGAAACATGCTTTAATTATAGTTATTTTTTAAGTTTTTTTTTCTTTTTTAGAAATGGTAAGCTGGAGATAAGCAGATCAGGTCATCCACCAAATCACTTTAAGTGATTTGACATCTTCACCGTCCATTGCATCATCCCATCAGGACCCGCAGTCTTTATGCAATTTGTGAAGGGTGAGGATGCATTTGGCAGATCACCTGATCACGGCAGGTTTTACAAGCAATAGGATATGAAAACCAATCTGGTGGCTTGTCTTTTCCAAATTCTATTACTCCGCAGCGTCCCAACCGGACTAAAGATAAAGCAACTTAATTATAAGATCTATCAAGCAATTGATATTCAAACCAGCGGAAGATAAAAAGCCAAAGTTATTCATTATGGCCACTAACTTTTAGAATTCTTTGACAAACTGTATATACATGAAAACATTTCAATCCGATGCAAGTTAAACTATAAAGTCCATGAAGTTCATATTCTATGGCCAGACTCACAAAACGTTCAATGAAATTCAATTGAGACTAGAGAGTAAGAGGGAATCTTTCTCTCTGAAATGTGGTGTCTTTCCACTCTCTTTTAATGCCTACTTTTTTAAGCCAGATCAACAAGTGCAATCACATTGTATAAAATGCATGTGCCGCTACACCTGACCGCCATTCATTTTTCTGACACAGCATGTGAGCTGTGGCCCGACTACAAGTGGATCGGAAAAAAATGGGGCCCTGCCCCGCCCCGCCCCGCCCCACCTTATTTAGAACAGGGATGAAGGATATGAAATGGGGATGTAGATTAAAATCAAAACTCATGCGGAGATTGACTTATACTTTTCTTCGCCCTGTCCTATCCTCGTCTTCATTCTCTGCCCTACCCTATCTCACCCTGTCCCCAATCCTTCTTTAGGGATGACAGTGGACCAAAGGAAAACGGGGCCACACCCTGTTTGAATCTGGGATGGAGGACATGAAATGGGAATGGAGGTTAAAATCAAAACCCATGTGAGAATGAAGATAGGGATGGAGGGCAGGATTTTTAGATGGAGCAGGGGTGAAGTCCTCCCCTACCCCGGTCCACTACCATCCCTACAATAAATGGGCCAGGTGCAGCCGCACATGCACTTTGTGCAATATGATTGCACCTGATCCAAATTCTAGTCTTTTTCATTCTCACATAAGGGGAGATTCTTTCACATGACACTTTTTCACCATCATGCCTGCATGCCTGATTATCCTATGGTGGGAAAGGGTGCAAGCCACAACACTTAAATAGCCTTAGAAACAAAATAGAAAACAAACTCGACTTCTTTCTCTATCCACATGGCAGAGAAATAAAAACTAAAAATAATTTCCTTTTTAAGTTTGTGGCTAGCATTTCATTGTCAGCCTCTTGTAAAGCAAGAAAGTGAAAAGGTAGAGGTCCATCCCATCTTAAGATGCATATATTCCAATTGAACCATATGATAAAGTAGCCACAAACCCAATTTTAGCTAGGGGTGGCAATCGGGTCCGGTTGGCGGGTCGTGTCGGCGGGTTGACGGGTCAACATACCTCAACACGAACCCGACCCGTTTATTAAACGGGTCAGTTGTGGCAAACATGAACCCGACCCATTTATTAAATGGGTAACCTGACACGGTTAACCCATTTAATAAATGGGTCGGGTCGGGTAAACGGGTTGGCAGGTCAGGTTCATGTTTGCGGGCAGGTTGGCAGGCGGGTTAGCGGGAGGGTCAGGGTCGGGTAAACGGGTTGGCGGGCGGGTTGGCGGGCAGGTTAGCGAATGAGTTGACGGGTTAGCGAGCGGATTGGTGGGCGGGTTGGCAGGTTGGCGGGCGGGTCGGGGTCGGGTAAACGGGTTGGCGGATCAGGTTCGGGTAAACGGGTTGGCCCGCCTGCCTAACCCGTTTACTAAACGGGTCAGCCAGGTTGGCGGGTTGGCATACCCCTAACACGAACCCAACCCGTTTAATAAACGGGTTAGGCGGGTCAACCCGTTAACGACACGAACCCGTTTAAGCCAAACCCGAACCTACCTAAGAAGCGGGTCGGGTTGGCGGGTCGTGTCAGATTTTGCCACCCCTAATTTTAGCTCACCGTTTGGGTGAATTTACTCACATCTGTGATTCCAAATCACACAAAAAAGACCCATCTCGATTTGGCTTGGCGCACTGACCCCTGGGTCCCACACAGAAATTCACAAACAAAGTCCAATCCATGAAACAGGCCCAGGTTCAAAAGAAACACATTTTTCATAAAGAAAGGTTTGTGACACGTTAAATAAATGATAAAGCTTGTTTGCACTTCTAGTCTATTCACAGAGATACTGCAAGTTACTCTGTCGTGTCCTTGTGTACGCCATTCTTAATGAAAAAATACCATAAAATGGCATATCTCGTGTCTTTTTTGCTGTATTCTTGTGACAGAATCCAGTTGGCTATTGCACTCTTTTCAGGAATTCAATCCTCATTGGTGAATTTGGTGGTGGATGAGAGAGAGAGAGAAAATGGAAAGGAGGTCAAGTCAGAGAAACAACGACGTAAATTGTTATATATTTATACACCGAAACCTCCTTCTCCCTCCCAACTCTCTCTCTCTCCCGCTCGCTGTGTTTCTCCTCGAGAATCCATCGGGCGGGTGTTCATCAGCCACGTGGCCGAATTGAGAATCACCACCGTCGGTTAGATGCGGGGGCTCGGTGTCTCCGTCGCTCTGAAAGAGAAGGTACGTCGTTAAACTGCAATTTGATTTAAATTCGTTGATACAGTGATGGGTGATCCTTCTCTTTTCTTTTTCCCTTTGTGGGTTGCGCTATTTTTTACTGCAGATCAACTAAGTTTCGCTTCTGAAGCAACCCAACGTCTCAATTTCGTTCATCACGATGGCAGGAGCGAGCAGATTGAGTTCTTTGAGAGTATCTTGCCCCACGATGGAGATCCCTCGATCATCGTGAGTTTCTGGGCCTAGTTTATCTCATTTTTAATCTTTTTTCTTTGTTCTTTTGGTGGGTGTCGAGCAAATAGATCGTGATAAGAGCTTACTTGGTTTGGCTTTAGAGATAAAGTTCAGACTCAACTTGTCTGTTTGATTGAATATTCATATTGACATCCACTAGTTTTCCCATCAGTTTAGTCTATTTCTCATTTTAAATATTAAGATTACCATGTTAAGATTCTGGTGGTTTAAGGACTTTTAGGCACCTTAATCACCTTACGGCCTTTTAGTGTATTGGTGAGGCACCGAACATTTGGTATCAGAGCAATTAACATGTTTTAAGTTCAAATCCTGAAAGGGGCGTCTTAAGAAAATGGCTACCTGGTGAGAGTGAAAACGATCCTAGAATCTCCCGCCGAAGATGTCAGCTGCCGAACCTGGTGGATTGTTAGGATTCTGGTGGTCTAAGGACTTGACTTTATGCATTTGGTAAATTGGTTAGGCACCTAGCATACCCTGTTGCCCATTTTAGTGTGTATATATATATATAAGAAAAAATGAAGCATGGTGGGAGATATGCCAAATCTGTTGTTTGGTTGAGTTGTTGAATCACTGGGGCAGAGCTGGATAGCTATGAATGTAATGCTTAGATAAATGTTAAACCTTTGCATGGGATTAGGTTTTAACTGAGAATTGTTTGAGTTTTATAAAGTGTTGCAGATGTAATTTTCTGATAACTGTCAGTTATTAATGTTAAAATATTCTTGTGCATCATTAGATATGAGTTCTTTTACCTCAGATAATTTGATTGCATCTGTCTGTTTTTCCCTTTTTATCAGGGGTTAGAAGTTACTACACGACGCTAGAGGGATGAGATTTATTAATCCACCATCTGGAAATTTAAGAACTTGGAAGTCATTGTCAATCAACTTAAGGAAAGTAAATACAATCTGCTTTAGTGGGAACGATGATGGTGGAGCTGTTGTTGCACAAAGAACTGGAGACGACAAATCTTCCTTTCGAAACAATCTGTCGTCAGAAAATATTGCAGAAAATCAAACTAATGTTGTGGCAATTGGAACAGATGCAATCAAAGTCATGTCAAACAGTGATAACTATTTTTGTACAGGAGAGCAATGACCTGTTAGACATAACGGATTTGGGTCCAACCCATTTGGGTGACCCAGTTTGACACCATTAGTGGGCTACATTAGTGGACCACATAATGGGGAGATAGCGGGTGGCAGTTACGTACGTAACTGCCTCTTTCCCATTATATAAGGGGGTTAGCTGCTACAAAGATGATAAGAGATTCGTGACAATAGCCTACCCAAATTCCACATTCGGGTTTACGTAGTATAAGGTCTTGCTCACTGTCGACCTAAGGCCAGGGCTCATCGTGGGCATCGACCGGATGAGTAGAACGCCAGAACACCCGCATGCACGCTCTATGGCGTCAACAGATACACAGGTATGCTTTCTATATATGTTGTTTCAGGTAACGCCTACATTGGGTTATGGCCCCACTGGATGCCCAACGACTTGACAGAGTAGAGGTAAAAAGGGTACGACACCAGCAACGACCCATGTCGCCCAACGACGACTCGCATCGCCTGCCGGCGACCCACACCGGTGGCCTGCTCATGGCGGAACCTCCATCGATAAAAAAAAAAGCCTAGCCTAACGGCTGAAGAAGCAGGGCAGAGAAAGGGGGGGGGATTCAAACCCCAGACGTCGGCCATCCGGTGATCTCCAACCCTGACAACAGCTCCGGTGACCTCGGCATAGGCCGACCACCCTGCAACCCGATGGTGCATGGGATCTCAGGCCGTGCGATCAAGGGACTTCGCCGGCGCGACGAACCAATGGCCGCTCCTTCTGGCATATCGCCCCACAACGATCATCCCGATTCTCCGACGATGGTTGTCGACTCTGCAGCCCCATGGCCAAAGAGAAATGGGGTTTTTAATCCCCGGATTCTATGTGTTGCCAGACGGATGTCAGCAATCCGGCACCCCCCCTGCTTCTTCAGCAGTTAGGTTGGTTTTTTTTTTCGGTCGATGGAGGTTCCACCGTGAGCAGGCCGTCGGTGTGGGTCGCCGACAAGCGATGTGAGTCGTCGTTGGGCGACATAGGTCGTTGCTGGTGTCGTGCCCTTTTTACCTCTGCTCTGTCAAGCCGTTGGGCATCCAGTGGGCCCATAACCCAATGTAGGCGTTACCTGAAACAACATACATAGAAAGCATACCTGTGTATCTGTTGACGCCACAGAGCGTGCGTGCAGGTGTTTTGGCATTCTCCTCATCCGGTCGACACCCACGATGAGCCCCGACCTTAGGTCGACGGTGAGCAAGACCTTATACCACGTAAACCAAAATGTGGAATTTGGGTAGGTCATTGCCATGAATCTCTCATTATCTTCGTAGCAGCTAACCCCCTTATATAATGGGAAAGAAGCAGTTACGTACGTAACTGTCGTCCACTAATGTGGCCCACTAATGGTGTGATAGTGGGTGGCAGTTACGTACGTAACTGCCTCTTTCCCATTATATAAGGGGGTTAGCTGCTACGAAGATGATGAGAGATTCGTGGCAATGGCCTACCTAAATTCCACATTCGGATTTACGTGGTATAAGGTCGTGCTCACCGTTGACTTAAGGCCAGGGCTCATCGTGGGTGTCGACCGGATGAGGAGAATGCCGAAACACCCGCACGCACGCTCTGTGGCATCAACAGATACACAAGTATGCTTTCTGTGTATGTTGTTTCAGGTAACGCCTACATGGCCCTGATGGGGATTTGGATCGTCCTTTGGAAGGATTCTCCTCCATTCCAGAAGCTATCAAGGATATTAGCCTAGGCAAGGTAAATTTTCACCATACAACTTTTTTCTTCCCATAATTTCTGTTTCTACTGTTAAGCTTCTTATTGTACTCTCCGATAACTACTATTTGAATTTGCAGTTTGTAATTGTTGTAGATGATGAAAGCCGAGAAAACGAGGGAGACCTTATAATGTCAGCCTCTATGGTAACACCAGAAGCGATGGCTTTCATTGTAAAGCATGGCACTGGAATTGTGTGTGTGGCCATGAAGGGAGAACACTTGGAGAGGTTAGATATTCCTTTAATGGTGTCACACAAAGAAAACAAAGAGAAGCTTTGTATTGCATTCACAGTATCAGTGGTTTGTACTGGCTGCTTATTATGTAATCAATTTTATTATCATGCACTGAGCGCTTTGATTTTTAGGCTTTATACCTTGTAAATTCTCAATGATGTATGGTTGCCTATGGGAATGAATATATATGTAGGTGATGTTTGTCAATCACAGGGTCTAAGGTTGGCTTGAGTTCAACGACTAAATTGTTCTTCATGCTATCACTCATTTATGAGTTTGTCCAATCTCTTTTATTTGCTGACGTGCAGTCGGCTCAGTTATGAGTTCATCTAATACCTTTCATTTGACCGACTATAAGTACGATGCCATTTATTTATTTTGCATGCTTGAAGCAATTGATCAAGAAGCATTAATATTAGTTATCTATATGAAAGGGTTTGTGGCATAGTTGGCAAACCCGGCGAGTTGGCCCGGATTGGACCCCAACTGGGTCACCGATTCAGGACTGCCGATCCACATGCCTCTTATGTGTTTTTCATGCATTTTGTGATTTTAATGCATAATTTCCACAAAAGAATACTTGTTATAAAGAATTATATGTTTTTAAATCATAAATATTAACAATTATGTATAGTTGAGTACTTATATAGCTTACTCATTGATGTCATGTGCTAAATTTAGTGATTATACAATATGAATTTTGATTTTTTTCATATCTTAACACTAGAAAATGCATAGTCCTGACTCATTCGAGTTACCGAGTCAATCTGCTGACTTGTGGGTCAAGGGGTTGGGCGATCCGACTCTGAATCACGAGTTTGTCAATTATGGTTTGTGGTGCCTTTGATTTCCAATTGTTATTCACCTTTAATCAGTTATAGTTGCAGATGGTGTATTGCAAGATCTGAAAGTTATGTATTTTGATTGGTTGCACATCAGCTATGTCACAGGGATTTGGCTAGCAGGGTGTTGCACCCGCGTCGACGCGATGCGGGTGCCGGTGCGGCACCGGGTGCGGTCAACACACCCAGGGTCATTTTGGTCCAATTTTCGAACTTAAAAAAAAATTGCCAAGAATTTTTTTTTTTTGCCCTATATGTCAGGAATTCTCCAATTAGGTGCCGCACCCGTGTCGCACACGCACTAGCACCCGATGCGATCAACCTGACCCTGGGTGCAGTCAACGCACCCAGAGTCATTTATGTCCAACTTTTGGACTATATATATATATATATATATTGTCGCACCCGCACCCACACCCGCACCCATGTGACATAGCACATCAGCCATTTCAACTGTTATATACTTGTGTATTTACTTGTAGGATGCAAAAGTAGGTACAACCCAGAGTTACCAGTCGAGGAAGTGGGAGCGGGAAGCGATATGGGAAGCGGGAGCGGGAATCAAGGCACTTTAAAAAATTTAGGAAGCGGGGAAGCATGGGACCACTTAGAAGAAAATTCTGATCCGTCTCGAAAGCGACCTAGGAAGCGAACCAGAAGTGACTTAGGAAGCGAACCGGAAGCGAGGGGAAGCGAAAAAATGGAAAAATGGGGAAGCGAGGGGGAAGCGCGCTTCCCATGCTTCCCATAAAAGGGAAACACGTTTCCCAAAAAAGGGGGACGCTTCCCCTCACACTTTGGAAGCGCGACGTTTCACGCTTCCGAAGCGCGCTTCGGGGAAGCACGCTTCCCCTTTTATCTAGGCGCTTCTGGTAACTCTGGTACAACCACTGGAGTATCTGCTAAAGATAGAGCTTATACCATCTTGGCTCTTGCATCTCCTGACTCAAAGCCTGAGGATTTCAACAGTCCAGGTCATATCTTTCCTCTGAAGTACAGGGAGGGTGGTGTTCTCAAAAGAGCTGAACATACAGAAGCCTCTGTGGATCTTGCTATGCTAGCTGGGTTGGATCCTGTTGGAGTTTTATGTGAAATTGTGGATGATGATGATGGCTCCATGGCCCGATTGCCAAAGCTTCGTGAATTTGTCAAAAAGGAGAACATGAAGATAATATCAATTGCTGACTTGGTCAGGTAGGTATTAAACTAATTTTCTTTTGGTAAACTAAGTTCTAAAGGACTGAATTACCATTCTGGGTAATTTTGTTTCATCTTTTCACTAGGTTTGTGAAAAATTTGAGTGTTGAATTGCCTTTATATTTTATAATTATTTGCTTAAAAGTAATAGAGATTTTGTAAGATGAGATGTTGCTTGTTTGGTTTAGGTTCATTCACATGTTGACACAAGGATGTTAGAGAACTGGCCATAAACATTTTTCATGAAGTCTTTTGATACATTCAACTAAAAAGTGTTATCTTTGGAGAAACATAACATTTTTCATAAAGTCTTTTGATACATTCAACTAAAAGTGTTATCTTTGGAGAGACACACTTTTCTTTAACCTTGTCTTGCATATCTGGTTCAGAGACGTGGCATTCACCACATCAGGGTTTCACCTTGTTTTGGTTCTGAGTGGAGAGTCAGGGTTGGGTTCACTTGTTTTATGCCTGACTCAACAGCCAGGATTGATAGAATATCAACAGACTTGAAGATATTCTGCCACAGATTTGGTCAACTTGGATGCCTTTGCCCTAATATGTCAGTTGAGTTCTGAACAAGCGAATTCCAAGTCACTGGAGATGCCCCCTTCAATGGACATGCACACGCAGTGCAGTTGATTGTAACATATCAATTATCATTATAAAATTGGATTTGGATTCCTTGTCTGAAATGCATCACTTAAGTTCTGAATAAGTGAATTCTGAGTCTCACTTGGGTGACTCCTATTGGTGGACATGCACGAGGCTTTTGACTGTTACATATCAGTATCACTATAGAGTTGGGGTGTGTTTGCCTCTAGTCAACCAAGTCCTGGAGGTTCAGTTTTTTCATAAGATTCACCAAGCCTGGTAGGTTTGGACTTTGAATTGACACAGGACATGCTCAAGGTATCGAGTTTAGTGCAATGACTTTTAACCTACACTCAAAGGGGTTGCCTAAACCATCTGACTTAAAAGCCACGTTAACTGAAAAGTCATCAACAATAGAATATCAAAAGGCTTACAGTGTTCTGCTAATATGGATAATACCATTTCATGAACAGGTATAGAAGGAAGAGGGAGAAGTTGGTGCAGCAAGCATCAGTTGCTCGTATACCTACTAAATGGGGCCCTTTCCAGGCATATTGCTATCAATCTCAGTTGAATGGAATTGAGAACATAGCCTTTGTTAAGGTAGGCATGCTGTCAATCATAATGTTCTTTCTCTATTTCTGATAAGTGGGACCTGATGTAAAGGTGCCACAATTTTATTTGCTACCAAACTCCAGGCACTTAGGCCATTCAAGCTCTTGCAAGTGGTGTTATAGCAGTTTTGGAGCCATGACCCCCTCTGAGCCAAACCAGTTCTAGACACTGCATCCCACTTGATCTTTATGACACTAATTTCTGCTTGTTAATCTTCCACAGTCAGAGAAATGGTGTTTGACATTAGTTTAATTTATCATTGACTTCCCATTTCTACTTGTTATTTAATTTCTTTTATTATTTTAATGAATAGGGAGAGATTGGAGATGGACAAGACATACTGGTCTGTGTCCATTCAGAGTGTCTTACTGGAGACATATTTGGATCTGCCAGATGTGAATGCGGGAACCAACTAGCACTTGCAATGGAGCAGATTGAGGCAGCTGGAAGGGGTGTGCTTGTTTATCTACGTGGACACGGGGGAAGGGGTATTGGGCTTGGTCATAAGCTGCGTGCATATAACCTCCAGGATGATGGACGCGATACAGTGGAAGCCAATGAGGAACTAGGATTGCCAGTTGATTCAAGGGAATATGGCATTGGTGCACAGGTAACAGAAAATTGTCCAATTTCCACTCGTAATCTCTGTATTGGTATCAAATTTAGTGCTTGTTACAAAAACATGAATTATATAAAGCCATATCAAACATTTGGATGTCTACATTTCTACATTTCTACATTTCTATTTATCTCAAGCTATGTCACATGGATACGGCTGTGGGTACGGGGATGTGATTTTTCTGAGTTTTTCCAATATGTCATGTACATAAAGAGATATGGAACGGGAGGCAAAAATGGAATGTCCATGTAACATGGATCTCAAATCTGAAGGATGCCATATAGAGTTCTTAATCTGCATAATGACAAGGTCCGGTTCTTGGGTCGAAAATGTCTTAGGACAAGCTTAGGATTCAGAATCTTAAACTCCAGATGTTATTGAAAAATAGCTGATATAAATATGCTGCTATTTGCATCGGCCAGTCCCCTCTATGACAGTTTTTTGGCTGCATCTGTGTTTGATGTGATTTCTTTGTTCTTGGCAGTTCTCTTGGCCTATTAGATTTGTATACATTTCACTGATGGGGCACTATGAGTGTCACGGGCTGGGAAGCGAAGGCCTCCGTGACGTAGCTTCGGGCAATCACACACCGAAGGCAGGCCTTTTAAGCGCACAAGCAACACACAACACACGCGCACGAGCGGAAGCAAGAGTACGCGTATGCACAACCACAAGAGAGAGAGAGAGATACAAAAAGCTTCTTTATAGATACTTGAAATCAAAGTACATCAAGAGGGGAAGAGAGGGTCCGAATACACGGGGTACTTAGGCCGTAAGGCCTTTTGGGGCACTCTAGAGTGCCAAAGAGGTATACACATCAGAGCAAAAAGGTGAAAAACATGGCGGTCCGGAACATGCTCCCCCGCCTAAGTTGGCGCCGTCCTCGACGCCAATTGTTCATGGTAGCCTTCTACAAGCTGTCGATGCTGAAACATGCTGCTGGCTTTCTCCCAGGTGGCTTCACATTCTGGCAATCCCTTCCACTGCACTAAGTACTTTTTGACTTCCCCTAGATAGTTGTTGGAATGGTTGAGGATGATATCTGGATCTCTGCCTGGTACACTAACTGTTGAAGGGGCTCGCTGCGGAATCAGAGCACGTTGAGGCATGCTCCGTTGAGGATCTCCTTCATCTTTGTGGAATGGCTTCAGGTTGCATATATAGAATACCGGGTGCACTTAAAAGTTTGTTGGCAAGTCCAGCCGGTACGCCAAGTTTCCCACACGTTTGATAATGGTGAAGGGGCCATCATACTTGCGAATAAGGCCTCGGTGGTGGTCCCGAAAGATAGTTGTGCGGTCAGGAAAGAGCTTGGCCAACACTTTGTCTCCAACTCGAAATTCTGCTGGGCGACGCTTTTCATCTGCCCATTTCTTCATGCGCTTGGTTGCCTTGTTTAGATATGCCTTCGCCAACTCTGTCTGATCTTGCCAGTTCCTGACAAACTGGTATGCATAAGGTGCTTTTCCACGTCCTCGCGCAACAAGGGAGTGCGGAGTCTGCGGCTGTTGTCCAGTTGCGACTTCAAATGGACTATGGCCGGATGACTCGCTCTTTTGAAGGTTGTAGCAGAATTGAGCCGCATTAAGTAAATCAACCCAATCCCTTTGGTTGGCACTGACAAAGTGCCGCAGGTATTCCTCCAGCATGTCGTTTATTCTCTCTGTTTGTCCGTCGGTTTGGGGGTGGAAACTTGTGCTGAAATGCAAGTTCGTCCCCATTAAGCGAAACACTTCTCGCCAAAACTTGCTAGTGAAGCGTGCATCACGGTCACTGACGATGCTCTCTAGAATTCTCCAATGCTTAATTACGTTTCGCACGAATAACTTTGCAGTATCAGCGGCTGAGCAGGTGGCCGGAGCAGGCACGAAGATAGCATACTTCGAGAACCTATCCACAACCACATAAATCGAACTGCAACCTTGTGCTTTCGACAAGCTTACAATGAAGTCCATGGTTATGCACTCCCACGGGCGACTCGACATAGGTAGGGGCTCCAGTAGTCCACCGGGTCTCTGATTGATGGGCTTGTCTTGTTGGCAAATCAAGCAAGTCCGCACATAGGCATCTACGTCATCGCGCATCTGCGGCCAGTAAAATGCACGTTCCAACAATGCCAAGGTCCTCTGTTGTCCTGGGTGACCCGCCCAAGTAGTATCATGGCACTCGTGCATCAAGCGCCTCCTCAAGGTATCTTGTCGCGGAATATATAGACGATCGCCCGCAGCGCGGAGCAAACCATCCCCTAGCCAGAATCTCCGCGTCTTTCCTTCCTTTACCAATGCAATCAATTGTTGAGTCATTGGGTCACTTTTCGAAGCTTCTCTCACTTGTTCAAGGAGGTCGCTCGTCGGTTGGCTCACACTGCCCTCCCATGCGAGCAAAGCTGCAAGTTCCGCCTTTCGACTCAAGGCATCGGCCACAACATTGGTCCTGTCTAGCTTGTACTCAAGGACCATATCAAATTCTGCCAAGAAATCCTGCCAACGTGCTTGCCTTGGACTCAGCTTCTTCTGAGTTTGGAAGTAGCTTGTCGCAACATTGTCAGTGCGCACAACGAAGTGTGATCCCAAGAGATAGTGTCTCCATGTGCGGAGACAATGCACAACTGCCAACATCTCGCGCTCGTGCACCATGTATCGACGTTCAGCGTCGTTCAACTTCCTGCTTTCAAATGCGATGGGATGTCCTTCTTGGAGCAACACCCTACCAATAGCAAAGTCAGACGCATCGGTCTGCACTTCAAAGGGTTGCCGACAGTCAGGCTCCCTTGTCAAGGCATGTTTTAACCCATCAAAAGCCTTCTGGCAGGCATCAGACCATAGCCATGGTCTATCTTTCTTCAACAGATCTGTGAGCGCAGCCGCAATCTGCGAGTATCCCTTGATGAAGCATCGGTAATAATTTACAAGCCCCAAGAAAGAGCGCAACTCAGAAACCTTAGAGGGCGGTTCCAATGCTTGAATAACTTCAATCTTTTTGTGGTCCATTTTGAGAGTGCCTCCTCCAACAATATGCCCCAGAAAATGGACTTCCTTTTGACCGAATAGGCACTTCTCTCGCTTGACATACAATTCGTGGTCCTTCAAAGTCTGAAACACAATTTGAAGGTGCTGAACATGCTGCTCCATCGAGTCACTATACACCACTATGTCATCCAAATAGACGACGACAAACTTGTCGAGGTGCGGGTAGAAGATCTTATTCATTAGGATCGAAAAGGTAGCGGGCGCGTTCGTCAAGCCAAAGTGCATGACAAGGAATTCGAACGCCCCATATCGCGTTACACAAGTAGTCTTTGCCTCATCCCCTTCTGCAACTCTCACTTGCCAGTAGCCCGATCTCAAATCCAACTTAGAGAAGACCTTCGCATTTCCAAGTTGATCAAACAAGTCTGCGATCAAAATGAAGTGGGTACTTGTTCTTCACCGTCATTTTGTTCAGTGCCCTATAGTCGACGCACAACCACTTCGACCCATCGTGCTTTGCTTGAAAGAGCATGGGCGCTCCAAAAGGAGCTTTGGATGGTTGGATGATTCCTGCTTCGAGCATATCATCCAATTGTCTGCGTAATTCCTGCAGCTCAGGAATTGCCATGCGATAAGGAGCCATTGCGGGTGGCCGTGCACCCGGTATTAATTCAATCTGATGATCTACCTCGCGCCTCGGAGGTAGCTTCTTCGGCATCTCGGCGGGCATAACATCACCGAACTCCTTTAATACTGGCGCTAAGGCCTCTGGGACATCCGCGACTTTTTCTACCTCATCTGTAGCCCGGATTGTGACAAGAAAAGTCTCGTCACCACTTTTCATGCCTCTCTTCAACTGGAGCGCAGACACCAAACGCTCACAAGACTTTTCTGTCATCGCAGTAACCATGCAGGGCTGACTCTCACTCTCAAAGCTGACAACGTTGAGGTGGGGCATCGGCACTGCCTTGTTGCTTCTCAAGAATTCCATCCCGAGGATGACTTTAAAATCATCCATGGGTGCGACTGATAGCGCGATCCTTCCTGACCAGTTGTGGATCCGCACTGGTACCTCCCGAGCAATGCCATAGATGGCTTTAGCCTCTGAATTAACCACTTTCATGCGGCTCTCTTTTTGTTCCCACTGTAATCCCAACCGTTCTGCTTCTTCACGCGAGATGAAATTGTGCGTGGCACCCGTGTCTACCAATGCCTTGGTAAGTCTTTCGTTGAGCAAAAGTTCCAAATACATCAATTCTTTGCATACCATCGGTTCCACACTGGTTGCGACCTTTACTGCATTCATCATCTGCATTGCGCCAACCGTTGGCGCTTCTGCAAGTTGATCCTCTTCCTCACCCTGAACAGCATTCGCAACTCGGGGTGCGCGGTTATCTCCATTCTCTTGACCGCGGTTTCTATTGGGACATGTATCCTGCCAATGATCCCCGTGGCAGATGCGACAGTCGCGGCGACGATAATTATCACCTTGGAAGTTATTTCAATTCTGATTATTATTTTGGCCATCTTAACGGCCATGATTCTACTGGTTTCCCCGACCAACATTTTGTCCTTGGTCATTTCTTCGATTGTCCCTTCGGTTGTTGCGATCATTTCCCTGTTGTCTGCCTTGAAATGCAGGGTCATTCCTATCCAGCTCGACAAGTTTCTCTGCAACCGCAAGCGCCTCAGCTAGTGTTGCGGGGTCATGCCGGATAAGTTCTTGGTTTGCCCATCCTTGCAACCCGTTGCCAAAGTAAAACAACCGATCCTCATCATCCATTCTCTCCACTTCCAACATTATCGAAGAGAATGCCTTGACATAGTCATGTACTGACCCTGTCTGTTTCAATGCCAATAACCTTTTGCGGGCCATTTTCTCTTGATTTTTAGGTAGAAAGTAGTCTCGCATTTCTTTCTGGAGGTCTTCCCATGAGGTTATAGCAACCAATCCCCGTCGAACATCACCTAAGCGACGTCTCCACCAAAGGGTCGCTTCATCCGCAAAGTACATTATTGTGGTGCGCAGCCTATCTGCGTCCTCTTCTATCCTCGCAGCTTCTAGAAATTGGTCCATCTCGTAGATAAAATTCTCGAGATCCTTTGAGTCCCACGTGCCTTTATACTTTGCGGGCTCAGGTAGCCTGTAACGTGGTCTCTCCACATATGTTGCAACACCGCCAGCCGGGGCAGTTCTCAACTGCCGCTCTAACTGTTCATTCTTTCGTCGAACAACATCCAATTCAGCAGCCATGATGTTGAACCGACCCAACAAATCATCAAATCTGGTGGAAAAGTCCTCCACCAAGTAGTTAAGTTTAGTGGCAAGACTTTCCACCGAGTCTTCCACTCCCTCTACTGCTGTCTTGATCTCTGCATTGAGATCTCTGAAAGCAACACAAGTTCCATTAACCAACTTCTCCATGTTGGTCACTGACCCAGTCAGCTCCTCCACATCGCGCGAGATGGCTGACACCCGATCATCGGCCATGAAGTCCTCTTCAGCAGGAACCATACTGCTTGAAGAAGTCATGGCAATCTTCTTCGGCGCCATTGTCACTCCCAATGTCGACAAGGCTCTGATACCAACTTGTCACGGGCTGGGAAGCGAAGGCCCCCGTGACGTGGCTTCGGGCAATCACACACCGAAGGCAGGCCTTTTAAGCGCACAAGCAACGCACAACACACGCGCACGAGCGGAAGCAAGAGTACGTGTATGCACAAGCACAAGAGAGAGAGAGATGCAAAAAGCTTCTTTATAGATACTTGAAAGCAAAGTACATCAAGAGGGGAAGAGAGAGTCCGAATACACGGGGTACTTAGGCCGTAAGGCCTTTTGGGGCACTCTAGAGTGCCAAAGAGGAATACACATCAGAGCAAAAAGGTGAAAAGCATGGCGGTCCGAAACAATGAGAATGCTTCCCTTTATTTTGCTTGAACAGAAACATGACATATATATATATGTGTGTGTGTTTGCATTTTGGTTTGCAGATACTGCAAGATCTGGGCGTTAGAACGATGAGGCTGATGACCAACAACCCAGTAAAATACATTGGACTGAAGGGTTATGGTTTGACCATTGTAGGCCGAGTTCCTTTATTGTGTCCAATAACAACAGAAAACTGGAGATATCTAGAGACAGCGTAAGAAGATGGGGCATGTATATGATTCTGAATTCAACAGCCGTCTAAATGGTTCCGCCAAGGCAAAAGGTATCAACAGTGATGCATCTTCCAGATAGGACTAGTCACTCTGATAATATTGTATTTCTATTTGTCTTCCATTCTTGTTTTGAGGTGGCTATACCTTGATCATAACGTGTGCAATTTCTTAAATTGCATACAGTTATTTGTTTTATTTTTTTCCCTTGACAAGATGATTAATTGCTAATGGACCTGACAACCTTCGAATGGTTGACTTTAGAGCCAAGTTAAATGGAACTTACAATTAAGTTTATTTTTGGGAAGAACTTGAGGTGATCAATTTAATGTAAGAGCAAAGGTGTTTAATTCTTATTAATATTTTTATAAAATGTGGATGAATTAGGTAATTCAGGCTTGTGATGGGCTCGTAACATGCTCAGGCTGGGCTGGGTTTGGCTCGTGAGCCCGAGCAAGGTGCACCCTTAACAAGCCGAGCCTCAACAGCCCAAACTCGGCTTGTTTAGGAATCCTATCTGCAATACATATATAAGTTTTATCCAATCAATCTGTCATGCTCTACCCATCAACAGCGTGCGCTCCTCTGCTGTTAGGCTTGGTCATTGGATCCCTCAAGTTGATAAAGCGCCTTCCATGACTCGTACCACTCTCTCCATACCAAAGTAATTACACTAGCTTGGTCAGGCCTTGTTTTGAAAGCTCCAATATGCGTTACATAAAAAGCAAAGGAACAATGCATTTTGAAGATGAATCAGAGCTTCCAGAGCACCACCTTGTGAACTTTGTTATATCTCTGACTGCAATTTTCAATTTCTTAAGATTTTTATAGTCCTGCGAATTGCAAATCATTGCTTACTTGATGACGTTCTTCCGCCAACATTAAGAAATTAATGGTCATCTAAAATGTGAGCTTCAAGCCTCGGTTGTCTTTCTCCACAAGAAGGTAAAGCAAGAGCAGGTTTCGACCTCATAAACTCGAAGCTTTCTAACGAGAATATATATAGATTCAAGATTCCAACTCCCCACGAAACGAGATGTAAGTAAGATCAAATGGGTATCAAATACGTATGAGCACTTACAAAACAAATTGAATATATAAACAAAAATGAATAAAAAAATTGATCTGAAAATCATATTTTTATGAACTTTGGGGTCTGTTTGTCTTTCAAGCTCTGACTGACTTTTCCCAATCAACAACACCTCCGCATAGGGTATAGTAGTTTAGGGAGAGAGGGGCAGAGTGAGGGCAATGCCAGGGACTCATTCTCTCTAAAGTCAACACTCAGACATGGAATTTCTAAATGTTCATGTTCTAGGGTCGACCCTTATTTATAAAAATTATGGATGAGATATGGATTAAGGATCTTTTGGATTTGAATCCAACCCAAATGAATCTATACTTTTCTCAAAGAAGGGATAAAGTTCGGGCACTTGAGCTCTTAGGGATTGATCACAATGTTGTACACGATAAAATTCAGCTTACGACCTCTTTTCCTCAATTCCTCCAACACCCACCATCCCTCCATAGTTTTCGATGCACGACATAGCTTGAAGTTTACATCTAAAATTGAGGAACAAACATAAATAAACAATTATAAATTTCAACCATGAATGAAGTTTACATCAAAATTATAACAAAGTTTTTAAATACAACTATGAATGAAGTTTACATCAATATTACATCCATTGTATAATAAATTGTATTCAGAGCTCAGCTAAGTTCTCCTCACTATCTAGCAACTCATCATCCAATGGCTTCTCTTCCTCTCCCTCAGCATGATCTTTCTTAAGGTCGTTGCCTACCTTCTTTTCCTCCCCCTCGACCCTCTCTTCATCCTCCTCAGCATGATTTTCCTTAAGGACGTTGCCATCCTTCTTTTCTTTCTTCTCAGCAATTACTTTGGTCTATTGTTGCTAGACCTTCTTCCTTTCATGTTTATAAAATTTTATCATCCGCTTCTTGTATGTGTCTGCATCAGTTTGCAATAAGAGTTATATTAGTAACTTTCTAACAATAGCTTAAAATATAAAATAAAAACAACAAATATTCTATGCATAAGCCACAATAAAATAAGGGTTATTAGTAATCTGCATGAAATTTGAATCTTTTCATAAGTCTAAGCAATACATGTACATGAGAATAAATATTCTACAATCATAGATGTAAAAATCATATAGCAAGTCAATAACATGACCATATATCCATTGAGTTAACAAACATGTGCAAAATCATTACGAGTTCGCTTGCTTAGGAATATCTTGCACGACAATGGCCTTCCAGTCGATGTAAACATCGTAGCCAAACCACCCTATAAAAAAATAACTTGCAATACAACATTTAACTTGATGAGTACTTGAAAAAAATAAGCACATTATTGAATAAGTAATGTTAACATACAATATCTCTAAGGTTCTGATCAACAAGATCTGTAGACTTCGTTGAATTGTACAACCCAAACTCCTTTACATTCATATTTATTTTCCAAAGAACACAATGATAATTGCTCCAGTTGACAATAATCAAGATTTGTAACATAAATCGAGTTTAAGGTCATTGTGCAATTAAAAATTTATGTTATATAAATGTAAACATTAAGCATACCTTGTCATATTCATAGAATGGATATGACAAGTGGTCAGCCTCCAAGAAATTGCGAGCCCCTTCTCGATTTTTTGGCCTATTGAGCATTTGTTATAAATTTCAATATTTACCAATTAATTTCTATTTGATAATAAAAAAATAATAGAAACATCACTTTCAAGACTGACAAAGAAATACGGGGCAAGGTAAATGGTCTTTTATAGTCATGTATCTTTTTGGAATTCTCCATATGCAAATTTTGAAGTATCTCTATGAATCTTTCTAGGTACTGCATCATTAAAATAAGTGATACATTTATGTTAGATTTAAATGAATCCAAATACAAACATAACAAACAAACAACTAAACGACGTGATATACTTCATTGATCAATAACTGTTCTTCTCCTAACAAAAGCACTTCACTAATTTTTGGCTTCTGCATACCTTTTTCATTCTCATTACTCTATTTTCATCGTCAATTAAAATTGAATATCAACATATACATGCAAGTACCATTGGTTGTATACACACATAACTCGCGACATTAATAATTATACCTTAGCTACCTCAAATGAAATATTGCTTGGGGGTGGCTTGGGGCTAGTGGCCTACACTTGTAGGCCTTTCTTGCACCATGTCTATACGTAGCAGACATCGCGAGATGTTGAGAAACTCTGTTTTGATGTCACATAATATGATACACTGTCGTATTTGATTTTATATGATATGATAATATGTCCTCTTGAAAAATGTTATATTATGACTGAATATGTTTTGCCATAAAATCTAACGAGTATTTGATGCAAGGATATCTCACCCAATAAGGATGGAGACTTCATGTTCAAGTACAACTATGGTGCAATCATACTCCTTGAAGAAAAAGCTTGATGAGCCATGCATTCCTAAAGTTCAAATGAAGAGATCGGCTACCTCAAGATGAAGACCTTTTTCTTCTTTAGAGTCATATGTAACAGAACCTTCAGGAACATGCATATTGCATATTACATACTCATTCATAAAAACTATATCATAAAAGTATACGATAGTTTCAAAAAGCTTCTTTTTGAAAAACAATAATTGTACCTTCTTACAACCCTTTATGAAAAATATATTTTGTCATGTAATAATTGTACCTTACACTATATACAAGACAACATGAAAAAGAAATGTAGGAAAAAGACAAAAACATAAAATTGTCTACATAGGGAAAAACAAATATAATATGTTTTTGAAAAGACTCTAGTTACCTTCTTTAAAGAAATGTTTTTAATATAAGAAAAAGACAAAAACATAAAATCGACTACATAGAAAAACAAATATAATATGTTAGTTACCTTCTTTAAAGAAATGTTTTTAATATAAGAAAAAGACAAAAACATAAAATCAACTACATAGAAAAACAAATATAATATGTTAGTTACCTTCTTTAAAGAAATGATTTTAATATAAGAAGAATACAAAAACATAAAATCGGCTACACAAAAGAAAAACAAATATAATATGTTTTTGAAAGGACTCTAGTTACCTTTTTACAAAACCATAGAATGTCGACTTACTTGAAGTCATCATTCTCTTTTGTACAAAGCATTAAATACCTCCTGTAACAAATCCTTGTTAATATCCTTCTCAAAGAATGTCGACCTTCTTTAAGTCCTCATTCTCTCTGAAGACTTTGAAAAACACAACATAAAGAAAACACTTGACATGACTATGTACAAATAAATATCTCAAAGCACTCATTGTACTTACACTCATTTAAAGTAAAGAAGTACTTATGTACCTCAAATCATTAATTAGAATAAACACAAAACTACAACCCAACGTTCAATGTACTATTGTAAGAAATAGACTTTTTACATAAAATATGTATTACCTAAAAAGATTACAATGACTAGTGTACCCTATATTTTTCTTTTATAGAAAAAGGCATTCTCGAATTTCTCTAAAGATATTTTTTGAAATGACATAACATTTCACATTTCAAAAAGGCTACGATTTCAAAATGTAACGACTATTTTTTTAAAGCTATATAAACACACTCAAATAAACTATTCAAACATGGAATGGAATAGACGTGTGTGCTTACAACGAGAAAAACTCCTATTCGATATTTGAAAAGAGCGCCTTGAAAAAGAAAGAGAAAAGGAAAAGAAAGAAAAGAGAAAAAGTCAAGTCCAGCTCTTTGACAAAGAGCATCCTCTGAGTGACAAACAGAACATTCTGAGAATCCTTCATTCGTGCATTCATATCATTCTGAAGGTTCCATAGGAAGTATTGTAACTCTGTTATTCACTGTTTTCCTTCTTTGTTGAAAGAAGTAGACCTCTGTGAAAGAGGGTGTTGCCCTTCTCTGTTGAGAGAAGAAGACCTCTGTGAAAGAGGGTGTTGTCCTTCTCTGTTGAGAGAAGAAGACCTCTGTGAAAGAGGGTGTTGTCCTTCTCTGTTGAGAGAAGAAGACCTCTGAGGAAGAGGGTGTTGTACTATTTATCCAGTGACTCGGATGTTATAGTGGAAAGCTTAAGTGGTTTGCTTGGGGACTGGATGTAGGTTTGGGTACTGACCAAACCAGTATAAATTCTGTGTTTTATGTGTTGTGCCTTATTGCCTGATTATTTTATTTTATCGATCTTTATCGTACTTCACTATTCACCCCCCCTCTAGTGGAATTTCACGAGATACCTAAGATATATACAACATACATAAAACTTTATATTAGTTCATTGAAAACCTTATATAAATTACAAAAAAAATTTATAATAGAATACTCATTAAAAACTAATAGCTAAATACTGACTATGAGGATGTCATGCAGTTCAGGAAGGCTCCCAAGACACCAGAGAATGTCATGGAGGAGGGACTGCTCTTTGATGGCTCACTCATGCATGCAAGGACCCTCTCCTTAGGCCCTTATACTCTTATTTCTCTTTCTGTATGACTCTATTTTTCTATTATAACTGGGTTTATTGCTAAAATGGTAGAATGCAGGTGGACTTAATTGGGGGATACTGCTCACCCACACACCATCTATGCATGTTGACTTAATTTTTATGTGTCAAATATTAAATAAAACATAGGTTTACATAAATAAAATATTCACAGCAGGAAACATACATAATACATCCACAACAACAAAACAAAAACACTACAAGGCCAAGGGAAAAAGACCAACAAAAGAGTTTGAGAGATGAAAGGGTACTCACTGAAACACTGCAGGGGCTCTGAAGGAGGGAATTCTTCTTTCTCCTTCTCGTGGAACTCTTTTCTTGTATCAAGAAGGAGAGGGGATTAGAAGCACTTATGAGAAAACCTGATCAGGAGCAAGAATGCGATGGTAGGAGAATTGCAGAATGATACAAGAGCGATCGATGATGATGGATGCGCTTAATGGATGGTCTTTGGCGAATAATGGATCCCTTCCCTTCCTCTTGATGCCTGTTTATATAGAAGGGGGAAAATGATTGAGAAGGGGGAGAAGGCTTGAGAGGTGGTTAGGGATCGATGGGTGAGGCGAGAGCAGATGATCGAAGGCTCGTTCGCCCTTTGATCCCCTGCGATGGTTTTTCAAGAAGAAGTCGTTGCACATCTTGCAACAGGGGTCCTATTTTTTTATAATTTTTTCAAAACGATGGTTGTTTTCAAAAGGTTTTTCTAAACAACAGAATAAAGCAAAAAAACTTTCATGAATCATCCTAGGGGTACAACAAAAAGGGTTAGGGTTCTAAAGGGAAAGTGTTACCACTATTTTCACATACAAGTGAAAAAATAAAAAAATAAACACAAACCCTATATATATATATATACACAAGTAAATTTTCATGCCAAAACAAAATCTTGCATCTCTTAAAGTCTACTACATGCAAAACTTCATCAATTCCATAAAATTTTCATGATTTTTGCAATGAAAGTACACTTTTGCAACTACCATTATGGCACTCTTGATGAAATTCACACCTAACGGATTTTTGCAAGGATTGTCGTGATTATAGTAGTATATTTGCAAAACTCATGAGGGATTTTTGCAAAGATTATCGAGAGTTTTCCACCAGATATCATGCAAAATTAGTGATTTTCTTAGAAACGTTGTGCATATTTCATTTTTAGTGATATTTTCCATACACTACGATCATTTTCTGTTTAAATTCACTCTTAGTTACTCAATAAAATAAGTTATGATGATTATTTGTAATCTATTGATGAAAATAATTATCATCATCTATATGCTAATTACTTGTAATCTATGAACTGCTATGTTAGCTTAAAATTGACAATAAATATTGTCAGCAATATAATTTTCAGCCGAGGATAATTTACCATCAGTATAAGTAAAATAGCCGACGATTTTTATCATCGGCTATATCCATCTTTTTTTAATTTTGAAACTAACATGGCCGATGATTTATTATCGTCGGTATTAGAAATATAGAGGACAATTTTTATCATAATCTATATCCAATTTTTTGTTTTTTGCTTTTTAATTTTGAAACTAACATAGCCGATGATAAACACCATTGATTATTTTTCTTATACCAATGATAATTTATTGTCAGTTATGTTAGTTTGAAAATATAAAATAGATATAACAATGATAAAAATTGTCATCTATTTTTCTTAGAGCGACAATAATTTATCATCGGCTATGTTAGTTTCAAAATTAAAAAATGGGCATAACTGATGATAAAACTGGTTGGCTATATTCTTAATACCAATGATAAATATTCGTTATCTATGGTACTTTAAAAGTGATGATAATGATCGTCGTTTGGTAATTGGCAATGATTAATTATCGTCATAATTATAAAAAAAGTTATGCTGATTAATTATCATCATAATTTCAAATTAACAATAATATCATCGGTAATATCTCTTTTTGACCATCTTCAATGTCTTCTATTCATATTGTCGACAGGATAAGGGAGATGATAAATTATCATCGACAATAGTTCTTTTCACTATGACATTATATATCATTGAGATTAAATTCTTAGTGATGACGATAATTTATTATCGCTATTTTTTTGGTCAATAATGATCTATTTTATGTAGTGCAGATATGTGTAAAACATCATATATACTTGGGATTAAAATTTAAAGAGATAAAAAATTAAGATTGTTATGCCTAAGTTAAGAGAAATATATTGATCACATTCAAAGAAAGTTTAGAACAAAAGGTCCCAAAGCAAAGTCAACTCATGTGGTTAAAGGTCTAAGACTAAGCAAGAATGATTGTCTAAAAGATGAACAAAAGAAATTAGAGATTTTCTATGCTCAGGCAATTAGAAGCCAGATGTATGCTCTCCTACACACTAGACCAGATTTGATTTTTTTTGTGAGTTGAGTAAGTAGATACTAGAGCAATCCTTGGTTTCTTTATTGGGAAGCAATGAAGAAGATATTTTGATATCTAAAGAGAACAAAAGAAGTCAAGATATGCTATCAAACATATAGGCGAAAGCTTGTGGATTATTCATATGCATAATTTGTTGGTGATAGAGACGACACAAAATTCACCTCTATTTATGTATTTATTTTAAGAGGTTGAGCAGTTGCGCGGTCATGCATAATACAAGGGTGTGTAGCACAACATACCCAAAAAGCTAAATATATGACATGTAACATGGCAGCCACTTTTGATGTTTAGATAAATAGCTTCCTAAATAACTTAAAATTTGATATTTCAAAAGATCCAATTCAAATTTATTGTGATAACAAAACTGGTATACAAGAGAAGATAGCTCTAAGAGTAAGCATATTTAGGTTAAATATTAATATGTGTATGATTTGTTTATGAAAAATAAAATAACAATGAAATATATTTTTTTAGGTGACATGGTGGCAAATCTGTTGATAAAAGCTATCATTGAAGAACTGTATATACATGAAAACATTTCAATCCGATGCAAGTTAAACTATAAAGTCCATGAAGTTCATATTCTATGGCCAGACTCACAAAACGTTCAATGAAATTCAATTGAGACTAGAGAGTAAGAGGGAATCTTTCTCTCTGAAATGTGGTGTCTTTCCACTCTCTTTTAATGCCTACTTTTTTAAGCCAGATCAACAAGTGCAATCACATTGTATAAAATGCATGTGCCGCTACACCTGACCGCCATTCATTTTTCTGACACAGCATGTGAGCTGTGGCCCGACTACAAGTGGATCGGAAAAAAATGGGGCCCTGCCCCGCCCCGCCCCACCTTATTTAGAACAGGGATGAAGGATATGAAATGGGGATGTAGATTAAAATCAAAACTCATGCGGAGATTGACTTATACTTTTCTTCGCCCTGTCCTATCCTCGTCTTCATTCTCTGCCCTACCCTATCTCACCCTGTCCCCAATCCTTCTTTAGGGATGACAGTGGACCAAAGGAAAACGGGGCCACACCCTGTTTGAATCTGGGATGGAGGACATGAAATGGGAATGGAGGTTAAAATCAAAACCCATGTGAGAATGAAGATAGGGATGGAGGGCAGGATTTTTAGATGGAGCAGGGGTGAAGTCCTCCCCTACCCCGGTCCACTACCATCCCTACAATAAATGGGCCAGGTGCAGCCGCACATGCACTTTGTGCAATATGATTGCACCTGATCCAAATTCTAGTCTTTTTCATTCTCACATAAGGGGAGATTCTTTCACATGACACTTTTTCACCATCATGCCTGCATGCCTGATTATCCTATGGTGGGAAAGGGTGCAAGCCACAACACTTAAATAGCCTTAGAAACAAAATAGAAAACAAACTCGACTTCTTTCTCTATCCACATGGCAGAGAAATAAAAACTAAAAATAATTTCCTTTTTAAGTTTGTGGCTAGCATTTCATTGTCAGCCTCTTGTAAAGCAAGAAAGTGAAAAGGTAGAGGTCCATCCCATCTTAAGATGCATATATTCCAATTGAACCATATGATAAAGTAGCCACAAACCCAATTTTAGCTAGGGGTGGCAATCGGGTCCGGTTGGCGGGTCGTGTCGGCGGGTTGACGGGTCAACATACCTCAACACGAACCCGACCCGTTTATTAAACGGGTCAGTTGTGGCAAACATGAACCCGACCCATTTATTAAATGGGTAACCTGACACGGTTAACCCATTTAATAAATGGGTCGGGTCGGGTAAACGGGTTGGCAGGTCAGGTTCATGTTTGCGGGCAGGTTGGCAGGCGGGTTAGCGGGAGGGTCAGGGTCGGGTAAACGGGTTGGCGGGCGGGTTGGCGGACAGGTTAGCGAATGAGTTGACGGGTTAGCGAGCGGATTGGTGGGCGGGTTGGCAGGTTGGCGGGCGGGTCGGGGTCGGGTAAACGGGTTGGCGGATCAGGTTCGGGTAAACGGGTTGGCCCGCCTGCCTAACCCGTTTACTAAACGGGTCAGCCAGGTTGGCGGGTTGGCATACCCCTAACACGAACCCAACCCGTTTAATAAACGGGTTAGGCGGGTCAACCCGTTAACGACACGAACCCGTTTAAGCCAAACCCGAACCTACCTAAGAAGCGGGTCGGGTTGGCGGGTCGTGTCAGATTTTGCCACCCCTAATTTTAGCTCACCGTTTGGGTGAATTTACTCACATCTGTGATTCCAAATCACACAAAAAAGACCCATCTCGATTTGGCTTGGCGCACTGACCCCTGGGTCCCACACAGAAATTCACAAACAAAGTCCAATCCATGAAACAGGCCCAGGTTCAAAAGAAACACATTTTTCATAAAGAAAGGTTTGTGACACGTTAAATAAATGATAAAGCTTGTTTGCACTTCTAGTCTATTCACAGAGATACTGCAAGTTACTCTGTCGTGTCCTTGTGTACGCCATTCTTAATGAAAAAATACCATAAAATGGCATATCTCGTGTCTTTTTTGCTGTATTCTTGTGACAGAATCCAGTTGGCTATTGCACTCTTTTCAGGAATTCAATCCTCATTGGTGAATTTGGTGGTGGATGAGAGAGAGAGAGAAAATGGAAAGGAGGTCAAGTCAGAGAAACAACGACGTAAATTGTTATATATTTATACACCGAAACCTCCTTCTCCCTCCCAACTCTCTCTCTCTCCCGGTCGCTGTGTTTCTCCTCGAGAATCCATCGGGCGGGTGTTCATCAGCCACGTGGCCGAATTGAGAATCACCACCGTCGGTTAGATGCGGGGGCTCGGTGTCTCCGTCGCTCTGAAAGAGAAGGTACGTCGTTAAACTGCAATTTGATTTAAATTCGTTGATACAGTGATGGGTGATCCTTCTCTTTTCTTTTTCCCTTTGTGGGTTGCGCTATTTTTTACTGCAGATCAACTAAGTTTCGCTTCTGAAGCAACCCAACGTCTCAATTTCGTTCATCACGATGGCAGGAGCGAGCAGATTGAGTTCTTTGAGAGTATCTTGCCCCACGATGGAGATCCCTCGATCATCGTGAGTTTCTGGGCCTAGTTTATCTCATTTTTAATCTTTTTTCTTTGTTCTTTTGGTGGGTGTCGAGCAAATAGATCGTGATAAGAGCTTACTTGGTTTGGCTTTAGAGATAAAGTTCAGACTCAACTTGTCTGTTTGATTGAATATTCATATTGACATCCACTAGTTTTCCCATCAGTTTAGTCTATTTCTCATTTTAAATATTAAGATTACCATGTTAAGATTCTGGTGGTTTAAGGACTTTTAGGCACCTTAATCACCTTACGGCCTTTTAGTGTATTGGTGAGGCACCGAACATTTGGTATCAGAGCAATTAACATGTTTTAAGTTCAAATCCTGAAAGGGGCGTCTTAAGAAAATGGCTACCTGGTGAGAGTGAAAACGATCCTAGAATCTCCCGCCGAAGATGTCAGCTGCCGAACCTGGTGGATTGTTAGGATTCTGGTGGTCTAAGGACTTGACTTTATGCATTTGGTAAATTGGTTAGGCACCTAGCATACCCTGTTGCCCATTTTAGTGTGTATATATATATATATAAGAAAAAATGAAGCATGGTGGGAGATATGCCAAATCTGTTGTTTGGTTGAGTTGTTGAATCACTGGGGCAGAGCTGGATAGCTATGAATGTAATGCTTAGATAAATGTTAAACCTTTGCATGGGATTAGGTTTTAACTGAGAATTGTTTGAGTTTTATAAAGTGTTGCAGATGTAATTTTCTGATAACTGTCAGTTATTAATGTTAAAATATTCTTGTGCATCATTAGATATGAGTTCTTTTACCTCAGATAATTTGATTGCATCTGTCTGTTTTTCCCTTTTTATCAGGGGTTAGAAGTTACTACACGACGCTAGAGGGATGAGATTTATTAATCCACCATCTGGAAATTTAAGAACTTGGAAGTCATTGTCAATCAACTTAAGGAAAGTAAATACAATCTGCTTTAGTGGGAACGATGATGGTGGAGCTGTTGTTGCACAAAGAACTGGAGACGACAAATCTTCCTTTCGAAACAATCTGTCGTCAGAAAATATTGCAGAAAATCAAACTAATGTTGTGGCAATTGGAACAGATGCAATCAAAGTCATGTCAAACAGTGATAACTATTTTTGTACAGGAGAGCAATGACCTGTTAGACATAACGGATTTGGGTCCAACCCATTTGGGTGACCCAGTTTGACACCATTAGTGGGCTACATTAGTGGACCACATAATGGGGAGATAGCGGGTGGCAGTTACGTACGTAACTGCCTCTTTCCCATTATATAAGGGGGTTAGCTGCTACAAAGATGATAAGAGATTCGTGACAATAGCCTACCCAAATTCCACATTCGGGTTTACGTAGTATAAGGTCTTGCTCACTGTCGACCTAAGGCCAGGGCTCATCGTGGGCATCGACCGGATGAGTAGAACGCCAGAACACCCGCATGCACGCTCTATGGCGTCAACAGATACACAGGTATGCTTTCTATATATGTTGTTTCAGGTAACGCCTACATTGGGTTATGGCCCCACTGGATGCCCAACGACTTGACAGAGTAGAGGTAAAAAGGGTACGACACCAGCAACGACCCATGTCGCCCAACGACGACTCGCATCGCCTGCCGGCGACCCACACCGGTGGCCTGCTCATGGCGGAACCTCCATCGATAAAAAAAAAAGCCTAGCCTAACGGCTGAAGAAGCAGGGCAGAGAAAGGGGGGGGGATTCAAACCCCAGACGTCGGCCATCCGGTGATCTCCAACCCTGACAACAGCTCCGGTGACCTCGGCATAGGCCGACCACCCTGCAACCCGATGGTGCATGGGATCTCAGGCCGTGCGATCAAGGGACTTCGCCGGCGCGACGAACCAATGGCCGCTCCTTCTGGCATATCGCCCCACAACGATCATCCCGATTCTCCGACGATGGTTGTCGACTCTGCAGCCCCATGGCCAAAGAGAAATGGGGTTTTTAATCCCCGGATTCTATGTGTTGCCAGACGGATGTCAGCAATCCGGCACCCCCCCTGCTTCTTCAGCAGTTAGGTTGGTTTTTTTTTTTCGGTCGATGGAGGTTCCACCGTGAGCAGGCCGTCGGTGTGGGTCGCCGACAAGCGATGTGAGTCGTCGTTGGGCGACATAGGTCGTTGCTGGTGTCGTGCCCTTTTTACCTCTGCTCTGTCAAGCCGTTGGGCATCCAGTGGGCCCATAACCCAATGTAGGCGTTACCTGAAACAACATACATAGAAAGCATACCTGTGTATCTGTTGACGCCACAGAGCGTGCGTGCAGGTGTTTTGGCATTCTCCTCATCCGGTCGACACCCACGATGAGCCCCGACCTTAGGTCGACGGTGAGCAAGACCTTATACCACGTAAACCAAAATGTGGAATTTGGGTAGGTCATTGCCATGAATCTCTCATTATCTTCGTAGCAGCTAACCCCCTTATATAATGGGAAAGAAGCAGTTACGTACGTAACTGTCGTCCACTAATGTGGCCCACTAATGGTGTGATAGTGGGTGGCAGTTACGTACGTAACTGCCTCTTTCCCATTATATAAGGGGGTTAGCTGCTACGAAGATGATGAGAGATTCGTGGCAATGGCCTACCTAAATTCCACATTCGGATTTACGTGGTATAAGGTCGTGCTCACCGTTGACTTAAGGCCAGGGCTCATCGTGGGTGTCGACCGGATGAGGAGAATGCCGAAACACCCGCACGCACGCTCTGTGGCATCAACAGATACACAAGTATGCTTTCTGTGTATGTTGTTTCAGGTAACGCCTACATGGCCCTGATGGGGATTTGGATCGTCCTTTGGAAGGATTCTCCTCCATTCCAGAAGCTATCAAGGATATTAGCCTAGGCAAGGTAAATTTTCACCATACAACTTTTTTCTTCCCATAATTTCTGTTTCTACTGTTAAGCTTCTTATTGTACTCTCCGATAACTACTATTTGAATTTGCAGTTTGTAATTGTTGTAGATGATGAAAGCCGAGAAAACGAGGGAGACCTTATAATGTCAGCCTCTATGGTAACACCAGAAGCGATGGCTTTCATTGTAAAGCATGGCACTGGAATTGTGTGTGTGGCCATGAAGGGAGAACACTTGGAGAGGTTAGATATTCCTTTAATGGTGTCACACAAAGAAAACAAAGAGAAGCTTTGTATTGCATTCACAGTATCAGTGGTTTGTACTGGCTGCTTATTATGTAATCAATTTTATTATCATGCACTGAGCGCTTTGATTTTTAGGCTTTATACCTTGTAAATTCTCAATGATGTATGGTTGCCTATGGGAATGAATATATATGTAGGTGATGTTTGTCAATCACAGGGTCTAAGGTTGGCTTGAGTTCAACGACTAAATTGTTCTTCATGCTATCACTCATTTATGAGTTTGTCCAATCTCTTTTATTTGCTGACGTGCAGTCGGCTCAGTTATGAGTTCATCTAATACCTTTCATTTGACCGACTATAAGTACGATGCCATTTATTTATTTTGCATGCTTGAAGCAATTGATCAAGAAGCATTAATATTAGTTATCTATATGAAAGGGTTTGTGGCATAGTTGGCAAACCCGGCGAGTTGGCCCGGATTGGACCCCAACTGGGTCACCGATTCAGGACTGCCGATCCACATGCCTCTTATGTGTTTTTCATGCATTTTGTGATTTTAATGCATAATTTCCACAAAAGAATACTTGTTATAAAGAATTATATGTTTTTAAATCATAAATATTAACAATTATGTATAGTTGAGTACTTATATAGCTTACTCATTGATGTCATGTGCTAAATTTAGTGATTATACAATATGAATTTTGATTTTTTTCATATCTTAACACTAGAAAATGCATAGTCCTGACTCATTCGAGTTACCGAGTCAATCTGCTGACTTGTGGGTCAAGGGGTTGGGCGATCCGACTCTGAATCACGAGTTTGTCAATTATGGTTTGTGGTGCCTTTGATTTCCAATTGTTATTCACCTTTAATCAGTTATAGTTGCAGATGGTGTATTGCAAGATCTGAAAGTTATGTATTTTGATTGGTTGCACATCAGCTATGTCACAGGGATTTGGCTAGCAGGGTGTTGCACCCGCGTCGACGCGATGCGGGTGCCGGTGAGGCACCGGGTGCGGTGAACACACCCAGGGTCATTTTGGTCCAATTTTCGAACTTAAAAAAAAATTGCCAAGAATTTTTTTTTTTTGCCCTATATGTCAGGAATTCTCCAATTAGGTGCCGCACCCGTGTCGCACACGCACTAGCACCCGATGCGATCAACCTGACCCTGGGTGCAGTCAACGCACCCAGAGTCATTTATGTCCAACTTTTGGACTATATATATATATATATTGTCGCACCCGCACCCACACCCGCACCCATGTGACATAGCACATCAGCCATTTCAACTGTTATATACTTGTGTATTTACTTGTAGGATGCAAAAGTAGGTACAACCCAGAGTTACCAGTCGAGGAAGTGGGAGCGGGAAGCGATATGGGAAGCGGGAGCGGGAATCAAGGCACTTTAAAAAATTTAGGAAGCGGGGAAGCATGGGACCACTTAGAAGAAAATTCTGATCCGTCTCGAAAGCGACCTAGGAAGCGAACCAGAAGTGACTTAGGAAGCGAACCGGAAGCGAGGGGAAGCGAAAAAATGGAAAAATGGGGAAGCGAGGGGGAAGCGCGCTTCCCATGCTTCCCATAAAAGGGAAACACGTTTCCCAAAAAAGGGGGACGCTTCCCCTCACACTTTGGAAGCGCGACGTTTCACGCTTCCGAAGCGCGCTTCGGGGAAGCACGCTTCCCCTTTTATCTAGGCGCTTCTGGTAACTCTGGTACAACCACTGGAGTATCTGCTAAAGATAGAGCTTATACCATCTTGGCTCTTGCATCTCCTGACTCAAAGCCTGAGGATTTCAACAGTCCAGGTCATATCTTTCCTCTGAAGTACAGGGAGGGTGGTGTTCTCAAAAGAGCTGAACATACAGAAGCCTCTGTGGATCTTGCTATGCTAGCTGGGTTGGATCCTGTTGGAGTTTTATGTGAAATTGTGGATGATGATGATGGCTCCATGGCCCGATTGCCAAAGCTTCGTGAATTTGTCAAAAAGGAGAACATGAAGATAATATCAATTGCTGACTTGGTCAGGTAGGTATTAAACTAATTTTCTTTTGGTAAACTAAGTTCTAAAGGACTGAATTACCATTCTGGGTAATTTTGTTTCATCTTTTCACTAGGTTTGTGAAAAATTTGAGTGTTGAATTGCCTTTATATTTTATAATTATTTGCTTAAAAGTAATAGAGATTTTGTAAGATGAGATGTTGCTTGTTTGGTTTAGGTTCATTCACATGTTGACACAAGGATGTTAGAGAACTGGCCATAAACATTTTTCATGAAGTCTTTTGATACATTCAACTAAAAAGTGTTATCTTTGGAGAAACATAACATTTTTCATAAAGTCTTTTGATACATTCAACTAAAAGTGTTATCTTTGGAGAGACACACTTTTCTTTAACCTTGTCTTGCATATCTGGTTCAGAGACGTGGCATTCACCACATCAGGGTTTCACCTTGTTTTGGTTCTGAGTGGAGAGTCAGGGTTGGGTTCACTTGTTTTATGCCTGACTCAACAGCCAGGATTGATAGAATATCAACAGACTTGAAGATATTCTGCCACAGATTTGGTCAACTTGGATGCCTTTGCCCTAATATGTCAGTTGAGTTCTGAACAAGCGAATTCCAAGTCACTGGAGATGCCCCCTTCAATGGACATGCACACGCAGTGCAGTTGATTGTAACATATCAATTATCATTATAAAATTGGATTTGGATTCCTTGTCTGAAATGCATCACTTAAGTTCTGAATAAGTGAATTCTGAGTCTCACTTGGGTGACTCCTATTGGTGGACATGCACGAGGCTTTTGACTGTTACATATCAGTATCACTATAGAGTTGGGGTGTGTTTGCCTCTAGTCAACCAAGTCCTGGAGGTTCAGTTTTTTCATAAGATTCACCAAGCCTGGTAGGTTTGGACTTTGAATTGACACAGGACATGCTCAAGGTATCGAGTTTAGTGCAATGACTTTTAACCTACACTCAAAGGGGTTGCCTAAACCATCTGACTTAAAAGCCACGTTAACTGAAAAGTCATCAACAATAGAATATCAAAAGGCTTACAGTGTTCTGCTAATATGGATAATACCATTTCATGAACAGGTATAGAAGGAAGAGGGAGAAGTTGGTGCAGCAAGCATCAGTTGCTCGTATACCTACTAAATGGGGCCCTTTCCAGGCATATTGCTATCAATCTCAGTTGAATGGAATTGAGAACATAGCCTTTGTTAAGGTAGGCATGCTGTCAATCATAATGTTCTTTCTCTATTTCTGATAAGTGGGACCTGATGTAAAGGTGCCACAATTTTATTTGCTACCAAACTCCAGGCACTTAGGCCATTCAAGCTCTTGCAAGTGGTGTTATAGCAGTTTTGGAGCCATGACCCCCTCTGAGCCAAACCAGTTCTAGACACTGCATCCCACTTGATCTTTATGACACTAATTTCTGCTTGTTAATCTTCCACAGTCAGAGAAATGGTGTTTGACATTAGTTTAATTTATCATTGACTTCCCATTTCTACTTGTTATTTAATTTCTTTTATTATTTTAATGAATAGGGAGAGATTGGAGATGGACAAGACATACTGGTCTGTGTCCATTCAGAGTGTCTTACTGGAGACATATTTGGATCTGCCAGATGTGAATGCGGGAACCAACTAGCACTTGCAATGGAGCAGATTGAGGCAGCTGGAAGGGGTGTGCTTGTTTATCTACGTGGACACGGGGGAAGGGGTATTGGGCTTGGTCATAAGCTGCGTGCATATAACCTCCAGGATGATGGACGCGATACAGTGGAAGCCAATGAGGAACTAGGATTGCCAGTTGATTCAAGGGAATATGGCATTGGTGCACAGGTAACAGAAAATTGTCCAATTTCCACTCGTAATCTCTGTATTGGTATCAAATTTAGTGCTTGTTACAAAAACATGAATTATATAAAGCCATATCAAACATTTGGATGTCTACATTTCTACATTTCTACATTTCTATTTATCTCAAGCTATGTCACATGGATACGGCTGTGGGTACGGGGATGTGATTTTTCTGAGTTTTTCCAATATGTCATGTACATAAAGAGATATGGAACGGGAGGCAAAAATGGAATGTCCATGTAACATGGATCTCAAATCTGAAGGATGCCATATAGAGTTCTTAATCTGCATAATGACAAGGTCCGGTTCTTGGGTCGAAAATGTCTTAGGACAAGCTTAGGATTCAGAATCTTAAACTCCAGATGTTATTGAAAAATAGCTGATATAAATATGCTGCTATTTGCATCGGCCAGTCCCCTCTATGACAGTTTTTTGGCTGCATCTGTGTTTGATGTGATTTCTTTGTTCTTGGCAGTTCTCTTGGCCTATTAGATTTGTATACATTTCACTGATGGGGCACTATGAGTGTCACGGGCTGGGAAGCGAAGGCCTCCGTGACGTAGCTTCGGGCAATCACACACCGAAGGCAGGCCTTTTAAGCGCACAAGCAACACACAACACACGCGCACGAGCGGAAGCAAGAGTACGCGTATGCACAACCACAAGAGAGAGAGAGAGATACAAAAAGCTTCTTTATAGATACTTGAAATCAAAGTACATCAAGAGGGGAAGAGAGGGTCCGAATACACGGGGTACTTAGGCCGTAAGGCCTTTTGGGGCACTCTAGAGTGCCAAAGAGGTATACACATCAGAGCAAAAAGGTGAAAAACATGGCGGTCCGGAACATGCTCCCCCGCCTAAGTTGGCGCCGTCCTCGACGCCAATTGTTCATGGTAGCCTTCTACAAGCTGTCGATGCTGAAACATGCTGCTGGCTTTCTCCCAGGTGGCTTCACATTCTGGCAATCCCTTCCACTGCACTAAGTACTTTTTGACTTCCCCTAGATAGTTGTTGGAATGGTTGAGGATGATATCTGGATCTCTGCCTGGTACACTAACTGTTGAAGGGGCTCGCTGCGGAATCAGAGCACGTTGAGGCATGCTCCGTTGAGGATCTCCTTCATCTTTGTGGAATGGCTTCAGGTTGCATATATAGAATACCGGGTGCACTTAAAAGTTTGTTGGCAAGTCCAGCCGGTACGCCAAGTTTCCCACACGTTTGATAATGGTGAAGGGGCCATCATACTTGCGAATAAGGCCTCGGTGGTGGTCCCGAAAGATAGTTGTGCGGTCAGGAAAGAGCTTGGCCAACACTTTGTCTCCAACTCGAAATTCTGCTGGGCGACGCTTTTCATCTGCCCATTTCTTCATGCGCTTGGTTGCCTTGTTTAGATATGCCTTCGCCAACTCTGTCTGATCTTGCCAGTTCCTGACAAACTGGTATGCATAAGGTGCTTTTCCACGTCCTCGCGCAACAAGGGAGTGCGGAGTCTGCGGCTGTTGTCCAGTTGCGACTTCAAATGGACTATGGCCGGATGACTCGCTCTTTTGAAGGTTGTAGCAGAATTGAGCCGCATTAAGTAAATCAACCCAATCCCTTTGGTTGGCACTGACAAAGTGCCGCAGGTATTCCTCCAGCATGTCGTTTATTCTCTCTGTTTGTCCGTCGGTTTGGGGGTGGAAACTTGTGCTGAAATGCAAGTTCGTCCCCATTAAGCGAAACACTTCTCGCCAAAACTTGCTAGTGAAGCGTGCATCACGGTCACTGACGATGCTCTCTAGAATTCTCCAATGCTTAATTACGTTTCGCACGAATAACTTTGCAGTATCAGCGGCTGAGCAGGTGGCCGGAGCAGGCACGAAGATAGCATACTTCGAGAACCTATCCACAACCACATAAATCGAACTGCAACCTTGTGCTTTCGACAAGCTTACAATGAAGTCCATGGTTATGCACTCCCACGGGCGACTCGACATAGGTAGGGGCTCCAGTAGTCCACCGGGTCTCTGATTGATGGGCTTGTCTTGTTGGCAAATCAAGCAAGTCCGCACATAGGCATCTACGTCATCGCGCATCTGCGGCCAGTAAAATGCACGTTCCAACAATGCCAAGGTCCTCTGTTGTCCTGGGTGACCCGCCCAAGTAGTATCATGGCACTCGTGCATCAAGCGCCTCCTCAAGGTATCTTGTCGCGGAATATATAGACGATCGCCCGCAGCGCGGAGCAAACCATCCCCTAGCCAGAATCTCCGCGTCTTTCCTTCCTTTACCAATGCAATCAATTGTTGAGTCATTGGGTCACTTTTCGAAGCTTCTCTCACTTGTTCAAGGAGGTCGCTCGTCGGTTGGCTCACACTGCCCTCCCATGCGAGCAAAGCTGCAAGTTCCGCCTTTCGACTCAAGGCATCGGCCACAACATTGGTCCTGTCTAGCTTGTACTCAAGGACCATATCAAATTCTGCCAAGAAATCCTGCCAACGTGCTTGCCTTGGACTCAGCTTCTTCTGAGTTTGGAAGTAGCTTGTCGCAACATTGTCAGTGCGCACAACGAAGTGTGATCCCAAGAGATAGTGTCTCCATGTGCGGAGACAATGCACAACTGCCAACATCTCGCGCTCGTGCACCATGTATCGACGTTCAGCGTCGTTCAACTTCCTGCTTTCAAATGCGATGGGATGTCCTTCTTGGAGCAACACCCTACCAATAGCAAAGTCAGACGCATCGGTCTGCACTTCAAAGGGTTGCCGACAGTCAGGCTCCCTTGTCAAGGCATGTTTTAACCCATCAAAAGCCTTCTGGCAGGCATCAGACCATAGCCATGGTCTATCTTTCTTCAACAGATCTGTGAGCGCAGCCGCAATCTGCGAGTATCCCTTGATGAAGCATCGGTAATAATTTACAAGCCCCAAGAAAGAGCGCAACTCAGAAACCTTAGAGGGCGGTTCCAATGCTTGAATAACTTCAATCTTTTTGTGGTCCATTTTGAGAGTGCCTCCTCCAACAATATGCCCCAGAAAATGGACTTCCTTTTGACCGAATAGGCACTTCTCTCGCTTGACATACAATTCGTGGTCCTTCAAAGTCTGAAACACAATTTGAAGGTGCTGAACATGCTGCTCCATCGAGTCACTATACACCACTATGTCATCCAAATAGACGACGACAAACTTGTCGAGGTGCGGGTAGAAGATCTTATTCATTAGGATCGAAAAGGTAGCGGGCGCGTTCGTCAAGCCAAAGTGCATGACAAGGAATTCGAACGCCCCATATCGCGTTACACAAGTAGTCTTTGCCTCATCCCCTTCTGCAACTCTCACTTGCCAGTAGCCCGATCTCAAATCCAACTTAGAGAAGACCTTCGCATTTCCAAGTTGATCAAACAAGTCTGCGATCAAAATGAAGTGGGTACTTGTTCTTCACCGTCATTTTGTTCAGTGCCCTATAGTCGACGCACAACCACTTCGACCCATCGTGCTTTGCTTGAAAGAGCATGGGCGCTCCAAAAGGAGCTTTGGATGGTTGGATGATTCCTGCTTCGAGCATATCATCCAATTGTCTGCGTAATTCCTGCAGCTCAGGAATTGCCATGCGATAAGGAGCCATTGCGGGTGGCCGTGCACCCGGTATTAATTCAATCTGATGATCTACCTCGCGCCTCGGAGGTAGCTTCTTCGGCATCTCGGCGGGCATAACATCACCGAACTCCTTTAATACTGGCGCTAAGGCCTCTGGGACATCCGCGACTTTTTCTACCTCATCTGTAGCCCGGATTGTGACAAGAAAAGTCTCGTCACCACTTTTCATGCCTCTCTTCAACTGGAGCGCAGACACCAAACGCTCACAAGACTTTTCTGTCATCGCAGTAACCATGCAGGGCTGACTCTCACTCTCAAAGCTGACAACGTTGAGGTGGGGCATCGGCACTGCCTTGTTGCTTCTCAAGAATTCCATCCCGAGGATGACTTTAAAATCATCCATGGGTGCGACTGATAGCGCGATCCTTCCTGACCAGTTGTGGATCCGCACTGGTACCTCCCGAGCAATGCCATAGATGGCTTTAGCCTCTGAATTAACCACTTTCATGCGGCTCTCTTTTTGTTCCCACTGTAATCCCAACCGTTCTGCTTCTTCACGCGAGATGAAATTGTGCGTGGCACCCGTGTCTACCAATGCCTTGGTAAGTCTTTCGTTGAGCAAAAGTTCCAAATACATCAATTCTTTGCATACCATCGGTTCCACACTGGTTGCGACCTTTACTGCATTCATCATCTGCATTGCGCCAACCGTTGGCGCTTCTGCAAGTTGATCCTCTTCCTCACCCTGAACAGCATTCGCAACTCGGGGTGCGCGGTTATCTCCATTCTCTTGACCGCGGTTTCTATTGGGACATGTATCCTGCCAATGATCCCCGTGGCAGATGCGACAGTCGCGGCGACGATAATTATCACCTTGGAAGTTATTTCAATTCTGATTATTATTTTGGCCATCTTAACGGCCATGATTCTACTGGTTTCCCCGACCAACATTTTGTCCTTGGTCATTTCTTCGATTGTCCCTTCGGTTGTTGCGATCATTTCCCTGTTGTCTGCCTTGAAATGCAGGGTCATTCCTATCCAGCTCGACAAGTTTCTCTGCAACCGCAAGCGCCTCAGCTAGTGTTGCGGGGTCATGCCGGATAAGTTCTTGGTTTGCCCATCCTTGCAACCCGTTGCCAAAGTAAAACAACCGATCCTCATCATCCATTCTCTCCACTTCCAACATTATCGAAGAGAATGCCTTGACATAGTCATGTACTGACCCTGTCTGTTTCAATGCCAATAACCTTTTGCGGGCCATTTTCTCTTGATTTTTAGGTAGAAAGTAGTCTCGCATTTCTTTCTGGAGGTCTTCCCATGAGGTTATAGCAACCAATCCCCGTCGAACATCACCTAAGCGACGTCTCCACCAAAGGGTCGCTTCATCCGCAAAGTACATTATTGTGGTGCGCAGCCTATCTGCGTCCTCTTCTATCCTCGCAGCTTCTAGAAATTGGTCCATCTCGTAGATAAAATTCTCGAGATCCTTTGAGTCCCACGTGCCTTTATACTTTGCGGGCTCAGGTAGCCTGTAACGTGGTCTCTCCACATATGTTGCAACACCGCCAGCCGGGGCAGTTCTCAACTGCCGCTCTAACTGTTCATTCTTTCGTCGAACAACATCCAATTCAGCAGCCATGATGTTGAACCGACCCAACAAATCATCAAATCTGGTGGAAAAGTCCTCCACCAAGTAGTTAAGTTTAGTGGCAAGACTTTCCACCGAGTCTTCCACTCCCTCTACTGCTGTCTTGATCTCTGCATTGAGATCTCTGAAAGCAACACAAGTTCCATTAACCAACTTCTCCATGTTGGTCACTGACCCAGTCAGCTCCTCCACATCGCGCGAGATGGCTGACACCCGATCATCGGCCATGAAGTCCTCTTCAGCAGGAACCATACTGCTTGAAGAAGTCATGGCAATCTTCTTCGGCGCCATTGTCACTCCCAATGTCGACAAGGCTCTGATACCAACTTGTCACGGGCTGGGAAGCGAAGGCCCCCGTGACGTGGCTTCGGGCAATCACACACCGAAGGCAGGCCTTTTAAGCGCACAAGCAACGCACAACACACGCGCACGAGCGGAAGCAAGAGTACGTGTATGCACAAGCACAAGAGAGAGAGAGATGCAAAAAGCTTCTTTATAGATACTTGAAAGCAAAGTACATCAAGAGGGGAAGAGAGAGTCCGAATACACGGGGTACTTAGGCCGTAAGGCCTTTTGGGGCACTCTAGAGTGCCAAAGAGGAATACACATCAGAGCAAAAAGGTGAAAAGCATGGCGGTCCGAAACAATGAGAATGCTTCCCTTTATTTTGCTTGAACAGAAACATGACATATATATATATGTGTGTGTGTTTGCATTTTGGTTTGCAGATACTGCAAGATCTGGGCGTTAGAACGATGAGGCTGATGACCAACAACCCAGTAAAATACATTGGACTGAAGGGTTATGGTTTGACCATTGTAGGCCGAGTTCCTTTATTGTGTCCAATAACAACAGAAAACTGGAGATATCTAGAGACAGCGTAAGAAGATGGGGCATGTATATGATTCTGAATTCAACAGCCGTCTAAATGGTTCCGCCAAGGCAAAAGGTATCAACAGTGATGCATCTTCCAGATAGGACTAGTCACTCTGATAATATTGTATTTCTATTTGTCTTCCATTCTTGTTTTGAGGTGGCTATACCTTGATCATAACGTGTGCAATTTCTTAAATTGCATACAGTTATTTGTTTTATTTTTTTCCCTTGACAAGATGATTAATTGCTAATGGACCTGACAACCTTCGAATGGTTGACTTTAGAGCCAAGTTAAATGGAACTTACAATTAAGTTTATTTTTGGGAAGAACTTGAGGTGATCAATTTAATGTAAGAGCTAAGGTGTTTAATTCTTATTAATATTTTTATAAAATGTGGATGAATTAGGTAATTCAGGCTTGTGATGGGCTCGTAACATGCTCAGGCTGGGCTGGGTTTGGCTCGTGAGCCCGAGCAAGGTGCACCCTTAACAAGCCGAGCCTCAACAGCCCAAACTCGGCTTGTTTAGGAATCCTATCTGCAATACATATATAAGTTTTATCCAATCAATCTGTCATGCTCTACCCATCAACAGCGTGCGCTCCTCTGCTGTTAGGCTTGGTCATTGGATCCCTCAAGTTGATAAAGCGCCTTCCATGACTCGTACCACTCTCTCCATACCAAAGTAATTACACTAGCTTGGTCAGGCCTTGTTTTGAAAGCTCCAATATGCGTTACATAAAAAGCAAAGGAACAATGCATTTTGAAGATGAATCAGAGCTTCCAGAGCACCACCTTGTGAACTTTGTTATATCTCTGACTGCAATTTTCAATTTCTTAAGATTTTTATAGTCCTGCGAATTGCAAATCATTGCTTACTTGATGACGTTCTTCCGCCAACATTAAGAAATTAATGGTCATCTAAAATGTGAGCTTCAAGCCTCGGTTGTCTTTCTCCACAAGAAGGTAAAGCAAGAGCAGGTTTCGACCTCATAAACTCGAAGCTTTCTAACGAGAATATATATAGATTCAAGATTCCAACTCCCCACGAAACGAGATGTAAGTAAGATCAAATGGGTATCAAATACGTATGAGCACTTACAAAACAAATTGAATATATAAACAAAAATGAATAAAAAAATTGATCTGAAAATCATATTTTTATGAACTTTGGGGTCTGTTTGTCTTTCAAGCTCTGACTGACTTTTCCCAATCAACAACACCTCCGCATAGGGTATAGTAGTTTAGGGAGAGAGGGGCAGAGTGAGGGCAATGCCAGGGACTCATTCTCTCTAAAGTCAACACTCAGACATGGAATTTCTAAATGTTCATGTTCTAGGGTCGACCCTTATTTATAAAAATTATGGATGAGATATGGATTAAGGATCTTTTGGATTTGAATCCAACCCAAATGAATCTATACTTTTCTCAAAGAAGGGATAAAGTTCGGGCACTTGAGCTCTTAGGGATTGATCACAATGTTGTACACGATAAAATTCAGCTTACGACCTCTTTTCCTCAATTCCTCCAACACCCACCATCCCTCCATAGTTTTCGATGCACGACATAGCTTGAAGTTTACATCTAAAATTGAGGAACAAACATAAATAAACAATTATAAATTTCAACCATGAATGAAGTTTACATCAAAATTATAACAAAGTTTTTAAATACAACTATGAATGAAGTTTACATCAATATTACATCCATTGTATAATAAATTGTATTCAGAGCTCAGCTAAGTTCTCCTCACTATCTAGCAACTCATCATCCAATGGCTTCTCTTCCTCTCCCTCAGCATGATCTTTCTTAAGGTCGTTGCCTACCTTCTTTTCCTCCCCCTCGACCCTCTCTTCATCCTCCTCAGCATGATTTTCCTTAAGGACGTTGCCATCCTTCTTTTCTTTCTTCTCAGCAATTACTTTGGTCTATTGTTGCTAGACCTTCTTCCTTTCATGTTTATAAAATTTTATCATCCGCTTCTTGTATGTGTCTGCATCAGTTTGCAATAAGAGTTATATTAGTAACTTTCTAACAATAGCTTAAAATATAAAATAAAAACAACAAATATTCTATGCATAAGCCACAATAAAATAAGGGTTATTAGTAATCTGCATGAAATTTGAATCTTTTCATAAGTCTAAGCAATACATGTACATGAGAATAAATATTCTACAATCATAGATGTAAAAATCATATAGCAAGTCAATAACATGACCATATATCCATTGAGTTAACAAACATGTGCAAAATCATTACGAGTTCGCTTGCTTAGGAATATCTTGCACGACAATGGCCTTCCAGTCGATGTAAACATCGTAGCCAAACCACCCTATAAAAAAATAACTTGCAATACAACATTTAACTTGATGAGTACTTGAAAAAAATAAGCACATTATTGAATAAGTAATGTTAACATACAATATCTCTAAGGTTCTGATCAACAAGATCTGTAGACTTCGTTGAATTGTACAACCCAAACTCCTTTACATTCATATTTATTTTCCAAAGAACACAATGATAATTGCTCCAGTTGACAATAATCAAGATTTGTAACATAAATCGAGTTTAAGGTCATTGTGCAATTAAAAATTTATGTTATATAAATGTAAACATTAAGCATACCTTGTCATATTCATAGAATGGATATGACAAGTGGTCAGCCTCCAAGAAATTGCGAGCCCCTTCTCGATTTTTTGGCCTATTGAGCATTTGTTATAAATTTCAATATTTACCAATTAATTTCTATTTGATAATAAAAAAATAATAGAAACATCACTTCAAGACTGACAAAGAAATACGGGGCAAGGTAAATGGTCTTTTATAGTCATGTATCTTTTTGGAATTCTCCATATGCAAATTTTGAAGTATCTCTATGAATCTTTCTAGGTACTGCATCATTAAAATAAGTGATACATTTATGTTAGATTTAAATGAATCCAAATACAAACATAACAAACAAACAACTAAACGACGTGATATACTTCATTGATCAATAACTGTTCTTCTCCTAACAAAAGCACTTCACTAATTTTTGGCTTCTGCATACCTTTTTCATTCTCATTACTCTATTTTCATCGTCAATTAAAATTGAATATCAACATATACATGCAAGTACCATTGGTTGTATACACACATAACTCGCGACATTAATAATTATACCTTAGCTACCTCAAATGAAATATTGCTTGGGGGTGGCTTGGGGCTAGTGGCCTACACTTGTAGGCCTTTCTTGCACCATGTCTATACGTAGCAGACATCGCGAGATGTTGAGAAACTCTGTTTTGATGTCACATAATATGATACACTGTCGTATTTGATTTTATATGATATGATAATATGTCCTCTTGAAAAATGTTATATTATGACTGAATATGTTTTGCCATAAAATCTAACGAGTATTTGATGCAAGGATATCTCACCCAATAAGGATGGAGACTTCATGTTCAAGTACAACTATGGTGCAATCATACTCCTTGAAGAAAAAGCTTGATGAGCCATGCATTCCTAAAGTTCAAATGAAGAGATCGGCTACCTCAAGATGAAGACCTTTTTCTTCTTTAGAGTCATATGTAACAGAACCTTCAGGAACATGCATATTGCATATTACATACTCATTCATAAAAACTATATCATAAAAGTATACGATAGTTTCAAAAAGCTTCTTTTTGAAAAACAATAATTGTACCTTCTTACAACCCTTTATGAAAAATATATTTTGTCATGTAATAATTGTACCTTACACTATATACAAGACAACATGAAAAAGAAATGTAGGAAAAAGACAAAAACATAAAATTGTCTACATAGGGAAAAACAAATATAATATGTTTTTGAAAAGACTCTAGTTACCTTCTTTAAAGAAATGTTTTTAATATAAGAAAAAGACAAAAACATAAAATCGACTACATAGAAAAACAAATATAATATGTTAGTTACCTTCTTTAAAGAAATGTTTTTAATATAAGAAAAAGACAAAAACATAAAATCAACTACATAGAAAAACAAATATAATATGTTAGTTACCTTCTTTAAAGAAATGATTTTAATATAAGAAGAATACAAAAACATAAAATCGGCTACACAAAAGAAAAACAAATATAATATGTTTTTGAAAGGACTCTAGTTACCTTTTTACAAAACCATAGAATGTCGACTTACTTGAAGTCATCATTCTCTTTTGTACAAAGCATTAAATACCTCCTGTAACAAATCCTTGTTAATATCCTTCTCAAAGAATGTCGACCTTCTTTAAGTCCTCATTCTCTCTGAAGACTTTGAAAAACACAACATAAAGAAAACACTTGACATGACTATGTACAAATAAATATCTCAAAGCACTCATTGTACTTACACTCATTTAAAGTAAAGAAGTACTTATGTACCTCAAATCATTAATTAGAATAAACACAAAACTACAACCCAACGTTCAATGTACTATTGTAAGAAATAGACTTTTTACATAAAATATGTATTACCTAAAAAGATTACAATGACTAGTGTACCCTATATTTTTCTTTTATAGAAAAAGGCATTCTCGAATTTCTCTAAAGATATTTTTTGAAATGACATAACATTTCACATTTCAAAAAGGCTACGATTTCAAAATGTAACGACTATTTTTTTAAAGCTATATAAACACACTCAAATAAACTATTCAAACATGGAATGGAATAGACGTGTGTGCTTACAACGAGAAAAACTCCTATTCGATATTTGAAAAGAGCGCCTTGAAAAAGAAAGAGAAAAGGAAAAGAAAGAAAAGAGAAAAAGTCAAGTCCAGCTCTTTGACAAAGAGCATCCTCTGAGTGACAAACAGAACATTCTGAGAATCCTTCATTCGTGCATTCATATCATTCTGAAGGTTCCATAGGAAGTATTGTAACTCTGTTATTCACTGTTTTCCTTCTTTGTTGAAAGAAGTAGACCTCTGTGAAAGAGGGTGTTGCCCTTCTCTGTTGAGAGAAGAAGACCTCTGTGAAAGAGGGTGTTGTCCTTCTCTGTTGAGAGAAGAAGACCTCTGTGAAAGAGGGTGTTGTCCTTCTCTGTTGAGAGAAGAAGACCTCTGAGGAAGAGGGTGTTGTACTATTTATCCAGTGACTCGGATGTTATAGTGGAAAGCTTAAGTGGTTTGCTTGGGGACTGGATGTAGGTTTGGGTACTGACCAAACCAGTATAAATTCTGTGTTTCATGTGTTGTGCCTTATTGCCTGATTATTTTATTTTATCGATCTTTATCGTACTTCACTATTCACCCCCCCTCTAGTGGAATTTCACGAGATACCTAAGATATATACAACATACATAAAACTTTATATTAGTTCATTGAAAACCTTATATAAATTACAAAAAAAATTTATAATAGAATACTCATTAAAAACTAATAGCTAAATACTGACTATGAGGATGTCATGCAGTTCAGGAAGGCTCCCAAGACACCAGAGAATGTCATGGAGGAGGGACTGCTCTTTGATGGCTCACTCATGCATGCAAGGACCCTCTCCTTAGGCCCTTATACTCTTATTTCTCTTTCTGTATGACTCTATTTTTCTATTATAACTGGGTTTATTGCTAAAATGGTAGAATGCAGGTGGACTTAATTGGGGGATACTGCTCACCCACACACCATCTATGCATGTTGACTTAATTTTTATGTGTCAAATATTAAATAAAACATAGGTTTACATAAATAAAATATTCACAGCAGGAAACATACATAATACATCCACAACAACAAAACAAAAACACTACAAGGCCAAGGGAAAAAGACCAACAAAAGAGTTTGAGAGATGAAAGGGTACTCACTGAAACACTGCAGGGGCTCTGAAGGAGGGAATTCTTCTTTCTCCTTCTCGTGGAACTCTTTTCTTGTATCAAGAAGGAGAGGGGATTAGAAGCACTTATGAGAAAACCTGATCAGGAGCAAGAATGCGATGGTAGGAGAATTGCAGAATGATACAAGAGCGATCGATGATGATGGATGCGCTTAATGGATGGTCTTTGGCGAATAATGGATCCCTTCCCTTCCTCTTGATGCCTGTTTATATAGAAGGGGGAAAATGATTGAGAAGGGGGAGAAGGCTTGAGAGGTGGTTAGGGATCGATGGGTGAGGCGAGAGCAGATGATCGAAGGCTCGTTCGCCCTTTGATCCCCTGCGATGGTTTTTCAAGAAGAAGTCGTTGCACATCTTGCAACAGGGGTCCTATTTTTTTATAATTTTTTCAAAACGATGGTTGTTTTCAAAAGGTTTTTCTAAACAACAGAATAAAGCAAAAAAACTTTCATGAATCATCCTAGGGGTACAACAAAAAGGGTTAGGGTTCTAAAGGGAAAGTGTTACCACTATTTTCACATACAAGTGAAAAAATAAAAAAATAAACACAAACCCTATATATATATATATACACAAGTAAATTTTCATGCCAAAACAAAATCTTGCATCTCTTAAAGTCTACTACATGCAAAACTTCATCAATTCCATAAAATTTTCATGATTTTTGCAATGAAAGTACACTTTTGCAACTACCATTATGGCACTCTTGATGAAATTCACACCTAACGGATTTTTGCAAGGATTGTCGTGATTATAGTAGTATATTTGCAAAACTCATGAGGGATTTTTGCAAAGATTATCGAGAGTTTTCCACCAGATATCATGCAAAATTAGTGATTTTCTTAGAAACGTTGTGCATATTTCATTTTTAGTGATATTTTCCATACACTACGATCATTTTCTGTTTAAATTCACTCTTAGTTACTCAATAAAATAAGTTATGATGATTATTTGTAATCTATTGATGAAAATAATTATCATCATCTATATGCTAATTACTTGTAATCTATGAACTGCTATGTTAGCTTAAAATTGACAATAAATATTGTCAGCAATATAATTTTCAGCCGAGGATAATTTACCATCAGTATAAGTAAAATAGCCGACGATTTTTATCATCGGCTATATCCATCTTTTTTTAATTTTGAAACTAACATGGCCGATGATTTATTATCGTCGGTATTAGAAATATAGAGGACAATTTTTATCATAATCTATATCCAATTTTTTGTTTTTTGCTTTTTAATTTTGAAACTAACATAGCCGATGATAAACACCATTGATTATTTTTCTTATACCAATGATAATTTATTGTCAGTTATGTTAGTTTGAAAATATAAAATAGATATAACAATGATAAAAATTGTCATCTATTTTTCTTAGAGCGACAATAATTTATCATCGGCTATGTTAGTTTCAAAATTAAAAAATGGGCATAACTGATGATAAAACTGGTTGGCTATATTCTTAATACCAATGATAAATATTCGTTATCTATGGTACTTTAAAAGTGATGATAATGATCGTCGTTTGGTAATTGGCAATGATTAATTATCGTCATAATTATAAAAAAAGTTATGCTGATTAATTATCATCATAATTTCAAATTAACAATAATATCATCGGTAATATCTCTTTTTGACCATCTTCAATGTCTTCTATTCATATTGTCGACAGGATAAGGGAGATGATAAATTATCATCGACAATAGTTCTTTTCACTATGACATTATATATCATTGAGATTAAATTCTTAGTGATGACGATAATTTATTATCGCTATTTTTTTGGTCAATAATGATCTATTTTATGTAGTGCAGATATGTGTAAAACATCATATATACTTGGGATTAAAATTTAAAGAGATAAAAAATTAAGATTGTTATGCCTAAGTTAAGAGAAATATATTGATCACATTCAAAGAAAGTTTAGAACAAAAGGTCCCAAAGCAAAGTCAACTCATGTGGTTAAAGGTCTAAGACTAAGCAAGAATGATTGTCTAAAAGATGAACAAAAGAAATTAGAGATTTTCTATGCTCAGGCAATTAGAAGCCAGATGTATGCTCTCCTACACACTAGACCAGATTTGATTTTTTTTGTGAGTTGAGTAAGTAGATACTAGAGCAATCCTTGGTTTCTTTATTGGGAAGCAATGAAGAAGATATTTTGATATCTAAAGAGAACAAAAGAAGTCAAGATATGCTATCAAACATATAGGCGAAAGCTTGTGGATTATTCATATGCATAATTTGTTGGTGATAGAGACGACACAAAATTCACCTCTATTTATGTATTTATTTTAAGAGGTTGAGCAGTTGCGCGGTCATGCATAATACAAGGGTGTGTAGCACAACATACCCAAAAAGCTAAATATATGACATGTAACATGGCAGCCACTTTTGATGTTTAGATAAATAGCTTCCTAAATAACTTAAAATTTGATATTTCAAAAGATCCAATTCAAATTTATTGTGATAACAAAACTGGTATACAAGAGAAGATAGCTCTAAGAGTAAGCATATTTAGGTTAAATATTAATATGTGTATGATTTGTTTATGAAAAATAAAATAACAATGAAATATATTTTTTTAGGTGACATGGTGGCAAATCTGTTGATAAAAGCTATCATTGAAGAAGTTTTCACTAGACATGTGAGTCAGACGAAGTATGTCTAAAGTGGTGAATTTATAAGTCCATATTAATTGTGCGAATAATATACAACTCAAGAATGTGTACCAATGCAAAGTCCAAAGTTGTGAACAAGCTTGGTAGCACATGTTACCCCCTTTCGGCCAAGTGGGAGATATATGGATAAATGACCATAAGACAAGTCAACAGGCCTACAGTAGTTATCTAATATAACAATTAATTAAACTTAAATGAAGTTAAACAAAACATATGAAAAAGATAATTACAATGTTTGTCTCAAGGGTTGTAACCTTTGGGGTTGAAGGGGGCACTTCTCCATTATACATGTCTCAATTCAGCCCCCTTTCAGGATTACAAAAAGGCCCTCGGAGCTGGTTCTACAAATGATGCAAGTGTAGAGATTACTAATTTTCGAAAACAAGAAATGAGGCTGAAAGGCAAGAGGCTGTGAGTATTGTAACAATCCATGACGATTTCTTGCATCACTGCACACACCTTCGACCCTGGGTCCACACGTTCCGCACACATAATCGATCTTACAGTTTGTAGGGCGTAAAAAATAAAGGTGGAATTTGGACTAGAAAAGTTGGTGAGTCAACCCTACTCTTGTTTAACAATCCAAAGATAGGGTGTCCATGTATGTATAGCCTTCAATCCAGCTCAATCATGCTTAAAATAGCCATTTATTTCATAATTCCCCATGCACTTAGGAGATCCCTTAAAGCATAACTAAGGTTGGATAATATGAATAGTTGTGCCCTCCTTGATGTGCCATGGCAAGATGGGGATAGGTGAAAAACCAAGGGTCCAGCATGAAATGAAGGAAGGATCAGGTGTAATATGATTAATTTCACACATTATGTGCTTACACCTTATCACCCACCATCTTTGAGATTCAGCCTGCCAGTTGTGAGACCCAAGAATGGGAGAGCAGATCAGGTCCAAGGGGCATTGGACGGAAAGGTGTCCAAGGCCTCATGGATGTCGTACATCAAGAAAATGAACCGCACCCAAAATTGTACTAAAGGTGTGGATGTTTTGGATGAATTTCAACCATTCATTTTTTCTGCAATCGGCTGCCATTCATCTAGAAAATGGATGACAAAAAGAAATTTTGTGAGGCCCATCTAGGTGGAGACTATTCTGTTTAATGGTTTTGGGTGCCATCTTATTAACCCACATATCATGCATCATTATCATGATTTTTGTCATTGTTATTGCTCCAATTAAACAGACTTAGGCAAGAATGGGCTACACTGGAGAGAGAGAGAGAGAGAGAGAGAGAGAGAGAGAGAGAGAGAGAGAGAGAGAGAGAGAGAGTGCTAATTGGTGGACATGGTTTGATGGTATTCATGCAACCTAACCATGGCAGCACGGATCCTGTGCAGCATGTATCAAAAACACCAAAATTAATTGGCTTTTCCATCCGTTAGACCATGAAGGCATCAAATTTATCAGACCTTGTATATAGATCAATGATATCATAAACACCAGCCCCAATGTTTAATTTGCCATCTTCTCGAGGCTTGAGCCCACCACTTGGGACCATGCAACGTTGTACTCACTCTATCGAGGGAGGATCAGGTGCAATGGTACCGTACACTTTTAGTGTGCTGCTGCACCTGATCAACCACGAATACAGACTCAGCTGTGGGGCTGAAGATGGTGGGTGATGACTGATGAGGTGCAGCAAGGCACTTAAAGTGTGCAATCACACAGAAACGATTCCATAAGTTGACATATGGGTTCAATCTTATGGCAATTCTAGCCTTAATTTGACGGTTAAGATCAGTCTACATCCAAGTGAAAATGTGGACCAATCTTAGTTATTGATTGGACGGCTACAATTTAATGCGGAATGAAACTCATCCTATGCATGTCAACTGATGTGATCCCTACTGGCAATCACATTTCACCTTAACTCAATTTCCTGGATCCACATCTCCAATGTCACACCAGCCATGCATGCATCTCAACATCCATCAGCACCTTTCTCACGCTACCTATCCTCTCGCCCTGCTTCCCCCACTAACCATAACTTACGAGAAAAGGTAAAACTTGAAAGGTGCATAGCCATCATTGAGTGAGGGAGGATCAGGTGCAATGTGATTGCACACTTTTAGTGTGCTATATCACCTGATCACCCTTCAGCTTTAGGATACAGCCTGTGGGCTGTGCGGCCTAAGCAATGATGAAAGGCGATCATGCAGCGGCACAGTAAAAGTATGTAATTACATTGCACCTGATCCTTTCACTAATAGACCGATAAGATATCAATAAACATAAAAAAGGGAAAAAAATAGCAAATAAAAAGGAAAGCAAAGGGTTGTATCCCTTAAGCAATAATGATGGTCCACCACATGCATGCACGTGCACGTGCTCCTCCCTTTCATTCGAAGCACGTTCGAGCCAATTAAGCATGTGAGAGAGCCAATCCCCTTGGGAAAAGATCTTAAATTACACCCCACAATCTTTCACTTATTCTTAAATCACTGACCTTTGTGCTGGACCTTTACAATTCGAATCCACAATCACAATTGATTCTCTCTCATCCCAACTACTCTTCTTTACAGTGTAAAATGAATGAAATTCTCTCCCTATACTTAGCAACATCCCATGGGTGCCCTGCGAGGAATCCCCTTCCTTCGCCTCTCTCTCCTCGAATCCGGTGGCGGTTGATCTTTCTGGTGGCCGGAGAATGGGTCCCCAGAGTCTGAACATGTCGGCGGCGACAGTCTCGGGTGTTGGCTACTCGATATCCCGGCGATCTTCAATACAAAAGTGAAATGAGAATGTATGCTAGCTAGAGACATGCACCAAATATGAAGGCAAGCATTGGTGGTACTGGTGAATCAATGACAGAGGTTGTGGCCTGGGACAATGGTAGAGAGAGAGAGAGAGAGGGAGGTTTTGAGTTATTACTTTGCAACCGAGGGAGCAGTAATTGAAGCAGTCAAGGAGGCTTCTCTCGCAGGTCCTGCAGGCATTAGGGACGCTTCCCTTGGTGGGCCTCAGCTGGGGCCTCTCGTTCAAGAACACGACCCTCGCGCTGTTGATCACGTAGGTCTGCACCCCGGATACGTCCAACTCCTTCGGGATCTCGGACACCCGAATCACGTCGTGGTATGATGACCGTCTGATCTGCATTGCCCATGTCCTATAATATCGACCTCTTGTTTCCGCTGGACAAAAGAAATGGAAAAAAAGCCTTCTCTGAATATCTAGAAAAGTGGGATAAGTTGGGATATTGCATTTTGGAACACAATGCAATATCCCACATATAATGCCAACTTATCCCACTTTTCTAGATAAATGGGTGCCCCAAAATTGAGGGAGAGAGAGGTTGGGACATTGCATTTTGGAGCAAAATGCAATGCAATATCCCAACTTATTCCACTTTTCTAGATCATTGGGTGTCTCAAAGCACTTAGAGAGAGAGAGAGAGAGAGAGAGAGAGAGAGAGAGAGAGAGAGAGAGAGAGAGAGAGAGAGACCTGAATGACATGATGGCCACGGTGGGAGATGAGGCAAGAGGAGCAGAATGCGCCATTCATGCAGCCCAGGCAATACATGTTGCTGGGCTCCCCATGGAACCTGCAACTCGAAAAGAAGGTGGTCTCAAGGAGAGGCTTCAACCATGAAGGCCATGAACCTTGGTTGCCTGAATCTTCTTCTTGGCCCCCACCCTTCGCCCACTCCCCATTCATGGCAGCTGAGAAATGACTGAATATTCGTATGCACAACAATGACAATGAGACCCCAACAGCCACAACCTAACCCATTGACAACCCTTGAGGTGGAGACCAAGTTTCGTTTAGGACGGTAAGAATCTTCAAGGACTCAAAATCTCAGGCACCCTATTCCGGAAACGGCGTATTTTGGCATTGAATACTGGTGTTATACTCTCTCTCTCTCTCTCTCTCTCTCTCTCTCTCTCTCTCTCTCTCTGTTGGATGTATTTTGGTAATGTTGAATGGTGAATGTTCTCTCTCTCTCTCTCTCACTAATGTAACGGCTGGAGTAAGCAAAAGAGCGTTATGGGTCATTTTTATCTTTCGTTTTCGGACAGTGTGACAAATCAAACCCCACGATTGTGGAAATCATAGAAATATCAATTTCACATAAAAAAGAAATTATAGAAATATTTAAAAAAAAAGAAAAAATTATAGAGATACTCACCCTAGTTAAAAATGGATGGAAAAGAAAGGAAAAGGGTGGTCCTCATTTTTAATTTATTTCCATGTATCACCTAAAACGGAGCCACAATGATTTGATGGGTATCATCTTTTGCGTCGTTCTTGTAAAGGGTATGTAAGAAAATGTACATGACTCATTGCTTTCCAAAAGTAACGTTTTAGATTCTTGCTTTGCTGGAAATTTCCAGAGCCGTTGATGTATTATCTAATGCATGTCAAGTATGAATAACTTACTGTTTAAAGAGAAAAAGGAAGAAAACTAACGACACTTCTTCCTGAGAGGTGGGCCCCGCAACTGTGCAACAGTGCAAGTAATAGAGATTCATATCCCTCATACCCTAATGCCATTCCTATCTTCATATTTTATCTTGAGATCTCAATTGTGTTGGTCAAATCTAAACTCATAGATATGATCTACATGGTGTATTTAGTGAATTTCAAACCTTTGTATAGGATTTTATGAGGATTCAAAAATCAACGACTATAAACATTCTAAATTTTGTTGATTTAAAAAATTGGGATTTTACTTTGTCCAAAAAAAATTGCAATCCAAAGGTTGATTCCTATCAAATTGACTACACTAAATCCATATAAGTTTTCAGATTTGATTAAAACAACTTGAGTCAATGAGATCTTATATGGGGGTATGAAGAGAGGGATGAGTGTAACCCAACTGCCCTTCTACAAATTCTGTTTCTTTCTTTCTTTTCATTCTTCTAATTTCATGAGGTTATGGATTTCATGATTGGTCGATCAAGATAGAGAGGGTCGCTGGGGCCCCCTCATGCATGAACAATATCTACTCATCCTTATCTTCGTACCTTAATGTCATATCCAATGTGAGATCTCTTTGTTGTAAGTTGTTGTCATCAAACCTGTGACACAGTAGTTTAATTTAGCATAGTTAATTTGATAAGAATTGACCTTTAATAATGAATTTTTAGTTATAAATTTATGCTGTTTATATATGTTTTGAATTTATAACCGGAAGAAACTTCACCCAGCACAAAGACCTAGTCACGCTGGCTCAGCTTGCCATACCTACTATCATCGTGCTGCGGCCTATGATAAGTATTGGCTTGCGTAAAAGGGTGACACTCATGAGAATCGAACCTTGACTGCCTGTCTAACAGCCAAGGCCCCACCCCACTACACCAAACCCCTTTGGGGCAATTGTGACGTTTATATAGTCTGTTGTTTTTTAAATCGCCAAAAAATCCTGCATGCAAGTCAGATTTAGGGTTGATTGTTGCCAAAATGGAACATGTAGATCACAATTATGTTGTCGGAGTTGACAAAAACAACCACAATAATGAAAGAAATTTTTTTAAATACTTTTCAAACTTTTTGTCATTTGCACACCAACGATTCAGAGTTTGCAAATGCATACCAAAGTTTTTACCTGGGTTAATCAAATGACTACCAATTTAGTTGCCCCTAATAAATTTTGTTTTAAATTTATTAAAATGACCATGCCATCCACCGAATGTTCTCATTTAAGGAGGCCTAGTTTTTAGGAAACTTTCATTTTTTTTCATTTAACTCAAGGGTAGTGAATCATGACCTCTCTCTCTCTCTCTCTCTCTCTCTCTCTCTCTCTCTCTCTCTCTATATATATATATATATATATATATATATATATATATAAAGGGTGGTGAATTGTGACTTCTCTATTGGACCCAACTCTGAATCCGGTACCAACATCTTAAATCAAATTTGGGTTTGGTCTCACCCGAGTCCGAACCAAACACGACTCATTGACACCCCTAATTGGGTTGATTGACTTGCTGCAATTAACTACATATAAGCTTTTTAAAACTTGCCAACAACAAATTATATGGTGTAGTGGTTAATATCTTGTTTAATTATTTGTTCGAGAGGTCAATGATTCAATTATCATTGTAGTTAGTAAACCTTTTACATTAAATACATTTTATTCATACTTCTAGAATAGGGGTAAGCTAATAATTCTATTTTACCAGTTATTGGGGTAAAATGATTAAACATGAATTAGCATTGACCTAAGAACAATCCAACGTCAGTTTTATGATTGAGGTAATTTGATTAAGCAATAAGAAAACTTGGACCGGTAGACCAAAAAGTTTGGGGGGTATTTGAAAATTTTTTGAAATAAAATCTAACAAGGGTATGACATGGGATGTGAAGATAGGGTTGAGTGGATCGATGGCATAACCTAGATATGGAACACCGAAAACACCCTTCTTTGTTTAGAGAGAGAAAGATATGCTAAATGGCTTAATGAATCATGCCTAAGCTGAGCACTGTGGGTGTCTGGTCATGTGTGGGCAACCATGGAGAAGAGGTAGGGGAAAGGGCAGGGGTTTAAAAGAAAGGGTGGATTGGTCATTAGGAGCTTCTTGTAAAAATTATTTTAAGAAAATGATAAAAAGAACCCAAAAATGAAGGAAATTTTTCAAAAACCCACCTAAAGTTTGTGCATTAGTCAAAAAGGCACCTACGCTTTGATAAATTTAAAAGACTTGCCTAAAAATTTCTGGTTAATTTAAAAGGCCCAAAAGTTTACTACTGTCAAATGTGATGTGAAATTATCACTTTACCCTCAATATCATATTTTAAAAGGGATGTTTTTAAAAAAGGCACCTAAAATTTGGGCATTAATGAGGAAAGCACCTAAGTTTTGAAAAAAATTAAAAATACACTTAAAAAATACCGTGATTAATTGAAAAGTTCCAAGAGTTTACTACTGTCAATATTTTTATCAGGTTTCAAAAATCAAAGGCCTATAATTTTCGTAAATTTTGGAGGCTCCAAATATCATTTTTTTCATCCAAAATGCATGATCAAAGTATTGTATTCTAGAAAATCAATCATGTTGAACATATTTATGGGATTAAAAATTTTAAAAGACACTGAAAATCTAATAACAGTTTCATTTAGCACTGTGTGTAACGCCCCGAAATTTAACCCAATTTTTTAGGGAATTTTTTTTTTTTTAAAAGCGGAAACACTAATAATTCTCGGGTTAAGCATTTCAGAACGATACAGGAAGGTAAAAGCAAACCACACCATTTATTTCCACTTTAATAATAATAAAATCCAACATCAGAGTTTTCACATTTAGTCTCAAAACAAAAATCTCAATCCGAAAGTAAGCAGAACCGCCAGGGAACAAATGGATCAAGTCTCGGTCTGCGCCTCATCCCGTTCCGCTCATAGACTACTCTGTGCCTGAAAATAATAAAAATTATAGGAATTAGACTACCACGTCTAAGTAGGAAAACTGTAATTATTCTTGCAAGTAGATCATGTGTCAGGTGTGTGATGTGGGTATCGTATTTAAATTTCAGTCTAAACATAAACACTTAAGGAATTAGAAGCAACAGCAATAACAGACATATGTCTAAATAGAAAGGTAGATTATGTAACAGTTATACTTAAGCACAAAGAAACAGTTTATGCGACTACAACAATTAAGCAGGTAAGGTATTAAGCAATTAAAGCAGAACTTACACTAACATGAATAACATCAACATAACATCCTTAATATGAATTCAATTAACTAATCTATGCACAGTTTAGGATGTCGCTTCATCATAAATACCGAGTATAAAGCATGATGAAAGAGTATGCAAATGTCTCTTTAATGACTCCAACATAGTGATACCTAACTGTTCTAATTAATGTTTATCTTTTCTTATCCCGCGGGTACACACGGGCCAAGGCAACCATCACAGAAGAGAATGTCCGAGGGTATATTATTCAGGGTTGTATTATTTACCCGAACATTCTAACTGTGACTGAAATCCCCAAGGGAGCGGCCAGTGACCGAGAGAAACTCCCAAAGGCCAAAACCAAAACAGGATGCATCCCTAACTTCTGCAGAAGAACATGGAACTACCGCCTAGGACACAATTGGTAGTCCGGGTCCCCCGACTCTGAGGACTGGGACCAACGAGTCGCTTTACGCTCGAAACCAAACACATGTCCCCAGAGTTTTGTACCACTTACCCTCTCCAAGGTAAGCCCAAAACTGAGTGGGTTACTCTTTTCATTAGTTCATTTCCCGAAGTATGGGGCATTTCCCCAACTTCTTTCTATTATCATAGTAGTAGGATTCTCAACCTTAGTCATTCTACCCAGGTGTATATAACAGTCTCAGTCATTTTAATTACATAACCCACCCACAGTGCTCCGGTGCCTTTAAACCAGTCAAGCACACAAGTTATTATTTAATTTCCTTACCAACATACTTGAACCAGACCACACACCTTCGTTAGGTACTTAACCCGGATCGGGTAGTCCAATCTGTCTTGCCCATTAGACAAGGCACATGTCTAAAGATTTCAGTGTACACCAAGTTATATGTTCATCTAATATGTAACCACTTCTATGTATGCTCAGCAAAATTTATTATCATGTAGGGTCTCATTATGACAATTTCCAACAAACCTGGTAACTACCAGTATCTTCAATAGTTGACATGAGTTATCATAAGCATGCCACATCTCCCAACATAATACATAGATAAAATAAGCTAACAGGAATTTACCTAAACAAGTTAGGGTTTACATAATGGAATAGTGTCAATCGGCCAGCATAAACATGCTATATTTTACAGGATGAAACCATTAGCATCAGTCAACATAAATTATGTTATGTTTAACATAGATTTACATAATAATTAAATCAACATAGGCTAATTATAACTATGCTAAGTTCAGCATAACTTCACAGACTAAACCATCAACATTGAGCAATAACAAGAATATCAAGTGGGTGATCAGAATTAGCAGGGAAGACTTATAATCACAAAGCAACAGCTGTACCAATTGGCCAGCATCAACAACGTGTCACCCACACTTAGGTCGTTAATTATAACATAACCAGCATGATGTAACCCATAAGTAGAAACAATCACACGCAGATAGGTCGTTAATTCCAACCTAACAAACATCCAAATTAACTTTATACTCATATAAAATTTATGCACAGCAAAATAGTAATTCCAATAACCACTTAATCTATTTCTATACAAGCATAATTTATAGGGTTATCATGCAACCTATCATAAGTTTAAATGCCTATTAAATGTCCAGATACATTGGCATCAAATTTATATGCAGCTTCTTATGAAAACAGTATATTCTCCTAATGGGCAGTAGCATCAGATCCATGTGCAACTTTATATAAAACAGAATGTCCTCACTAACCGACGACTATCTTGTTATTGCGCAAGCTGAAGTAGATAAAGCCCTACTGACTTAACTGCAGATCACTATAAAAAGTCAACCAACTATTCACTATAAATTCTGAAACACAAGCAATTATAAACGTTTCAGCACAAAGGCAGTAGCAGTATATGTTGCTGAGGCTAAAAAAAAAACTTGACATGACAGCATAATCAACGTGTCACACACACTTAGGTCGTTAATTATAACATAACCCATAAGTAGAAACAATCGCACGCAGATAGGTCGTTGATTTCAACCTAACAAACATGCAAGTATATGCTGGACCTAATGTACAGGGTATTCACACATACACATGCTTGATTCCTAAAAACAGAAAATCCGAACCCCCCCCCCCCCACACACATGATCGATCCCTAAAAAAAACAGAAATCCGAAACCCCCAAATTAAAAATTTGGGGTTTTCGGTTTGGGGTTGACAGACAACCCCAACATTAAAGATTTCCCCCCCCCTTGCAAGTCGACCCATCTGGGTTTTGGACAACCCACCTCAACATGACCGAACACAGTCAATACCCAAAAGAAAAATTTCAGAATCCTACTATTTTCCGGCGAAGTTGTTGCGGCAGCTACGAGAGGAGGTCGGTTGCGTCTCCTGACAAAGCTTCGACAGCAGGCCCGAGCTCGGGGGCGATTCGAACAAGAGAGAGATATCGAGAGAGAGAATGGGATGTCGAGAGAGAGGGAAAGAGGGGTTCGCCCCCCCCCCCCCCCTATGTAGGTGGGTGGCCTCCCGAAAAGGGAGGAAATCTTACCTTTCCGGCGGCTGCGGGGTGCTCCCCCAACTCCCCATCTCTTTGCGTGTTAGGGTTCAGCTGAACCCTAACACCCGATATATCGGGGGGGGGGGGGGGGAGGGGTTCTCCCAACTCCTCTCTTGTTATGTTTATCGGGCAGCCCCTGTATCTTTTTTACAGGGTGTGGGCCGGGTCCGGGTCCGAACCGCGACCCGCGACGCTGAACCCGGTAGCGATTTGGATCCGGGGAATAAAAAAAAATGTGGATCTATGTCGTGTGAACAATAGTGGATCCATGGGTTGGATCCACTTGGGTCCAACGTTGGATTCGACCAGTTTATTTGCTATTATACCCATTTTTTTTTTCTTTTTGGATTCGGGTAACGGATCCTAGGCCCAAATCATGCTAAAAAAATATGTATATACACAATTTTTCTAGGTAATTCTATAAAATTTGCGATTATTACATTGTGGGCATTTAGTATATATATATAGCGAGCGAGAGAGAGAGAGAGTGATAGCTGCTTGATCCATACATACTTGATCGCAGGATGGACACTCAACTTTTTTTTGTGTGCAAAAAATGCTGAAAAATGCTACTAAATGCATTTTTGGGAATTTAGCGGCATTTCTGAAGCATGGCTAAAATCCCTTTTTTAAATGTTAGGCACATCCTTAGGGCTTTTAGCGGTGCCACTAAAGGTCCCAATGGAACTGAGACGTTTAAGGTGCTTCAAAAAATCCGCTAAAGGCCCTTTTTAACGCATTTGCACATTTTTTTTTACGTTTTTCATAAATTTTTTTTTTTGCGGTTTTTAATTACGTCCTGCCGACACCAATGTCATTATGCTTTTAGCCAAGAATAATTTAGTGTAGGGACGTCAAATATCTCCACCACAACCACCGTTGGTTAGCTAATATATAATTTCTTTGTTGGAGCCTATAGAATATCCCAATCACAACCAGGAGAGGTTTTTTTTTTTTTCTTAATAATTTCAGGTAAAGTATAGGTTAATTGGTGGAGGTGTAATAAGACCAGATTGCACCAGTACAAACCCCCGTAATAAGGCGAATGTTTTAAAGTTGAAGTTATTTCAAATGATGTGATCCGTGTTCAGGTAAACTCTGTCAAAATGTGCTTTAACGATTTGTTGGACCCACATCTGTGCTAAAATCCAAGTAGGGATCGATGCCAAACGTGGTGATTGAAATTCACGAGAGCAGATCCGGTGATCTGTCAAATCACTTTCGTAAAGTGATTTTGACATCTTCACCGTCCATTCCTCATGGTCCTTGTGGACGTTGACGATGCCAATTCACTTTTGATCACTTGATCTGCTCTCGGATTTAGGTGTGCGATATAAGGAATGCTGGGTTAAGCAGACCCTACAAGTTATACAAACGTACCATTGGATTTCGAACTTCCAACGTCCCAACACAAGGTGACGCTCACTTAATTACTGCTCCTGCCAGACAAGCAAGCAGCAACAATGACAAAGGAAAAAAGGGGTAAAGGAAACAAGTTTCAACTAATAAAATTCTAGCTAGCTGGTATGCTACGTATCCGATGAATTTAAAAGTCTAAGTGGACACGTTCATTATGCTCTTGAAAAGCCTAAAGAGCAAAGTGTACCACTACTATACCCACTCGTATTCTTATGGGTTATACATGGGTTTACATGATTGAACCAGTCATGATATTTTTTGTTTTTTGAAAGGCAAGCTGATGTTAGTCTGACCCCTACCAGTTATATATACCATTGGGATTCGAACTTGCAACATCCCAACACAAGCTGACGTTACCAAACAAGAGGTATATATGTTGCAAGGGAAAGGCTGTTTAATTTTGACACACCCCTACAATCTTAGCAACTGGCTGTGCCTAATCACTCAACTCTACATTATATGCTTTGTTGCACCACATGTGAAGCAAGTCAAACGTTTTCATTTGTTCTTGGCCAATGCTTTTCCTCAACAAAACTTATACTCTACATACACATCAACAGGTGGCAATTCAAAGAAGGACCTCTTTCTCATAGGAGAATATTAGTTAATTACACTAGATTGCACCATACTCTTTAGTGGAAAGAACCCATTTTTTTGAACACTCTGTTGTCTTTTTTGTGAAAATAAAGTCGTATGGATATGCTATATATATACATGGTTTATTTTAGTCAAAAATTTGTTTTAGATCGTCTGATTGCATTGTACAAACAGATTTTTTAGGAGCTTCAAAAATCAATTGCCCACAATATATTAGAGTTTCATGACCGAACAAGTGATACTTTTATATCAAAATCTCTCAACTGAAAGTGTGTGTTCTAATAAATGAACCATGTTGAATCTATAGGGTCAGGTTGATCAAATAAAGATATAAGAGTGAGTTTCTGCGAGAGAGTATCATAATCATGAGAATGCACCTTTGAGTTCAGGGTTTTGATCTTCCACAGATAAGAGAAACCTAAAAAATATTTGCTACTAATTAATGAGCTAGAAATCATAGGTGCAAGTTGTATCAACTCAATCTAACTTTTTGCTAAGGATCAAGTCTTGGATTGTGCTTTTCTAATGTAAAAATGTGATCTTTTGAGTTGTGAAATTTTGGCACATTGTAGGCCATTGATTTTTCAACCCCTTTAAAAACTTATTTATTTGTCATAATCACATGATTCAAAACAAGTTTTTTTACAAAAAAACATTCCTAACCATCTAAAATAAATATTTTTTTTTAAAGAAAATGGTGATTTCTGCTTATTAGTTCTAGTAACCAATATTTACCCTAAACTGACCACGTGCATTCTAAATATGGACAAGGAATGTCTGAATTGCTCATTTTTATAATAATAGATGAGGGAAGAAAAATGTCTCCTTAAAATTAATCAAACTCTTACTAAATCCAGTTGTTGGTGAGGGTTTCCTCATCATATATACAAATTAATAATAATAACCTTACTCATTAATGCACAATATGCTCTTGAATTCACAAGAAAATAATTGTAATTAAAATGAAAACTTCAGTGATTGGTCTTAAGAGCTGAGAAAATTTGTTAGTCATGCTTATAAGGTAAACCTCATAATTGAAGTAAGATGCTTAACCATTGATTAAGCTTCTCAATCCTCTTCTCCTTAATAAGTCACTAAAGCTTTTTCTTTTGACACCAAATTATTGGTCAAGGCCATCAACCCCTAAAAGAGTTGGTGTTTATGATTCTTATCATTCTACACTACCCAGAAGATGCATGATTTACAATCTCAACATTTCTTGGATAAGCTTTCCAATGATGCAAGAGTGATCCAATCTCATATCAGCATCAAAAGTTATACTCATTTGAGGTTATTGTACTGATTGGACCACTTCCGTTTCTGCCTTTAGGTCTTAAAAACGCTAGGGCTCCTTGTATTCGCATCATATATACTCCTCAATAACATCAATGCCCCAATAGTAACCATCTTTTATTCTCAGTCACATCCATACATTTATTTTGTGATTGGGTGTTCAAGCAAGTGAGGTCCTCCTGTTACATCTGATGCTACATGAAAATTTCTTTCTTCTTAACAAAATATAAATGATGCCACATCAAATTCTTATATACCATATGTGTTGTTGTATGGCTTAAAATTTATAGCTTTTTGAACCAAGTTCTTTGGCCAAATGACCTTCTCTTTGCCTTGGTTTTTAGAAGACAGGTTTTGGAGGAAATGTTCACTTTAAGAAATATTTTTTAGTCTCATATTAAATATTTTTGAGAAAACACGTGGGTTTAAAAATATGTAGAGTTGACTTAGAGGGCAAGGCCCTCAAGGAGCATGCCAATTGAACTTTAGACTCAGACTTGGACTTGATTTAACTTTGGTTTTGAACTTGGATTTGACTTTAGCTTTGTACTTGGATTCGGATTCAAATTCGAATAACCTGGTTCAATTTGATTCGGTCTTGGTCGGACAAGTCTTTTTATTACTTATTTTCTATAATTTTTATACCTCTTAAAAGCTTTTAGTTTCTAAATCATTTTGGTCGTTGACCAAGATTGTCAAAGGATATTTTATAACTTACTGGGTAGCGACACCTAGCCTTAATAGTTTGTTTCAATGTCCCCTAAACATGTTGACATGTTAGTGAGTACATGCAGCCCATTGTAGATGGTCATTTGGGCCTTAATAGCTACTTGTTACCCATTTGGATTTTAATGAGTGCATACTACGTGTTTGAGTTTCAAATGGATGCATGCCACCCTTTTAATTAGCTTTTATGGACACATGAACATGGTCATCTAGGCAGTTCTGTCAGGGTCTATATAAACCACAATTGCCTCATGTCGGTCTGTCAATGAGCTTAATCATTAATTCTTCTCTCTCTCTCTCTCAATTTTCAGTAAAGTTGTTAAAGATAGCCATGTATTACACGTGAGTTACATACTTTTGTATCTCATAAGAGATGTAGTGTTCAATCCTACTGCACCCAGGTCCAACCCCAGTGAAAAACAATCACTTTTAAGAAAACGTCCTGCGGCATGCCTCCAAGCTTCGGTCCCACTAATTACTGCATGAAAGTTTCAAATTTCCATCACTGTCACATTGATATGGGTACGACCTGATAGGTGAGGCAGGTTGGACTAGCAAGTTCAAACACACAACCAAATTGACGTGTCCAAGTGACATACATGTATGTACCAAAAGAGTTTGAATGTCTTGATATAATCTTTGCATTGCCAACTATTTCTTCCTCAGTGATCTGTGTTTAACATCCATTTTTGCACAATATTCCCCTTTTGTACGTTTAACAAGGACTTTGAAAACAAAATGGCTGTCACTGTTCATCCATCCAAACAGAACACAGCCTCTTGGAATTTTCTCTACTTCTCACTGATACAACTTGGCAGGAGCAGATTCAGTCATCAGCCGAGAGTTCCTTGCAAGGATCGATATGCTGTACTTTTGCTTGGCCTTCATAAATTTTCAATGAAACCCATCGAGATTTAAATGAATAAATTTGTTTTGTCATCAGCTGAGAGTACCTAACAATGATATGGAGGGAGCGGCATGCAATTAAGGTACTCAGTCTGATCACTGGATTTCGTCCCGAACTTTCATGCAGCACGCCCGCGGTTCGATTCATGATCTTTAGTAGAATAGCATCCCCTATCAATGAATCTAGCTACCGTCGTTTCGAGAAGAAATGAGGTTCGTATTCAATCCTCACCGGACATCTCACTCGGAAACCATGAGAATTGGCCTGGTTCGCTCACATCTCCATCCAGTGAGATGTGCCAAAGGAAATTTAATATAACTAGGGAATCTAGTTAAGTACAATGTGACCTGATCTGCCCCTCATTTCTCATAGGGATAAGGGCATCCGTACTCTTTCTTCAATGAAATAGAGTTGCCCATATGATTGTTGTTGTTGTTGGCACCACAATATATATATATATATATATATATATATATATATATATATATATATATATATATATATATATATATATATATATATATATATATATATATATATATTCAAATTGATCAGGGGGTGGTTGAGGTTGGTGGAGGGTGGAGATGCCACCGACAGTGGGCCCCACTGCCATGAGCTCCATCCATCCAATGCTGGTTGGTTGGAATAAATACAAAGGGTATCTATCTATCTTAAAATTTAAAATCAAGGTGCCTGTGAGCAATTTGTTAAGAATTATATTAAACAATATAACAAGATATATTCATTTTCTGGTGATCCAGCCATGTAACCCAGAAAAGGAAAAACATTTACTGTAAGCATAACAAGATATGTTCAATTTTTTTGGAAAAACTGCTAATCCCCCTTTTATGATAAGTTTCTGGTGTAGATCGATGTGCATAAAATATCAACAAATATGGAATCTCACCTATTCATGTTTTTTCAAGTATACAGACTATACAATCACATTGCACACATTAAGTGTTCCTCCGCACCTAGAGCACAACACATCTTTGGGATACATCATATGATCTGTGAGGCCTAACAGCAGATGCCTGGTGCTCAGCTGCAGCGGCACACTTAATGTGTGAAATGTGATCGTACCTGATCTAGATTTGTTTACCATGGATTATTTAGTACAAATCATGTTTCAATACAAACTAGATCTGGGGAACTTTTTTTATTATATTTTTAGACCCATGAACTTTATGTATCCTTCTTTAAAATGTAGCTTAGATTTTAAATTTACTGATTCCAAGTATATATGTCTTACAGTAAACTATGACAGATACATGTGGTTAGATGTACTAATTAAAAGTTTATTGAGTAATAAGATTTTTGCTTTTTGATATAAAATCTATGGTATGCACATTAGTAACAAATATTTATGTCATTATAGGATGTTTGTTATAAATTGTTTGGTAATAAGAAACATGCTCTGAATCTAATGGGATCTTTGAATCATAATGGTGGTTTCTCTCTTAAGTTTTCCCCCAAAAAAAGTGTTCATTAGGTGGTTGGTATGGAGAATCTTTCTGATAACCTGGAACAAGCTTTTGGAGTAGGAGATACGATGGTATTGATTCCAAGTCTATAGCTTTGCAAATAAATAACTGGCATTCATGGTCTCTCAAGGCAGCCCATTTCATAAATTAATTCTACGATGTGCTCTGATAAGAGGCAAAATCATGGCTAAATTAAGTGTGCAAGCTGGTTAAAGTTTTGCTGCACCAGCAGAACCGATTCCAGGGCGGTCCACTAAAAAGAAGAAGGGCAAGAAGAAGATGGGAGGCTACTGAAGATCCCGGATCTGTGTGGGTCCTAATTACTATTTTGTTTTGCTTGAACTTCTATAGAAGTTTGGATCTCTCCAAAGTCCATTTTAGGTTAAGGTTTTTTTCCCCTTATAAATATGATTTGTAGGCTCCGATAGAAGGTGGTTGATGGAATATTGAAGTTTTTTCAGTTTATCTAATCCACGTTATTATATATGGGTAGCTCATAATAGAATCTGGTGTTTGATCCATAAAGTATGTGGTGGTTCCCTTGGGCACTTCCGGTTTGGGACATTTGGCAGGTAGTTCTGCAGCTTGTTTCTGACTTGGATTCAGGTACAATCATATTGCATAAAGTGCATGTGCCTTTGCGCCTGACCACCGTCCATCAGCTCTTGGGCACGATCGCTCACAGGCTGTCTGATAGATGTGTGGCAGTCAGGTGCAGGAGCGCATGCACTTTATGCAATGTGACTGCATCTGATACGACTTCCCAAGATTGTATTAGACATTTATCCCCAAGTTTTGTGTTTTTAATCTCGTTTATTGAATTGGGTGCCTTCGATGATATTTCTGCAGGCACCTAAAGTTTGGGCATTAAAACACTGGTTAATTATAAAGGCTCGCGAGTTTATAACTACAGTCAAGTTTCCTGTTAAATGTGATGTAAAACTATCAATTTAGGCAGAACTCCATATTTTAAAAAACGCATATAAAAAAGATTGAAGGAGTCTTTATTTGAAGGGTTAACTAGTAAATTTACTCTTAACTCATCTTAGGTTAGTGATAACCTAAGTTAAATTAGGGGTACTGGGCAACCGGCTCGGCAGCCTAATGGGCCAAACCGACCCAGCCTGCCATGGGCTGGGTTTGGGCCATGATTTTAAGCCCGAGTTTAAGTTATTTATTAATTTTTTAATAATATTTTTTAAAAATAAAATAACTATTACATAGTAACTTGCATAACTATTATTATTTACCTAATTAGTTGCATGAAAAATTGCTATTTGTTAATTATTATTATTTAACTAATTAGTTGGACTAATTAAGAATCACTATAAGAAAAACGTGGATTAGCGACGGACGCTATCTGTATCTAATTCATCGCTAAACAGTTTAGCGACGGATTGATGACGAATTAACGATAGATAGCGTCTGTCGCATAATTCTGGTCGCTAATTAGCGATAGAACTTATCTGTCGCTACTTCCGTCGCTAAGTTGCGACAGATTAGCGACGGACATGATTCGTCGCGAGTCCGTTGCTATTTTAAATTAGCGATGGATAATATCCGTCACGAGTTCGTCGCTATTTTAAATTAGCGACAAATATTATCCGTCGCTAATTTTTTTTAAAAAAAATTTGCTCCCTAACAGACGGTATTTCGGCAGCAATAGGCCAAACTTGTACCACACCACACATGCATTGCACCCGAGCGGCCCGACCCGCCACTGCGGGGTCTTCTGCACAACGCAGAAGAGTGCACCTCCGAACCGGTGCAATCTCATGCGTGCTCTCCGACGCCCTCTCGACCTCCGGCCCGGCTTGCCACTGCGGGGTGTTCTGCACAATGCAGTGGTTGCACCTCTGAACTGACGCGCTCTCCGGTGCCCTCCCAACCTGGTTCCCTCGCTTGTCCGTCAATCTGAAACCATAACCCCCAACAAAATCGTTAGGCCAGGAACGGAAAGCAAAAGAAAATGACTTACCGGACCGGAGAGGTCGGGCCGGCTTGGTCCTCCAGCGTCAGCGGGCGACTTCGACTCCTTTTCTTCCTCGCGTTCCTCCACCACAAAGTCATCATCGTTCGAGAAGTCATCGGTTTAAATTTCGAACGGAGAGAGAGAAAAAATTTTGCGCCTTAGATGAGACGGTTTAAATCGAAAATTAGCAACGAAATTAGCGAGAGAATTTTCCGTCGCTAATTCGTCCCTAATTAGAGAGGAAAAATTTCTATCGCTAATCCATCATTAATTAGCGACAGATTAGCTACGAAATAATTTTCTCGCTAATTAGCATTTTTCTTGTAGTGTTTGGCGACAGAAAAATTTTGTCGTTAATCCGTCGCTCATTAGCGACGGAATTACGAGAGAGATATTTTCGTCGCTAATTTTGCAAATATTTTGAATGTTAGCGACAGATAGTTTTCTCTCGCTAATCCGTCGCACATTTGCGACGAAAAAAAATCGTCTCAAATGTCCGTCGCTAATCCACATTTTTCTTGTAGTGAATTAATTACATGAGAACTTGCTATTCTCTCATTAACCCAAAATTTCAGTCAAAAATTTATGCATTTTAAGATTGGGCCAAGTCAGGCCACTTAGCCCGCTTTACATTTTGGCTGGGTCATGGGCTTCTCTTCAAACTTGAGCACGTTAAGAACCAAGCTAAAACCAGTTCGGCCCGGTCGGATGCCCACCCCTAGGTTAAATGGATGAAAGTTTTTGTTTGTTAAGGGTGTAAAAAATTAGCTGTTTTTTTTCAAAAATTCTAAAACTTAGGTGTGTTTTTTTATTAATGCTAAAACTTTCGGTGTGCTTTTAAAATTTTTCACAATTTAATAAGATCCTTCAACTTCAACTATGTGACATCTCAACAAAGGGAGATGTCGAATTTCTTGCTTTGATACCAAATTGATGCAATGGTCAGAAAGTTTGTTCTTGAGGCTCATGAATTTGATACAAAATACTAATTAATTTAGGAAAACTATGAATCAACTCAAAAAAATGTAATTAACTAAAAAATCAGGAAATAAAAGGAAATAAGGAAAGAAACTTGATAATACATCCTCAAAAACTCCTTGGTCACTCTCCACTGGTCCTCTGTTTCTAAAGAAGAAACAGTAAGCCCTAATTCTAAGTATGGATCTAACATAAGTCCAATATCTAAATACAAACCAAACAAAATCCAATTCAAATCTTTACCATGTATCCAATCAGATCTCATGGGTGTCAACTGGCAGCCGCTGCTGATCCGTATCATCGTTCCACACTTTTTTATGTTTCGCGAGTACATAGAAAATGAGGAAACACATCAGGATTTTCATCACCAAGTTTCTCATGCAGGGTCTCCAAACACACCCTTGATTGACAATGCAACATTTTTTCTTGAAATATCGTTATATAATTTTGCACAGACGTCTTAGACCTTGTTTGGATACAGAGGTAAAACTTAGGTTTTGTTAAAGACCTGGTTTTCCCTCAAAACCAAGTTTTTTGGTAAAGCATGGTTTGTCAAAAGCCTACTTGGGTAAGCTGTTTGGATGACAAAAAAAGAAGAGAAAAACAGAAATAATAGAGGCTGTCCATTTTTCAACCACCAACCAACTGGAAAATGGATCGAATGGTGTTGCTCTTCTCAAGCGGCACAAACAAACCTGAACAATTTTCTGCCGGTGGGTGGCCAGAATGTTGCCAAAAAAAAACAGCTGATCATTTTTTGGCCGGTGGGTGGCCCAATATAACTAAAAGTAAGAAAAAAAAGGAGAGAGAGTAAAAACCTTTTTGTCACCATAGTCACAAGACTAACAATTACCATTCTATTTTTATAAATCTCATAATTTTATTGTGAGATTTTCAAAATCCAATACAATTTTGAAAATACAATAATTTAACTATACTATCTTTTTTAAAAAAAATGTTATGTTTTTATCTCAATACTAGATCAATGGCCAGTGAGCAATAAAAAATAATAATCCTCAATCCAATGAAGAGGGCGATCAAAGGATCCAAAAATATATTAAATGCATAAGAATTTAAGAAAAAGTAATAGTTATTCTATTGTCTCTCTGCCTTTAATTTTAGGAAAATTTCATCTTGGGGCCAACCTTTTGCCCCTAATTTCAAATATGGCCAACATGTTTTTACAATTTCAAATATGGGCAAACTTTTCCTCCAAACTGTGAAAGAAGGGCCTGCATTTATTATTGTCATTTAACTGAGGTTAAATAAGTCAAATTACAAATCATTGTTCACACAATTTATCTTTTATTTTTTTTATGAGGATAAGTACATTTCAGTTTTCAAGACACAATACAAGACCACATTTTCCAATATGATGGGTTTTGACTTGAGGTTCCTATTTGACAGTTTTGAGGAAAAGTTTGGCTCATATTTAGAATTTCAGAAACATATGACCAATATTTGGAATTATAGGCAAAAAGGCTGGTCCCTAAATAGATTTTTTCTCAAATTTAAATATGTTAACGGGGGCATTATGACAATATTTTACAATTTAAAAATGATATTTCACCCAATAAAACTTTCATGAAATTTTCACAAAGCTTCTAAAGGCAATTATTTTGTCACCCAATAAAAATGATTATGCATTCTTAACATGATATTTATATATTTACCAACGGGACTCCCCTTTACCAGCGGGGGCTCTGCTTGTCTGGCTGTGTGACTGGGTAGGGGTCTGCCTAACCCCAGCTTTCTTTGTCAAAAAAAATTGTGCTATTTATATTTATACGTTTTTAATGTTTTTATATTAGTAGAATTCAAATAAACTGATATTTATATTTTATACATTTTTAATGTTTTTATATTTGTAGAATTCAAATATACTGATATTTTCCTCAATTTAAAAAAAAAAATTATCGTGTGCCTTTTATCTGTGAAAAAAAATCCCCATGACGATATTTATGACTATGATTCCAAGTTTCTACCGCCTAAATAGTTGTGGTTATCAAAAGCTTAAAATGTTGATCACACACCCAAGGATTTGCAAAGTAACACTTGATTATTTATCTGCCAAGTTTGTTCAACCTTAGTAGTTGGCATAATCTTGATCTCTGCTTTGTTCTTCTCCCTTCAAGTCATCAAAAACTCTTTATAAAAAGAAAAAGGAAGTCACCAAAAAAGTCAGTCAATGACAACTACACGATCCCCCCTTAAACTCAACGCCTCTTTAATGGATTCAATGTCCTGTTATGCAACTATATATGGGTGACACTGCAGAGTAGTTTTTGTGGGTTTGCTCCTTTTGGGCGCCACTATGTATGACAATTAAACCAGAGGTGTGCCACTTAAGTCAGTGCTGTTGTGGGGGCTCCACCCGGGGTTTTTTCTCGTTTCGACCACAAAGAAAATAAATAAGAAGAAAAAATAAAACACCAAATTTATGTAATTTGGCCTAAGGCCTACATCCACGAGAGAAGGTGGGGAGAAAATACACTAAGAAAATGTAAGAAATACAATGGTGGTACAAGAGCTCTGGTAAGCCCAAGATTCTAATCAAAGAGAGGTGTTTCTCAATTAAAAAGAAAAAAGAAATCCTGAAGGAAAAATTGCTAAAATAGGGCAGGTTCATACGACAGGTGTTATGTTCTCAAGTTCTCAGATACCACCACAAAGCTTGTTAAAAAATTCTCATTGTATGGTGTTCACAAAAGATTGTCCCATTGGGCCATGTATCAGAGTGGGTCAAGAATTCAAGAAACGCAGCTTATCATCTATGAATGTGAAAAGATGTGGGCCCTTCAAGTCAATTTTGAAAAGTACAAAACATTCAGCAAATTTTCCCTTTGTTTGCAATGGAAAAGATTGCCCCTTGAATCATAGTTACCAGGAAGTCATGCGCACGAGTCTTATAAGTGATTGTGGAAGCGTGTGAGAAGCAAATAAGAAAACATGAAGAAAAAAGGAAAGTATAGGTGTAACGCCCAAAAATCTTAACCCAAATTTTGAGGATTTTTTTTTTTGAAACAGCAGAAACAAGTCGTACTATAAGGTTAAGCATTCCAGAACATTATAGTGGTGAGTAAACCAAAATCATTTATTTTATTTTAATATCAATAAAAAATTAACATCAGAGTTTCTCGAACCATCCTCGAAACAGTAAATCCAAAATCTCGATCGAAACCTCAGCCCACAGTCACTCATATATTGTATTCATTACCTGAAAAATGATAAATTTATAAGAATTAGACTACAACTGTTTAAGAAATCTGTAACTTTTAATGCAGGTATATCATGAATCTTGTATGTGATGTGGGTGTCACGTGCGATTTTCAATATATACAAAAATAAGTAAAGATTTACGCTACGACAGTCAATAATGTATCAGAAGCCAACTGATATGTAACATCATTAGCAACATATAAATATCTCATAACCACAGATATGAATTCATGTAATGATTCAGAGGAATGCAATTATGACAATTACATAATTCAGGTATGCATTCATACAACATAGTGCATCTATTAGGCATAAAAGAACATTAATCAATACCATGAATTACAATTCAAGTAGAACATGCATTTAACATACGTTAGAAGTTAACATCACGCATCCACCAAACATATAACAATTAAGGGAACAGATAGCATATGCATGTTCTAATGCATAGAATGAATATGCATGATTTATGTGCGATGCATGAACACTTTATTATATTTCCTTAAGGTTTTCATTTTTCATATGCATGCCCTATTAAATGCATACAACTTTAAGTTTTCTCTTTTTAATTACCGTTGCCCGCGGATACACCAAACATGTACAATCCTCGAGGTCAAGTTAGGTTCCTAGGGTAGCTTAAAACACAATTTGTATTTTATTACTGGGTTCCAAACTTAGCCCTTGACCGAATCACCTTCGGAACATTAGACTTCCATATTTAATGTCGGGGACACAAGGAACAACCCACGCCCACATGTATCACTTCCTTAGTACCAAAACAACAACTATGTCAAAATACCCCACCCCTAGGTAAAATTGCAGTCTCTCCCTAAAACCGTGGCCAAGAGAAGAAACATCAATATCGGGTTAAAGAGACCAAATATACGCACAGATAGTTTTTGTATCCTCACAGTCTTCCCAAGACCGGAACTCTAAGATTCTCATACTCCAGATGAGATATCCCAGAATGTATATTACACTATTCTTATTCATCATCTTTTTATTAAAAGTCAATTATTGAGTTTTGCAATTCAGCATGCAAAAACAAAGCAAAAGCCGCATTCACCCCTGCGAGAACTATCACGAAACTCCAGCCCGTGAAAACACATCGAACAATGCAATATAGTGCAATAAGATTATATTTGTAAATCAACATGCAAAGTTAATAACATAGGCTTGCAAATCAACATGCAACCATAAGCTCGCAAATCAGCATGCATAGCTCTTCACGGTCTACCACCCGTGACAACAATAGAAAGGCGCAATTAAAATCATAGTATAAATGTGATTTTTGTGATGCATTTAAACAATTAAAGAAAGAGCAAATCAAGGCTCTTCAGACCTGTGATGATTCATTTAGACCATTGATGCATCATATGCAAAAATCATAACAATATGCAATTTATGCAATGAGATCAACATGCCTCCAAATGCACATCCATTCAAACCAACTTAACAATGTGCATGAGTTACCACAGTCATATGCATGTGTTCACCATCTGTGTGCAAGTGCTTTCATGTAATCACTTAACACACTTGCATTCATCCGAAATTCATAAGTACATGAGAACATTTATGCATGATTGTACATGCCAAACACACATAGATTTCATATATGCACATGCACTTGAAACCAAATCATAATTGCACGATAATTAAACATGTCCCATAAATGTAGGCATATGAAACTTTTCATTCATAACATGTGTTAACATCAGTTATGACCTCCATTTACTTATCAGGTTATAATTCATACTATCAATAAAGATTAAAACTTAGTGTTTCACCTTTAGGTAGCATCCTACATTTCCAACTACAAGTAGAATGCCCATATGCAGTTTTATAGCGAATCACAATTCTTAATGGCAAATAAAGACCCCACCCATTTTTAGCTATAAGCATAATGCCCATACACAGACAACAAAGGACTGACTCATGTTGCACCAGTGTTGACTCTTTGTTCTTCCCAATATGCCTTACTGCACTAGGGGTCAGCTCACTAAGAAAAGGGGCCGGCTCCGATGCGTGGTATATGGGTGTGTGTTTAGTCATAACAGCAATGTGAAGCACATATTTAATTATCTGTGTAGGTGTAGCAGAATGACATTTTATGAAACTGCAGGACCTAAACAGGGGCAGCAAGCAAGATGGATATGCTTGATACTTGATAAGCTTCTTTGCTTGAACAGAAGCCTTTCTTTTTTTATAAAGAACAAAACCTTTACTTTTACAACCAAACAAGTAACAACAACTCGACCAGACAGCTATTACCAAATAACATTATCAGAAAGGGGGGCCAGGTACAATAGAGAGGTGAGTCTGATAAAAGAAACAACAACTCTATGATCCAAAAAGGCTGTCAATTATTCTTGTGAGTTTAGGGTGACAGAATCTTTCAGCTCTATATGAATAGTACAACTCGTAGTAGGACAACAATGAACAAAAGAGTGTTGTCACTTATGTAATAAAAATTATCAACATTAAGTTTGGTTCAAAAACATTCAGATTGCAACCTGTTAGTCCAGTATGGCCTCACATATATAATGAAAATCAACATCAATACTATTTTCGGTGATTGAGGGTAACCCTCCCTAATCATGATAGCAAGCCCTAAGTTCAGCCACAATGACTGAATCAACATGCAACGTGCAGCCAAATATAACGGGGATTGATCCAAAATTCATACCACCCATGGATTGCTTTCATTAACATGCATTATATAGCAGGGTCTTGTACAACTATCAGAAATTTAATTGTTGGTAGACAAATTCTACATATCAAGCCCACACTACAACTATGTCAGGTACATACTGAAGCTACAACATATAACTAAAATTTACAGTTTCCTCACAATTATTTAAAATTTATAAGAAGGTAAAAAAAATGATCTTTCATGAAATTATTTAACATCCTAACATATGAGCAGGCATCCCTAGCAGTATGAAAAACCAATGCAACGAGAAAGAAGAACTAACAGGTTAGATTGGCTATTACAAAGCTTGTCTGAGAAAAATGAACTTCTGAGGGAAATAAAAACAAGGAAACCCTATGATCATGAGCTCAAAGCATTTGCCCCTATCATAAAATTCGAACATCTCCATTAACAAAATCTGAAACTCCTAAAACTGAAACTCCCATTCAATTAAAATGGAATTTCCGACAGCCGATGACCCTGTCGGTCTCTAACAGGGCAGTCAAAATGCCCGATTACTCAAATGAATCTTTCGGCTGCCAGGGTCACCTCACCGTGGTTTCGACTTAGTATACATGCAAAACATAATCTCATACCCTCTAGGGTTTTTCGGCAACCCTTAACCCCACCTTTACTTCGAATATGGGTCATACACAATAACCCCTGAATTTGGTTCGTAACCACCAGAAAACCCAACATTTTTCCATCTTCCATTTTTCGGCTGCCAAGAACGACCCCATCTGGAAAACCCCGATCGTGCGATAACAGGGTTTTCTCACTAGACCGTCCCAATCACAATCAGATGCAATCAATACCAACATAAAAAGAAATATATATATATAGAAACCTACATTTTTCCGGCGACTGGAGGAGGAGGTGTCTGGTGACGAACGCTGCAGGTGTGGTCGGAGCTTTCCGACGTCGGTGCTCCGGCACTGTGAAGGGCTTTGAGAGAGCGAGATACAGAGGAAAGGAGAGAGAGCAGAGTGAAGAGGGCACAACCCTCTCCAATCCCCTTTTTATCGAGCAACCCCCCCTCCCCCTTCTCTCTTCGAGAACGAGGTCGGTTATCTTCTGTAACCCCTTCCTCTCCCCTTCTTGATTTTCTTTAGCAAGAATCGTGCCCTAGGCACGATTCTTATAATCAATGCTTTATTAATAGAAGATCGGGTCTGAACCCCATGACCCGCGATATTGAATCCACTCTAACGTGGATCTGAGTCGACTTTATAGTGTTGGATCCATCCTAACATGGATCCGGGTTGGCAGGGAAATGTCAGATTCACAGTTGGATCCATTTGGGTCCAACTGTGGATTCGACCCAAAATATACCTTTTTTTATTTATTTAGTAACTATATATATATTTTTTAATATCTTACTTATCCAATTCTTTTGGATCTAGGTAATGGATACTAGGCCCAAAACCTCTAGATTTCCTAGTTATTACAATAGGGAAGCAAGTAGAAAGTGAGGAAGAAGCGAAAAAAATAAATATTAATATGAAAAACATAAAAAATGAGAAAGTGAGTGAAAAACAATGGGAAAGAGTGAAAAAAACAAAGTGAAGAGAGTGAAAAGTGTGTTTCTCATAAATGAGAAACGAGTTTTCGCCTCCCGCTTTGAAAGCGTACTCCCGATAACTATGCCATGAATAATCATGATTAAACATAACCATTATTTATACGCTTGCCTAATTAGCGTTTTTGGCTCCTCACGGCATGGTGGGCGGTATGTGGTGTGAGGAGCGCTTGCATTTTCTGCAGTGAGCATTCAAGCACGATTTAATTTCCGTTAGTAAATAGGTACTAATTGACTGATGTGTTTCACATGGTGGCTAGTAGAAAGTCCCAGTCTGAGCTTACATGGCTCCAGCCCCTCTTTTAAACTTATCGTGAACCATTTTCTACATCTCCAGGTTGATTTCTAATCAGCATGAAGTTAAAGATGTTGAATTATCTTTCACCATATGTGTCAATATCCAATTTGGCGTTTAGGCATTTCTTACATAAGGAATTTTTATGGTCTTTGAGGGGTCTACCCAAAAAAATCTCAAGTTGGGCTTGAAATTCATGTATTCTTTATATATATATATATATATATATATATATATATATATATATATATATATATATATATTCACAAAGAGAAACCACCTCAGGATTAGAGGCTTAGTGCACTGTCTACCTGCTGTACTTACAGTTGCTGTTGCTGTGTGGGCTGCTTACCCAGCTTGTCCCCAAGAAGTCATCAGGCTTTGGCTTGTACAAGGAGTGACACCCATGGGATTAATTTGAACCTAGACCACCTGACTCATAATACATACTTTTGAATGCCTCATATCTAAGCACAAGACCACATGACGCATCAAATGTCATGACTGAGATTTGAGTCTCTCAAATGCACCCTTTGTAAAAGGAAAGAAAGCAGACCCGTGGATAGGGCATAAAAAGAAGGAGGATCAGGTGCAATTTTACTTAGCGCTTCTATAGTATGCTGTGTTGGGTTAAACCACCACGTTGGTGGTGGTTACCCACGATGTGGGTAACGCTTCCCCACATGAAGTGTTCCTTCCGTTAAACCTGAAATCAGAGGGAACGGTTACTCAACTGTTCCCATTTCGTGGCTTATAAAAGGGTTTCATGAGCAACCCTTTCCATGAGCGAAAATACAGAAATTTGAGGAGGGAAGAGGTCGACTCACCGTCTGCATAAGGAGGCCTGCGCTTGTGGTGGTTGCAGACAGGCTGAGTTGAAGAACCCCTTTCTCCGGCAACATCCTCCGCCCTCCATCAAATGGCAGCATCAGGTACGAAGGCTCTGTTTTTCTTTTGTCTTTGCAGGGCCATGACTATAGGGATACCGTTTGGTATGCCGCCTCGCCGGAAAACCCCACCGGAATCAACATTGGGTTATGGGCCCACACCCCGCTTCCGCTGCGGGGTGTGCTCCAGTTTGACCAGCAACGCAGGTCACCGTGGGGTGACCCTGCTGCTGGTCACCGGCGCCTGCCGCCGGCACCGGCACCGGCGACTGTCGCCGTTGGGCGACAGATTAAAAAAAATACTTACCTTTGTTTTTTGAGGGTTTTTCCTGTCGGCAAGGTCTCCCGCCGGCGTCTACTTCTTCATCCACCATTAGAAAGCTGCGAGAGCCGTCGCCGACGACTTTTGAGTCGTCGGATTTCTAAAATCTTCTGCGGCATCGGATTTGGCTGGCGGATGGACGCTTTCGCCGGAGAAGTAGCACCATCAGATGGCGGCGTTGGTTGCCGACGGACGGTGGCATTGGTCGCCGGCAGGCGCCGGCGTTGGTTGCCGGCATGCGGCGGCAACACCCTGCAATTTTTGAAAAAGGGCGAAATAGGGTTCAGAAAACCCTAATTCGACCCTTATCATTTTGTTTTTTCGGGTCGGGTTCATTTTCTGAACCGGACCCGCCCACCCGAATATGATCATAAGGTGATTTGGATCGGATCAGGGATTCGGGTGGGGACCCGCTCGGGTCTGACCCGGATAAGGTAAACCCCGGGTCAGACCCGGATCCAGCGGTTACCGGGTCTGACCCGGATCCGGTTATTACCGGGTTCGGCTCGGATCCAATACGAGCTGGGTTAGACCCAGATCCGGTTTTTACCGGGTTCGGCTCGGATCCAATACGAGCTGGGTTAGACCCAGATCCGGTTTTTACCGGGTCCGACCCGAATCCGAATAACCTCGGGTCTGACCCGGATCCGGTATGTACCGGGTCCGACCCGGATCCAGTGAGTACCGAGTCTGACCCGGATCCAGTCCGTACCGGGTCGGACCCGAATCCAGTTAGTACCGGGTCCGACCCGAATCCAGATTGTACCGGGTCTGGCCCGGATCCAGACCATACCGGGTCCGGCCCAGATCTGGATAACCCCGGGTCTGACCCGGATCCAGAAGGGTCCAGGCACTATTTGGCCTGAACCGGATCAGGGACTGACTCAGTCCCCTTCCAGGACCGGTTCAGAGCCGTTTTGGCCGGTTCCTTCCAGTTTCTCACCGGTTCCGAGATGCTAAGACCCTGTTTTCTTAAATATAAGAAAACACAGGGGTTTTGGCATACAGTTATAGGGTTTTAATGAACTTTAGTTCATATTTGACCCGGTTTATAAGGTTCAGAACCGGTTCGGACCCTTGGATGACCGGTTCGGGGTTGTTTCAGACCGGTTCAGAGTGTTTTAAGACCAGTTCATAGAATATATGACAGGTTCATTCAGTTTTAGAGCCATTTCAAGAGTCATATGTCTGGTCTATTCGATTTACGGACCATTTTAAGATATAATTTTGCATATTAGCATTAAGGATAGTTAAATGAATCAGTGTTTTCATGTCACCAAAGTGACTAAATACACGTGAGTCATAAATGAATTTTATACTATCATCAAGTTCCTAAGCCGATATGCACATTGTACTTATATTCATGAAATGATAGACGACTTAAAGGTAGTTTTATCATGTTTGGAATTTAAGTAGGGTAGAATAAGGTAAATGTGTCGAGATACATCACCCATGTGTATCCAAAGATACCTTGTGTTGATGGTCTATCTTCACAAGAACCTTAGTTTTACCGAATATGGTCGGTAGGTGAAGTGGTTTCGCGTGTCGGAGCTCTTACCAAAGTAGGACTCCGATGATCCCCTTCACTCACCTGGAAAGAAGCATATCAAGAGCCTTTATTATTTTGCTTTTTCCATTAAAGTTTTAGTCTCGTATGAATGCTTCCTGATACGTGTCTTTTGTCATGCAGTTTCTAGTTCTGTGATTTTAGATGGCTCTAGCTCTATACATTTTCTAGATGGATCCAATTTTAGTGATTGGAAAGAAACTGTTTCTTTTGCATTAGGGTATATGGATCTAGATCTGGCCCTAAGGATAGATAAACCCGCTGCCCTCACTGATCAGAGTACTGCTGATCAAAAGATTGCTTTTGAGAAGTGGGAGCACTCGAATAGACTTAGCTTGTTGCTTTTGCAATCTAAAGTAGCTAAGAACATTCGAAGTGCTATCCCATAATGCAGAACAGTGAGAGAATTCATGAATGCCATTGAGGCACAGTTTGTGAGTTCAAAAAAGGTCAGAGCCAGTACCCTGATGTCAAAACTGATATCTATGAAATATACTAGAGGGGGAAACATTCGCCAGCATATTTTGGAGATGAGAAACATAGCGTCTCAGCTGAATGACATGAAGCTCACCATCTCTGATTCTTTCCTAGTGCATTTAGTCCTAACATCCTTACCCTTGGAATACGGACCTTTCAAAATCTCGTACAACACACATAATGATGAATGAACATTTAATGAACTCATGTCCAAGTGTGTTGAAGAAGAAGAGATGATGAAAGGTGAGAAGGTACAAAGTGCACATATGGCTTCTTATACGTCCAAGGTAGGACCAAGGAAGAATGCATTTAAGAGAAATGCTAGGAAGAAGCCAACTGAGGATAAGTCATCCCAAGATAAGCAATCCAACTCTGCTCCCATAAAGTGCTTCTTTTGCAAGAAGAAGGGACACATAAAGGCAGATTGCATAAAGTACAAGAAGTGGTTGGAAAAGAGAGGTAATTTGTCATTTGTTTCTCATGAATGTAATTTATTACAAATTCCTGAAAATAGCTGGTGGATTGATTCTGGTGCTAGTGTTCATATTTCCAACTGTCTACAGCTGTTCCTGAGCAGAAGGGAACCAATAATGCATGAGAAAAGCATCTATTCGGGAAACAAGATGCGTTCACATGTGAAGGGTGTTGGAACCTGCAGGATTACTCTGGATACGGGCGTAGTTTTAGATCTTCATGATGTCTTTTATATTCCATCGTATAGTAGAAACTTAATTTCAATTTCAAAGTTGGATAAATTTGGATATTGTTTTAAGTTTGAAAATTCCAAATTGTTCATATTCAGAAATTCAATTGAAATTGGTTCTGCATCAGTTTATGATGGTTTATATAGATTGAATGTGAAGATCCAAACTTAGGAGTCTTTGACTTCTGAATACGCATTAGTTGGAAATAAACGTAGCATGATGAATGATAAATCTTACATGCTTTGGCATCGAAGGTTGGGTCATATCTCTGAAAAGAGAATAAAGAGACTGGTAAATGAAGGGATCTTACAATCTCTAGATTTTACTAACAATGACCCATGTGTTGATTGCATAAAGGTGAAGCATACAAACACATATAAAAAAGGTGCCAAACGCAGTAGTGAGATATTAGAAATAGTCTATACGGATGTATGTGGACCATTTTCCCCCTGTTACAGAGGCAAAAAATATTTCGTCACCTTTATTGATGACTATTCTCGCTATATGTATCTCTACTTGATTTTTGAAAAATTTGATGTTTTTCAGATGTTTAAGGAATTTAAGAAAGAAGTAGAGAAACAAACCGATAAGGTTATTAAGATAGTCAGGTCTGATAGAGGTGGCGAATATTATGGTAGATTTACTGAGATGGGGCAAAGGGAAAGACCATTAGCGTGATTTCTTAAAGAGGAAGGCATTGTGCCTCAATATACCATGCCTGATAGTGCCTATCAGAATGGTGTAGCTGAAAAGAGAAATCGTACGCTTAAAGAAATGGTCAGAGCTATGTTGAATTATTCAACACTTCCCATAAAGTTGTGGGGTGAAGCCTTAAGGACTGCTGTGCATATTTTGAATAAGGTTCCTACGAAATCTGTGCCTAAAACTCCTTACGAGTTATAGACAGGTAGGAAACCATCACTGTCTTATATGCACATATGGGGATGTCCTGTAGAGGCTAAACTGTATAACCCACACATTAAAGCCTTTGATCCAAGAACAACCAGTGGATATTTCATTGGTTATCCAGAAAGATCAAAAGGGTACATGTTTTATTGCCCATCTCACTCACCACAAATTGTTGAAACGGATAAGGCTAAATTCCTAGAAGATGGTTCAGTAGGATTAAGTGCACTTCAAAGCATTGGTTTTGAGGAAATATAGGATCCAGTTTCATCACCTGTTAAGGAAAACATTGAAAGATACCACATTGTTATTCTTAATGATGGTGTGGTTGATCATTCGATTGTTAATGCACAAATCCAAAGTGAACCTATTGTGGACAATGCGGAAGAGCACAAGCAGGATGATCAGGTTTCATCTGAGCCTGAGGAACGACCTGTTTGGAGATCCACAAGGATTAGGAGATCTGCCATACATCCTGATTATGTGGTGTACCTTCAGGAGCCTGGTGATTTCATAGATATAGATGATGACCCGTTGAATTTTATGGAAGCTGTTGAAAGCAAACAATCTTCGCACTGGATTGAAGTCATGAAAGAAGAGTTAGATTCTATGGCTAAAAGTCAAGTGTGGGATCTTGTCACGTTACCTAAAGGAGTAAAGCCCGTAGGGTGTAAATGGGTCTTTAAGACCAAGAAGGACTCCAAAGGTAACATAGAGAGACATAAAGCAAGATTGGTTGCTAAAGGATTCACCCAGATGGAGGGCATTGACTATAATGAGACATTTTCTCCTGTCTCAACTAAGGAGTCAATGAGGATTATTCTGGCCCTCGTAGCTCATTATGACTTAGAGCTACATTAGATGGATGTGAAAACATCGTTCCTCAACGGGGATTTGAATGAAGAGGTATACATGGAACAACCTCTTGGTTTCTCTGAAAATGATCGTTTGGTTTGTAAGCTTAACAAATCAATATATGGACTTAAACAGGCCTCCCGACAGTGGTATATTAAATTTTCCCAAGTCATTGTGACTTTCGGGTTTACAGAAAACATTATTGATCAATGTATATACCTTAAGGAAAGTGAGAGTAAGTTCATTATATTGATGTTGTATGTGGATGACATCTTACTTGCAACCAACGATATGAAGTTACTTTCAGAGACAAAACAGTTTCTTGCATCACATTTTGATATGAAAGATATGGGTGAGGCTGCTTACGTTCTTGGCATTGAGATTCGTCGAGACCGAGCAAAAGGTTTTCTAGGCCTCTCCCAAAGATCCTATATAGAAAAGGTGTTAAAGCGATATGGGATGGAGAATTGTTCTCCTACTTCTACACCCATATCAAAAGGTGACAAGCTGAGCCTAAAGGATTGTCCACAGAACGATATTGACAAAGCACAGATGAGTGCTTATCTATATGTATCAGTTGTTGGCAGCTTGCAGTACGCGCAGACATGTTCTCGACCAAATATTTCTTTTGCAGTAGGGGTACTTGGCAGATTTCAGTCTAATCCAGGTTTACCCCATTGGAAGGCTACCAAGAAAGTCTTGCGGTATTTGCAAGGGACAAAAGACTATATGTTAACGTATCAAAAAAGTTGATCACCTCGAGGTCATTGGCTACTCAGATGCGGATTTAGGAGGATGCCTTGATAGTAGAAAGTCTACTACTGGGTACGTCTTCTTACTTGCTGGGGGAGCGATCTCTTGGAGGAGTGGAAAGCAGACGACCACTGCTGCCCACACTATGGAGGCAGAATTCATTGCATTGTACGAGACTACTTCGCAGGCTATATGGTTAAAGAACTTCATATCACAGTTAATGGTGGTCGATTCCATTGGGAAGCCACTGAAGGTCTACTGTGATAATGAAGCTGCGGTGTCCTTTTCGAACAACAACAAAAGTACTACGTCATGCAAGCATATGGAATTGAAGTATTTTGTTGTTAAAGAAAGGACGGAGAATCATTTAGTGCATATTGTCAATATTGGTACCAAAGAGATGATCGTTGATCCTCTTACTAAAGGGCTAGCACCGGAATTATATTTCGAACATGTAATGAGGATGAGATTGTTAAACTCTTTTTGACATATGCATATAAATAAAGTGATCACTTTCAGTTTTTGATTCTCATTATGGTTGTTGTTAATCTCATAAGGATTAGAGATTCAACTAAGGACCTTTAGAATAAAATATAAAGGCCATTCTATTCATCAAGTTACTCCCATAAGGTTTTCTGGTTAAAGGGTTTATCGTCGAAACAAGTGGGAGAATATTGGGTTAAACCACCACGTTGGTGGTGGTTACCCACGACGTGGGTAACGCTTCCCCACATGAAGTGTTCCTTCCGTTAAACCTGAAATCAGAGGGAACGGTTACTCAACCGTTCCCATTTCGTGGCTTATAAAAGGGTTTCATGAGCAACCCTTTCCATGAGCGAAAATACAGAAATTTGAGGAGGGAAGAGGTCGACTCACCGTCTGCATAAGGAGGCCTGCGCTTGTGGTGGCTGGGGACAAGCTGAGTTGAAGAACCCCTTTCTCTGGCAACATCCTCCGCCCTCCATCAAATGGCAGCATCAGGTACGAAGGCTCTGTTTTTCTTTTGTCTTTGCAGGGCCATGACTACAGGGATACCGTTTGGTATGCCGCCTCGCCGGAAAACCCCGCCGGAATCAACATGCTGCTGCTGAACCTGATCACTCACCATCCTTGGGATAGGCTACGGATCAAGTACAATCACATTGCACACTTTAGTGTGTTTCTCCACTTGATCTGCCCTCCATCTTCTGTTGAGCGTTACAGTTGACAGAGGTTGTTGTACCCCAGAGATGGAGGGTGGCACACTCAAATGTGGTTGCACTTGATTTGTCATCCTGAGATACAACCCGTCAAATATGAGTCCCAACAGCAGATGGTGGGTGATCAGGTGCAGCAGCACACTAAAAGTGTGCAATCACATTACACCTAATCCTCCCTTCATAAAAGAAGTCATATATAAACTGGAATCTATTTCAAAGTTGACAAAGGGTTCGGTCAAATTGAAGATTTAAACGTTTAATTGAGAGCCTTCAATAGTGTCTCCATGACTCCGCAAGTCGGCATTACGAAAACTTGATGGTTATGAAAAAGTGCATGTTTCAGCGCTTTTCAAAAGCTCATTTTGGAAGCGCAAAACATCATACTTTTAAAATGTGCTGGAAAGCACAAAAAAAAATTGAGAAGCGCTTCCTCATTTTTTTTGTATTTTATTTTTATTTTTATTTATTTTTTCGGTTCGCTTTCTACGTCGCTTTTGGTTTGTTTCCTAAACGATTCTTGGTTCGCTTCTAAGTCACCCCACTCTTCTTAAAATTTTGAAAGTGCCTCGCTTCTCGCTTCTACTTTCTGAATCATTTCCTGCTCTCCCTTTTGGGCAGAACACCTTACAAGGTGCATGTTCTTTCCCGAACACAGGACCTTCTCCCGCTTCTAAGATGTACTCCACCACTTTATTCAGTCAGTCTCCCTAAGGCATGGGGGTTACTTCGTAGGGAGGCAGGCCTGGTACGTAACCCGCATCCATAAGGAAGGCTCTTTACAACAACAACAACAACAACAACAACAACAACAACTACGCCTTCATCCCAAAACAATTGGGGTCAGCGATATGAACCAAAAAAGAAATTCATTTTGGGTCTTCCACATGAATCCTTTTCCTCCAATCATTTCTATCCAACGCCATGTCCTCGGTGAGGTTCAAAGCATTCATATCCTTTCCTATCATCTCCATCCAAGTCTTCCTAGGCCTACCCCGACCTCTTTTAACTAATATATTTTCCCATTTCTCCAACCTTCTAACTGGAGCATCATTAGGCCTTCGCCGAATATGTCCAAACCACCGTAAACGATTCTCTCGCATCTTATTTTCAATGGGTGCAACACCTACCTTCTTACGTATCTCTTCGTTCCGAATCTTATCTTTTATTGTATTTCCACACATCCATCTAAGCATCCGCATCTCAGCTACACTCATTTTTTGAATATGATGTCTCTTGGCAGCCCAACATTCCGTACCATATAGTAAAGCGGGTCTAATAGTCGTCCTATAAAACTTTCCCTTCAACCGCAATGGCATTCTACGATCGCACAACACTCCAGTAGCACTTTTCCATTTCATCCACCCAACCTTTATCCTATGATTTACATCTCCATCAATTTCTCCATACTTTTGAATGATGGATCCCAAATATTTGAAATAATCATTCACCGGTATATCTTGCTCACCAAGCTTCACTACACTCCCATCACTACTTCGTTGCTTACTAAACCGACATTCCATATATTCAGTCTTACTCTTACTCAACTTAAAACCTTTAGCTTCTAATGTCTGTCTCCATAATTCTAACTTAGCATTAACCCCAGCTCTAGACTCATCAATCAAAACAATATCATCAGCAAACAACATACACCACGGTACATTTTCTTGAATTGATCTCGTAAGCTCATCCATCACTATTGCATAAAAAAAAAAGGTAGAAGCTTGTTCACTCAGTTTTCTTTTTTCTCTTATCCTACGGCATTAATGTCTCGAAAATCACTTTAAGTAAGCTCATTAATTTGTTTCAGGGATTCTTTATAGGAAAATTCCACATTGGCAGTCTATTCTGAATTTTTTCCACCATTGGTAAAACGAACTGCAAAAAATGAAAAAAGAAGAAGAAATCCACTTTGGTAGATGTTAGTCTCAGCTACCGTGAAAATCCCATTCAGACCGTCACATATGTGAGTGGATTTTCATGTGAAAGCTACTGGCAGCAGTTTTTACCAACTCATGCTTTTCCTATCAAAAGGCCCTCCCTTCCACGGATCAGTTACACTCATCCCTTCCCTATCTTCATACCCCCCTTGGGATTTCATTGATGGATCAAATCGGACTCCATAAATGCAGTCTATGTCATTCATTTAGTGAAAATAGATATTTGTCTTGAAGTTGTGGGAAACTGCTCAGTTTATGCTCGGCCACTCAAATTGGTGTCCCACCTTGATCTGCTATCACACGCACACATATGTGGAAACTCTTTTTTTTTTTTTCTAAGAGAAACCGCTTCAGGTGCAGAGACCTAGCCGGGCTGTCCATATCAGCTTACCCCTCGACCTCATGGAATCACACACATGTAAAAACTTTCATGAACTTCGTCCTAGGCCCCACAGCTGACCAATAGATCTGAGTCCACATTCAACATGAATGGATGAGCCAAAGCTCTCTGGTCTCATTATAACATGTTGATAATTTCACCTTTATCTAGATGTTGCTTCTTAAACAACAAAGAAGAGCACATGCAAGGCTACCAAACAACAGTAGACGCGTTTTGTTTTGACCAAATTACAAAGTCCATGAAAGGATCTTATCCCTTTGCTCAACTTGCACTAAAGATTGGACCATGATTATCTCAAAGAAAAATATTGAAAATGAAGCCCACATTCTTTTTAAAATATTAACCAAGCACGTATTCTTTAGTGAAAATTGAGTCATTTAGTCCATGTGGGTTTTTTTTTATATATATATTTACACCGAGAAACCTGGATGGAGGTGATAAGAAAGGATATGAATGCTTTGAAACCTCACCGAGGACATGGCATTGGATAGAAATGAATGGAGGAGAATGATTCATGTGGAAGACCCATAATGATTTTCTTTGTTGGTTCATATCGCCGACCCCAATTGTTTTGGGATGAAGGCGTAGTTGTTGTTGTTGTATTTACACCGAGAAACCACCCCAGGATCAAAGACCTAGTCAGGCTGGCTCTACCTGCCATTACTTACGGTCACTGTCATGGCAGCAGCATAAAATTCCGTGGGTTTACTCCTTGCCCGGAGTCGATAATCTCTTTCATATAAATATTAGATGTAAACTATAAAATGTACAGAAGCAGTGCCAACTCAACCTTTGAAGACAGATTGATTCAATGAGGTTTGTGGTGGTCACGGAGGGCTTGAGCCTACTACCTAAACCCAAAACTTACCATAAACATTTTTTGGTGTTGCTGTCCCCAGGGATATGGACCTGTCTAGTTTTATATATATTTTTCTTTTGAACTAGCTAGGGTTTTGTGTATATTACGGTATTCTAAACTTAGGCTAAACTAAAAAAACTATTGAAAATTGAAAAAAAAATTACAAAAAACATACTCACATTAGTCAATCTTCAAACCTCAAATTACAATGACTAGTTATAAGAAAATCAAAACCTAATTTTAATGTAGATTTGTGATGGATCCTTATCTAGAATCCTAAATCTAATTCAAAGATCCAAACACCAAAGACGAATCCAAATGAATCCTTTAGGTCCTGGACCCATCTCACTCTAATATGTGTTACAGTTACAAATATCAGCCAGTTTTTTTAAAAAAATGTCCCAAAAAAGTATTTTCAAAATATCAATTACTTTGAAAATCGTGTTCATATTACCACATCATCACATTATTGATGTATTGCGTACATTTTTATATGTTTACCGTTTTTTATATTTTTAAGCTTTAAATATACCGATATTTTCTTGAGAAAATAAATCCTTTTAGTTTACCACGAAATTTACGTTTGTTGAGAAAATCTCAATAACTTGATTTGTGACTGATATGTGTCAGAGTATTAAGGATAACCTTATTTGGACTAGTCCTCTAGGCGCATGTGCAAGCTTATTTTAATTAATCGGATTCGCCCAGTTTAAGTAGGGGTGTCACGGGGCCTGGTTTACCCTGACCCGACCCGATCCAAACCAAACCCCATAAGGTCTGGGTATGGTGATAAATAAGAAGACCCGATTAAGACCCAGGTCCGGGATCAAAGGACCGATTAATACATGGATCCGGGTATAGTTTGTGTAATTTTATACCAGACTCAAACCCTACCAGAGTTCCCATTAAGACCCACAATTTTTCAATGTAAAAATGATAAAAAAATATGGTTTTATTGGGTTTGGTTCATGTAGTTCTTATCAGGTCCGGGTCTGGTTTTTCTTATAGTGGACCCAATCATACACAGGTCCGATACCAGGGTCCCAACCAAACCCGACCCTTTTGACACCCTCCAAGTCGGAGAGAGAGAGGAAAAGGTTGGTCATGTGTGTTGTGTGTGGAGCTGGTAAACGAGCTGATCGAGCTGCTCTTAGGCCGTTCAGGCTAAGCTCATCAAGGGCACAGCCTTGCTCGAGCTGGTCACGAGCCGAGTTCTTTATGAGCTGATTCATTTTTTTAAAAGGTTGTTTCTAAGTATTTTTTTTAAAGCTTGATAATGCATAAAGCATACATAATATATATTATGTATAAAATATATTAAATATATAATATGTAAAACGAACCTGTACATGTTGAGCCGGACTGAGCTTGTTATGTAAAGTGTTCGTCATAGATTCTCACGGTTTTTGTGTTTTACGGATGATTTCTTGTCATTCATTTGGGATTTGAATGTTGGATTCTTATATTATCTGCAAATGTAAACTGAAAGTATATAAATAATATGCATTTTGCCTTCTCAGAAAAATAAAAAAAGAGCTTATCATGTTTGCGTTCGGCTCATCAAACGAACTGACTCGTAGCTCGGCTCATCGAGCTCAATTTTTGAGCCGAGCCGAAAGGTGCGCTGCTCGTCACGTGGGGGTGTTGCACCAACCCATTAGATTAGGCAACATGGCAAAGTAAAGGAAAGGCAAGACCGCCATTGGGTAGTAAATTCGTGAATGATGACAGCATTGGCCACTCCTTCCCCAACCTAATTCCCATTGACTTTTCAGACAATGAAAGATTTGTCACCCACGATCTCTCCCCAAACCAGAAGCTCTTCCATCTCTTCCTATGCTTTTGCAGGAAACAGAAAACTTCTCCCTTCTCTCCCCTCGATTTCAATCCAATCCAAAGGTAACTCTTTCAGATAACTCACTAACTTGATTCTCCTCTCTCCTCTTCTTTCCCTCTCTTGTTTCCTCTTGCACCATCTTCATATACTTACACCATGTATAGCCATCGTCACCTTTCGTCTTCTGAATGTAAAATAACACACTGTGATGAAGATCACTCACCACCACCACCTTTCTCTCTTCATTATGAGTTATTACCACCAACTCCAACTCCAGCACCAACACCACCTTCACCATCTTCCCCTCACTACCATCTGCCAAAGTCTCTTATGGCCATGGTGGTTCTCCTTTCAATTTCCTTTCTCTTTGTGAGCTTCTACATCACCTTGGCCAGGTGGTTTCAGAGGAGGAGATCGTCCAGGAGGGCTATGCAGCAGCACCCACCTGCCCTGGATGACTTCCTTGAGGACCAAGAGCCAATCAACTATGTTTGGTACATCAACACCGTGGGTCTTGATGAATCCCTCATAAACTCAATCACTGCCTTTAAGTTCAAGAAGGGTGAGGGCCTGATTGAGGAGACAGGGTGTTCTGTTTGTTTGAGTGAGTTCCAAGAGGGTGAGGACCTAAAGCTTCTCCCTAAGTGCAGCCATGCTTTCCACCTCCAGTGCATAGATACCTGGTTGAGGTCTCATGTGAATTGCCCGTTGTGCCGAGCTCCAATCGTGGCTGGTAACGTTAATTCGCTGCCGGCAGAGAATGGTAACGCCAGCAATTCTGCGGGGGACGAACCCCTTGTTGTGGAATCGAATGATGGTAGGGGAGGCGGGGATGATCAGAGTGGCGATTCGGGTTCGGTGGCGGATGAATTGGGGGAAGTAGGCGTCGAATATCAGAGGGGGATTGAACCTTTTGATGCTTTTGGTGTGGTTGGTGGACAATCGAGCGGTGATCGGCCTAACGGGACGATGGCGGAAGAAGCAACAGCTGAGTTTCAGCCGATAAGAAGATCGGTGTCGATGAATTCATTGGCTAGGATCCATGTATCCATAGGTTTAGAAACGAATTCTGCCCGGGAATTCTCGGCTGTTGCGCGTGGATCGGCAGTGGCAATGGGATCATCAGGTTGTGGGAAATCCAATCTGGGGGATTTGTCAAAGTTGAAAGGAGTTTCCCTGGAGAATGGAGGGGATAAGAGTGAACTAGAAGTTCTGGGTGATGTTGATAAGCGACTATGTCTGCAGAAGAGCCCTTTTGATATAAAAAGATCTTTCTCTATTGGAGGCAATTTTTTCTTTTCGAAACATGCTCGCAACCGGAGCTCAGTTCTTCCTCTATGAGCCAAATTTTCTGCAAAAATCTCTTTTTTTCCCCTATCCATGAAGGAGTAATCCTCTCTAAACATACTTCACAAACTTTCTAAACTTCAGAAGCTTGATGAACCTGTCTGGCCTCTGTTTCGGCGAGTGTACTAAAAGTCTGAGCAGAAACAAGATATAGAAGAAAGAATCAACAGTTTGTTCTTGTGCCAAATAGTAGCTATACATAAAGTGGCCCGTTTGTTCATGGTATCCCTAAAATATTATCCTCGTTCGGTTCAAATTTCTCATAGAGAATGGAGGTGTAAGCATGAACTAAGATTTCTGAGTGCCGCCCCTAAAGTACTTTGTCTTCCGAAAGACAAGTTGATGCGAAGCTGTCTTTCTCGTTTGGTTGAAATTTTTTCTTATCTAGACATGTCCATAACCACAGCTTGGTTATTCTTCTGTAACCCAAAATTTCTGTAAGTTTTTCTTGTAGTTTTTTCTTGCTATGGGGGAAGTAACCCTCTTTGCATAGATTTTGTGGCCTTGATAAACTTTCAGAAGCCTGATGTGTATACCGGGCCTCTGTTTGGGCGAGTGTATCAAAAGTTTAAACAGGAAGGAATATAAAGAAGGAAGAATGACCAGTTTTTTATGAATGAGATGGCATAAATATACCAGTATTCTGTTGCAAGATTAATGCTTCTCAGTTCTCATGTTTTGTATTGCCTTTCATTCACAACTTTGTTATCAGGAACAAAAAGATCTTGCATGTTTGGATTTTCTTAAACTCTGCATGAGAATTTTTTGGTTTAATCAAACTTACTTATCCAGCATATGTCACTTCATCTACCCTGTAAGCATTGTTTTTTCATCAGGATGATGCACTGATCAAATCTATAGACATTGTTTTTCCAACAGGAACATAGCTCTGTAGTTGTAGCGGTTTCCATGTTGCTATACGCACGTATTACTGAAACTTTATATTTATCTGGCATGAATTTCTTAACAAATCATGTATGTAACCATAATCCACTTAAAACTATGCAGTTTGAGATTGGTAGAGGAACTTATTTGTTGGTGACAATAAATCATAATTCATAATTAAAGCCATGTAGTTTGTGATTCATAAATGTGTATTTTGGTCTGTGATGTCAATTTGCCTGTTTCTTTTTAACATGTGATTCAGTTTGTAATGATGATCATCTCAAGAAGCCTTGGTTCTAGCAGACACATTTCCTATAATACATTTGAATGATTTTTTCCCAAAATGTTACAAATACTTTAATGTTGCAGAAGCACTTTATAACTTGCAAAATACTAACATCTAACCAAATTAGGTGCTGTACATGGCAATCCATCTACATGTACATTATCTTAAACTTCTGTTGAGCTCAAATTAGGCTATTTAGTGCTTCTTGGCTAGCGATATGAATATCCTGGAGAATTTATTTCTAACTAAGAGGAGATGTGATTAAGGCTCAAGTACCCTAAGTTATAATTCTTAATTCTCTCTCTCTCTCTCTCTCTATATATATATATATATATATATATTGTGTGTATGTGGGTGGGTGTGCATATATGTATTTATGCTCGAATCTTTTGTAATGAAATAATCGGAAAGAAAAAACAATGTGCACACACACAAATACAAGTCCTCCCTGGGACAATACAAATGCTAAGGGCAATAAAAAAGCACACAAGTGCATACAAAGTTTACAAAGAGCCTAAATGGGATTCAAGAAGTAAAAAATATATTTGTTATTGAGTATGAAAAAGCTTAGAAAAACATAGAGATAAAGGAGAGGGGGAACCCCCTATATATACAAGAGGAGACGGCCTTGGGGAGCTCCCAAGAGTTGTTGGGAGCTATCCCAACGATTCTATGGTCATTTTGACCATAGTGCCCTTACATAAAATGAAAAAGACAAAAATAAAGAAACAAAAAGTAAATACAAGAAAAAGACTAAATTGTCCCTAGTGAACAATTCCTATTACATGTGTAAAATAACCAAAATGCCTATGTTGGGCAATGCCTATTACATCAATAGATATAATTTTTTATATATATATACATATTTTAACACCCCCCCCTCAAACTTACGGTGTGATCACCGAAAGTTTGTTGAGGAGAAAAATAAACCGAGGTTGAAGAAGAGCTTTGATGAACAAATCTTCAAGTTACCTTTTTAATGTAACATACAACAACTCGATTGTTCCTCTCATATATTCATCATGTATATAATGACTCACTGTGTTTTGTTAACTCATGGAAGGTGTGATTGCTTGTAACGTAAATGACACTCTTATATCACAACACAACTTCGAGGGTTTGGAGATGACAACTCTCATGTCTTTAAGAAGATTTCTTAGCCACACATGATTTGGGTATGCTAGTTTGATGTGATCCGGTTCATTACAAAAGTGACAAACAATATTTATTGATCCTTCATTATTGTTTTGCCTCCCAAAGTGGGCTTGTAAGTTCTTACATTGTTGTCGGGCTTAGATTCTGCGAACACTTCATCATCTCCTCTAGTCATGCCAAGATGAGCTTTTTCTTAGTATATTTTGATAAGAGCTTCTTCTAGAAGCAATGAGAAAGTTCTATAGAGAAGGGATGATCTCACTTGTTCATATTTCGACCGTAGACCATGCAAAAATTGAAAAATGTGTTCCACATCTTCGTCGGCTACCCACTTAGGTTTTAAGAGTGTTAACTCATTTCATAGAGGGAATAGGGTACTAAAATAGTCACGAATGCTCATATTCCCTTGCTTAGTAGTTATAATATTTTCCGGCAAGAAGTATTGTCTTGCAAGATCTTTTTTAGTATAAATGTTTTTTTACAAATGACCATGCATCATTTATCTTTCTAAATTTAGAAATATTGGCACATATTTTAATATCATCATTGTTCATAAACCATACAAGAATCTTAGCAGGATTACTCTCCCAATCTTCTATATTTGTTTGGTACTCAAATAAGACTTTTGTTCAATCATCTCCTTCAAGAGATTTTTCCAAGTCTCCTTCAAGTTTGCTAAGTTTTAGTTGAGGCTCGGGAGTAGTACCCATCACATATCCATAAAGCTTCTTCTAGGTGGTTATCTATAGCGGTGACCCACATCTTGGCATCTTATTGCATGTTTAAGATGAGGCAGAAAAAGATAGAGAGAAGAAAGTGACTAAAGCACACGTCCACCACGATCTTCACGAGCTCACGGTTCTTTGATCATCATGAACTATTTGTTCGAAAGCCCTTTGGCTCTTATACCATGTAATGAAGTAAGCATAAAGCAAAAACAATGTGCACATACACAAATACAAGTCCTCCAAGAGACAATACAAGTGCCAAGGGCAATACAAAGGCTACAAAAAGCCTAAATGAAATACAAGAAGTAAAAAATATATTTGTTATTGAATTTAAAAATGCTTGGAAAAGCATAGAGATAAAGGAGGGAGAAAATCCCCTATATATACAAGAGGAGGTGGCCTTGGGAAGCTCTCAAGTTGAGAGCTATCCCAACGACTCTATGGACATTTTGACCACAGTGCCCTTACATAATATAAAAAGGACAAAAATAAAGAAACAAAAAACAAATACAGGAAAAAGACTAAACAGTTCCTATTGCATGTGTAAAATGACCAAAATGCCTATGTTGGGCAATGCCTATTACATCAATAGATATAATTATATATATATATATATATATATATATATATATATATATATGAATATATATAACTATATATACATATTTTAACATCTTTCTAGTTGATAATCAATACTCAGATACATGTTAACAGAATTGGGAATTGATGCTGCTTTCATGTGCATTTAACCTCAAATATTTTTAATTTCATTTTTTCATGAAAATGAACTTTTGAGATAAGGAATGAAACCTTTCAACTGAATGATGCTTATAATGGGATATGAAATAGTTTGATGGTAAAATTACTCCATATTAGAACAAATCTCAAGGCTTGACTCCCCTTGGTGAGTGAACAAAGGATGACCATATGTGTTTAAGCAATTTATGTCTCCTAATTTAACATAGAAATAAAATTTGTGGAGTCATGCACACAGATGCATATGCAAGCACATGACACTCAGAATGTATTTGAAACTCAGGATTGAATAATTCACCACCATAAGTGATGTAATCTCTTGAAGCCCATGTTAAGCATATGTATTTGCATCTTTGCTTCTCCAAGAGGAGAGGACAGTGTAATTTGCTTGTTCTGTTAAAAACATTATGCCCACACACACACAATATGTTAAAAATGTTGATTACATGCCATACGTGATCTACTCAATTGAAGCCTATACTGTTATTGTTTTGCCTATACTCTGCTAAGTACAAAGCAATTGGTAGAATGGTTTGCTGTTCTGCTTGTGTTCTTACCTTTTTGACTTTGGGATAACTGGTGAAGAGCTAAACTCTTTCAAATCTATTTATAATGAATGAACAAATTGATGAGGCAGACTAGGGAAGCATGAGATCTCTCTCTCAATGCAATCATTGCATGAGAGAGAGAGAGAGATTTTCTTTGTTATGTTCGTAATAAAAAATAAGCTGGCGCTCTCTCAACATGTGGAAGCACTGCTACATGATATTCTTCTAAAATTTTCAAGTTTAGGAATGGATTAAGAAAGTTATCATGAGCATTTCACTTTTGGAGACATGGATGACCCTGTGTTCTGTTCAAAGACAACACACAGACACAAATACATATGTGCACACACACACACATCCATGCGCACTCAGAGCATGGTGATCTTGTAAGAGTGCAGTGATTTTGGAATGTTGTATTGACCTATGTGAGCAATAATTATACTTATACGGATTCTGATTTGTATTATGTGGACATATCCAATCTTTTATTTATTAATCATCGTTGTTTTGTGCTGGAAGAGATTATTATAGCTTATTACCCATATTTATCAAGGAATGTCCTTTTCTTGCTCATTCTAATGTTTCAGCTTCTCCAGTCAAATTGTTTAGGCAAACAAAATGAAACTTCAAAGTGAACTCTACAATCACCTATACTTCTGCTGCTTTCATATCATTGGCTAACCAGACCTTATATTTTCTTCTCAAAATTAAGAACTGATCAGTGTTGTAAAAAGCTTTGAGGCATAGCGAGGTGCTTCACCAAAAACCAAGGCGAGGCGTAAAGCGTAAGGCTCATTTTTTTTTTTTTTAACTTTAAAAAAATTATAAAAGAATATCTAAAAATACAAATAAATAAAGAAATACTTTATTAATGAAGTAACAACCAATAAGAAATACAAAATCTCAAATAAGTACTAAAAAATATAAGATTAACATATAAAAGTAACTAAGAAACTGATTACATAACCAAAAAACTAATTATATAATTGAAAAATATAGTGTCCTATAAAGCAACAACCAATAAGCAATAGAAAATCTCAAATAAGTACTAAAAAATATAAGATTAACCTATAAAAGTTAAGAAGTCTTCTTCTTCCTTTTTTTTTTTGTGCCTCACACCTCAGGCTGGCGCCTTGAGGCACAGAGGGCCGTGCCTCAAGGTGAGGCGTGCCTTTTGCACCTCAAGGCACATTTTTGATAACACTGAATATGATACAATAACTGGAGAAATTAAAAACCAACCATCTTAAAATCTGTATCAACAGCTTTGATCAATCTCGATTTCAATAAAAAAAAAATTGTTGCTTTTAGTGGCATAGAATTTGTTGAAGTTAAGCCAAGTGCAACTTTAGTGGTTTGTTGATGTTACAACGGCTGCAGATGGGGTTTGGCTTAGTGGGATGGGGGAGTAGACTGTTAGACAGACAGTCTAGGTTCAAATCCCATGGGCATCACTCCCCTGTGTAAGCGGAAGCTGTTGGATCATTTTTCAGATCACACAGTTTCACAATCGTCATCATGATATAAAACACGATATAAATCAAGAAATATAACAGTGTAAATAACATGATTAACAAACGACCGAAACAGTAACAGGGAGCAAGCATGTCATTTTCCGCATCAGACCAAAATCCAGACGACAGCATAAGATTAAACAGATGCATAGAACATAAAGAAAACAACATGCACATGTTTAGAATATGCAGCAGGCTAAGGCGTACGAAAGTACTCCCCTTAGAGAAGATTCGCCCCCACATACTGTGCAGATCAGGGTCCGGCGTCCTTCCCCCAGGATACAGTAGCCACGACGAACCGAACGGTGCACTCCGACGGATCGTCCTTCGAAAACAGCCTCTTCAAACCAAAGTTGCAGAACCACTCTTTCGGAAAAACTCTCAGGAAAGAGAGAGAGAGAGTAACAGGGGAGATGGGAAATCGCAGAACTCTCCTTCAGAAAATCGCCTGTCTCAACATCTCCGTAACCCCACCCCTGACCACGCTTTTATAACCCACGAACGGTTATGAAACGTGGAAGGAGCCCGTTACGGAATCCGAGGGGACGTGATCCGTTAACGGACTTCGAAAGATCGAGATCCGTTATCCATTCTCATAACCCGTTACCGAATCCAAAGAAACTTTGGGTAAAAAGATACTTGTCTTGATTGGATATGGCCCTAAAGGGCCAATTACCCGAACCCGAACCCGAACCGGCTCGGCTCGGCTCGGCTTGGCACGGCACGACGGGCGGGCGCGTGTGTGGTGGTCATCCCACTCCCTTGTTCTCAGGAACAAGTGTATGAGTTCACTAATTGCTTATAAAGCTCTCAGAAAACTCATGCAAAAGCAATATGGGACTATTCCACCTCATCAAGACCTCTATCTTAAACACCTCATTCCTTCTTTGAATTTCTCTCCATTCTTTCTTACACCTAACAGAAGCTTGGTGACTCCTTGGGGTCAAGGGGTACGGCATGCTGAGCCCAGCGGGGCTAGGTCTCTGCGCCTGGGGTGGTTTGTTTGAGTAAAAAAATAAACAAACGGCTGTTGTTGGCTATAAAAATACTGAAGCTATTAATGCAAAAATGGCTGTGGGAGGAAGAAATAAATAAGCATATTAAACTCTATGATAACCTGTTAGAGTGCTACATTTGTGATAAAAAAAAGTCTTGCTTTCAATGACATGGAAAGGAAAAAAAAAGGAAAACTTTCAACGAGGCATTAACTTTCTGTTGGCTTTTTGCATTCAAAAGAAACTTTCTGTTGCCTTTTTAAGTCAGCTTTGGATTTGTTAAACTTTAATACTTAAAAGGAGTAGACTGTGGTTATTCACCAACTCCGTTAACAATGGTTATGGCTTTCCCATGCATGAATAAAACTGCTGCAATCATCACAAATCACACTTGGAGCAAGCAATAAAATATTCTTCTCTGCCAACTTTTTAATTTCCGCCACCAAATGCTGTGAGGTTGAAATGGTCCAATAGTACAGTTACCATCACTTTCCAAACATATTTAAGTCACTTTTTTTGAGATCTTACTGCAGCTACAAAAACTACAACTGTACAAGATCAGTTTGATTAAATCTAAATCGCAGGATTTCTTGCTTCATTTGTACTTATATAAACAAATGGGTTGTAGAAACCGGCCCTTGGATCATGTTTTTCTAAACTGTAAGATTTTCTGGGGGTTGAAAAATCAATGGCCTCCAATTATAGAATTTCAAAAAATCTTATTTTTACATTGAAAAAATAAGATGCAATGGTCGGTTCTACAATTTTTCACCATGCTGAACACATCTATGGGTTCAGATTTGGTAAAGACAACCTCCCTCCCCTATGAGTTCAAAAACTAGGAGATTCGTTGAATATGAGGATAGCCAATATTTTCCCACTTTTAACAAACTAAAACATACTAGGCTTTTGCATAAATATGTCAAAAATGTTCATATCTTCAGATCATTAATAAATCTCTCTCCCTCTATATATATAGAGAGAGAAAAATTGGTAGCTGCTCATACGTTAGGTGCTAAATGGGGCTTTTTGCCTTGTAATGTTTTTTTCGCAATTCTGGCCCCATAAATGTGTTGGGCATGGTCGACTTACGAGGAATTCATATCTGAATCATGTGTTTTCGATGAAAAAAATGATATTTGGAGCTTAAAATTTTTATAAAGATTTTGGACCATTGATTTTTTTGAACCTTATAAAAACCCGCCCATGTGTCAGAATCGAAGGCTGATCCCTATAAAATCAAGTACATAGATCACATCTCTTATAAATAAAATAAAATAAAAACTGAAAAAACCTATTTAGCACGCTCATTTAGCACCTAACGTGTGAGCAACTACCAATCACTGTCTGTATATATAGTAAGAAGTATATGCAAAATGATACGTGCTAAATGAGTTTTTCATGGTTTTTTCAGTTTATTTTTAAATTATGACCATTAGATGTGATCTATGTACTTGATTTTATAATGATCAACTCTTGAAGTGATCGATTCTGACACGAGTGGGTTGTTATAAGGTTCAAAAAATCAACGGTCAAAAATCTTTGTAAAATTTTTAAGCTCCAAATATCATTTTTTTCATCGAAAACACATGATCCAAGTGTTAGTTTCTCGTAAATTGATCATGTCCAACACATTTATGAGGTCAAGACTGAAAAAAAATACCAAAAAAATAAAAAAAACTCATTTAACACATATCAAATTTGCACCTATATATATATGCTGGTTTGCACCAACAGCTAGCCACGGTTCTTATGTAAACCCTTTTTTCTCCTTCCCTTCTTTCCCCTTTTCCCTCCCACCGCCTCCAACATCCTCCCAATTATGGGATGCTAGAGGCCTCATGCTTATGGATGCAATATGATTTATATAGTTTCCGGATATACAGCCACATCTGAAAATTGGTTCCACTCATCCCCTATGTCATCCCTATGTTCATACCCTTTTTTGGGATTTTATTGATGCTAATTGTTTTGATCAAATCAGAGTCCACAGATTTAAATCACCAAAATCTGACTTTTGCATGATATTTTTTTGCAATATCAATGGTTGACAAAACATAAAATTTTGTAATTTAAAAAATCATATTTTTTCGTAATAAAAATACGATCCAAGGTTGGATTGTTATTAAATCGATCATACTAAATCCATCTATAGGGTTAGGCTTGATCAAAACAACTTGCATCAACTTTGTGTTTCACCGTCTGTCTTTCTGTCACAAGAAGAAATCCAAGTAGAGGAATTCACGATAAATTAAAGATGTTAGTTTGGGCTTCATGGGATGCATACACTCTATTTAATCTCACACTCATTAATGTGAGCAGTTCTAATTGGTTTGGGCCTGAGGGAGCCAGATTGTAAATTGGCTTTAACTTGACCCAATTAAGACTTGGACTTGCAAAAACTTTGGGCCATAATGGATCCAAGTAGAAAGCAAGCTGGAGGATCTTTTCTTGGTCGGCTCTAGATCTTAAGTTCAATCGGGTTTGGTTGGGATTTGGGTCTAATTCCACTGCACCTAATATGGATCCAAGCATATAGTGTCTAGGGATGGCAGTGGACCAGGGGAAAACGGGGCCCTGCCCTGCCTCGCCCTGTTTGGACCGGGGATGAAGGGTATGAAACAGGGATGGAGGCGGGGATGAAGGTTAAAATCCATCCCCGTGCGGGGATGGAGGCAGGATGGACTTACGCTCCCCCCGCCCCGCCCCATCCCATCCCGATCCCCGCCTTGCCCCACCCCATCCCATCCCCAATCCTTCTAAGGGATGACAATAGACAGAGGGGAAATGAGCCCACGCCGGCCTCTTCACCCCGGTTTGGACCGGGGATGGAGGCGCGGGGGTGGAGACCTTGTCCCTCGCCCGGTCCATTGCCATTCCTAAGAGTATCAATTGGGTCCACAACCAGTTGTTTAATTCCAGACCATGGTCACAAATATCTTTTTCTAGAATTTCTCTACAAGGAAAAATCTCTTTCTAAATTGAATTTTATAGAAGCTATAACTGTTTAAAAGTTATTATAGACATTGAGGTATTTTTTTTTCCGCCAATGCCACTCTTCTTGTCAACATTTTCATCAAAACAAAAAACAAAGAGACAACGACTCCCCATGTTTGATGCCTCTCAAAGCTCTGTGATAAATATCGCAAGATTTATAAAAATTTCACGATAATATCGTGAGAAATTGCCTGAAAGTTTAAAACGACAATTTCTTGCAAGATTTTCAAAGTGACAAATATCGCGATATTTATATTTTTAGCAGATATTTAACAAAAACCCTCAAGTTTTTTATTTTTAAATGTGTTTTATTTATATTTTTTATAAAAATTATCTTTTATATTTTATTGCCAAAATTTTGCCAAAAAAATGCAAGATTTATGAAATTTTTCAAAATTTCCTGAGTTTTTGACTGCCGATATTTTGCCGTTTTAAACTTTTGTCACTATGCACTCAAGCTCTAGAAAGTCTTATTGGGTTCACCATTAATAATCAAGTCTGGATAGGGTGCAATCACATGGCACAAAATTTGTGCATTAAATACCTGATCCCCTTCCATCAGCCTTTGTGCCCCACAACCACAACTGAAGGGTGATCAGGTGCTTAATTCACAAATATTTGTGCAATCATATTGCACCTGATCTTTTCACTTAATAATCACAGCAAAAGTAGGTGTCGAAACACCTCATGACTCTACCAATCCACCTCTCATAGAATCGGAAGAAAGATGAGGAGCGGCTTAGAAAGTCCTAGTCTACTATCATAAACGTTTGCAATATCTGATTTGAATAAAATTGTATATTCTCCTTTTTTTTTTTTTTAAAGGCAAACTGGCGTTAGGCGGACCTCTACCAGCTGCCCCATATGGCAGGGGGATTCGATCCTGGACTTTCAGCTTGACACAGGACGTACCCCCTTACCACATGGGATACCACCTCGGTGGTTTGATGTTCCCTTTTATAAAATGAACAATCTCGGTGAAAATGCTTTCTTGAATAGATCTTTCCTCTCATAATACTCTTTGACTGACTTAAATTATTTTTTTCAAGGGTCTCATCCTATTATTCACCATCACCTTGAAAATAATTTTAAATATGACATTATAAAGGCTAATAGGTAAAAAAAATCTTCATCTTGGTAACACCTGTTACTTTAGTAAGCAACACAATGTGAGTAGCATTAATATTTTTGTGAAGGTGACCCGTCTCAAAGAAACTTATAATGGCCTTGGTTACATCCCTCCCACAATTGTCCAAATATTTTTGAAAAACAAAAAGACAAGCATAGAAAGCAAAATTACCTTATACAGGTCTCTCTCTCTCTCTCTTTACTAAGAAAGCTGGGTTTAGGCAGACCCCACCAGTTATACAACTCATACCATTGAGTTTTGAACTTGCAACATCCAACACAAGGTGACGTGCCTAAATTCTTGGGATCAAAGATTTTGGAATGGAAGTATCCCTTTTGCTGCAGTTACTATCAAAATTAACTGTTTCACTGTACCTACTAGGGGTGTAGTCAGGTTTGGTTTAGACACAAATGAAATCAGGCTTGGATCAGATTTTTGGGTACGGTATTGAGTCTGAACTCAGGTATATTATAAAAGAAATCATACCTAGATTGGATAAGAACTACATAAATCATACCCGGTAAAATAATATTTTTATCATTTTTATATTAAAAATTATGGCTCTTAATCGAAACTCGTGTAGGGGCTGAATATAAAATTTCATAAATTATACCCCGGGTCCGTGTATTAATCGAACCTTTGGGTCCGGACCCGGATCTTAATCTAGTCTTCTTATTTATCACACCCTGACCCTATAAAGTTTTGTTCGGGTTGGGTCTGGATAAACCAGACCCGTTGACACCCCTAGCCCTAGTCCCTACCATCCCCGTCGACTCCAAGGAAATCATTCAGGTCTCCCACCTCTCCCGTGATCTTCACCCTTTCTAAATTAGTATTGGCCTTAACACCTTGACCATGTTGCAGATCCGGGTTCTCCTTGTCTAAAATCAATTTGGTTACGATCTCATCCTCCTGCATGGCGGTTTCACCATCTTGGTTTTGAAAGTTCTGGACCTCAATGTACATGTCTTCTATCTCCAAGACACTGAATTTGTTAGACCCTTTTTTCTGATCACCAAGAGCTAGCCTCCTTCTTCCTCCAAATCTTCTTATGATTTACCGTCTTCCAACCATCCGTGTCATTTGATTGCGTTTTTTGGTTCCTCTCTATGGAATATTGAACTACATACTGAACAGAAGTACACAACTTCTTCAAAGTCCACTGGTTGATTAAACACTGCACCGTCCTCAATCTCGATGCCAACTTCTTCTATAGGGGTGAATCCCGTAAGAAGTTCCATACAAATGCATGCAAACAAGGTACTTTGAATTTTTTTCGTGAATATATCAATTTCAATCAACTTACCTCCTAGATACTCCGCAACACCCATTAAAAAAAAAAATCCAGATGTCCACAATTCCAGCGAAAGGTCAGGAAGCGGGATCCATACAGGAGTTAAGCGCAAACTTCCAAAGGTTTCCCGGGTTCCTCTAGTTCACAATCAAGGTTCGGCCTGCAACTTTCTACACTCCTTTATGAACATAGTCCATGTCTTCTTGACAGGCAAAGTGTATTAAAAACAAACCATGATGTCCAGTCGAGAATCGAAGATTCTTAATATTGGGCCATATTCTTGACAGATTCTAAAAAATAAATGAAAAGTTTTTCACCTCCTGATAAACCTGCCATAACCGTTAAACTCTATGGTTTCTGCATGTCTGTATGACGAGTTGCAGGAACATATATTTAAAGCATGCCAGTTCTCACCTTCAATGGAGAGACTCCTTCCCTGACCAGAGGTTTCCCCAACCCAACTACGACAGACCATGATCTTGCATTAGGTTGTTCTCTACTATCCTTCCCATCGATGCCTTTGGGACCCAATGCTTTGTAGGGAAAGACCCAACCCCTTAATCAAGAAGAAAATACCCAACCCAAGAGAGAAAAACCAAGAAATTTACTAATAATTCACTGATTCACGTCTTCGGTCTAATGTGTATGAGATGTTACATTTTGTTCGAAATTTTAGTCTAAAATAGAAAAAGTATGCAATTTTGTTTTGTGAGATTTAATCAGTTCTAAATTAGTGAAATAGCGGCTTGGATATGGCATTATATTGTTTTTCCAATTTGTGTAAATTATTACTTGGAGTCTGATTGATTAAGCGGGTCGATTATCCTGTATATGGCAGGTAAGAGGTGCCAATTTTTTTCTCTTTTTTTGCTTTTCTCCTGCAATGGAATTGTTTAGCTTAATGTATGATATTTTCCAAGCATCATTTATGGTAGGAGCATTCTTGGCCATGAATTTGGAAACACTATCCTGAAGTTTGGAATTTGGCTTTACACATTGAGAAGTGGGATTCAATTTCATATGGGAATATACCACATATTCAAGTGATTTAACTTTGATTCATTTGTGCGAGAGAGAGTCGGTGCCATCTATTTGCCTTAATTTGTTTTATACTCTAATAAGTTAGATTAGATCCAAAAAATGTTTTTTTGAAATTGGAACTGTTTCTAAATCCAAATAGGCTGCATCTATCACTTTTAGTTATAGTGTAAGATAAAATCTAAATTAAATGTATTAGATGCAAAACTAATTGTATTTGGATGGTAATTATTGGATCCAATTCCAATATAAAATCCAAATTCTAAATCCATTTGATATAGATGTGATTAGGTTGAATTTGGTATTTCCATGTCTAACCCATTTACAATTTGGAGGGAGGGAGGGAGGACAATAGGCATGAATTATGGATGAAAAACTTTCATGGGGGAGAGATGTGACATCAAATCTCATAAGAATTCCTTTGACAGGTATCTATTTTCCAGTGACTTTGGACAAGAGATCGTATGTTTGATTTGAAACTGTAGTTAGATGAGAAAGTATTCATTTTCTAATGAAAATGAACCACCTTCTCACTTGCCCAATGTGCCCTAATGAAGAGGTTGACATTGTGAGTTTTCTCATGGGGAAAAAGGAGGTCGTTGTGTCATAGGATTTTGCTGTCAGTTTTGTTTTTCATTGCCATGTTAAGCTCTTTTTCCAAAGGAAAGGGGTAAGACCACCTTCAATTTTTCCAATTACACACATCTTTCAAGAGTTGTTAGAATCTGACATCTCTGGACTGCAATATTCTAGTAATCATGATACTACTGTCTTTCAATTGGGATTACAAGTGGAAAGACTCTTAATTATGAAGCCTTGGAATATGTTAAATGCCTTGTAAATGTTGCAGCAAGGCACAATCAAATATGTAAGACTTTATAAGGGAGAGGTAGAAGACTAAGAAGTAAGAACAAAGAGAGGTTTTGTATTTATAAAAAATCAAAATGCTGATAATTTTATAGGACAGATTAAAGCATAATAATGGTTTCTTTGAAGCAAGTTGTCCATGATAAAAGAAAATATGCACAACTTGAGGGAGGTTGTTAGGATGTCATATCAAGTGTCCTTGTAATTTTGCTTATATTTGGCATAAAGGTAATTTTATTGTTATAGATTCCTAAATACATACTGGAGTCATTATGGCATTTAAATCCTTATAACCATGTGCATGTGGGAGACAATTCTTTCCTTTTCTTTTCTAGTTTCTCCATTTATGGTTTTGATGTGAAAGAAATCAAGAATTCTTTGTGATGGTTCACATCCTTTAATTTGAAGTCATATGACAAGGATGGATATGGACAACACTAGATAATTGAAATAACGTCAATGAGAATATTTTGGTTCAACTTTATCATGAGACAAACCTTTGAATCTCATATTGAAAGGGTATATAAGACATGGACAAAGGGACGAGCAACACAAGATATTACTACATAGACTGAGTCTCACATTAATTTACAGCACCTGTGCTTTGTGCTGAATAAAAAATTGCAGGCATCAACGGATTTTAGAGTTTATTAGCTGGATATGCTAGCTAAAAAGTTATGATAGATAAAACTTTCTGATGCTCATTTTTCCTTGCTTTTTTAACAAATCCTATTAGAGTTTAGTCCTCTGCAGGCAGTTGACTGCATCTTTCAGTAGGTCATAGATAATGGATTATAAATCCTTTATTACCTACTATGGAAAGATTCTTTTTTAATCTTCTGACCACTGATTATCTAGCTGATGATTTCACCCAAGATGCATTGTTTTCTGATTTGATGGTATGATAGTTTCCAGCATGTCACATCTTGTATCTATCTGGATGATATTTCATGAACTGTACTATTTTTTGATTGGTTGCAGGATATGAAGCCAAGAACTTTTGTTTGAATGTGACTGATCTTTTCAACCATCCGCTAGGTCTAGCATCTTGAAGTTTATCTTATACACTTAGTATTATGAACCTTCACATACCCTACTTGTTAATCTCAATAGGCCCCTTAGGTGCTTGGAACCCAATTGAACATGTCAGGTTCTGCTATTGATGTTCCTGGAGAATGATTCTTGTTTGCTAAAATCAATATAAGGTTTCTATTTCAGTTACCACCAGTGTTAGTTACAGGTCACAGTTTGCCAAGTACCTAAAGACCCTGCACTCCACAGTAGGGCATTTAAACTAAAAGGAATCCTTGTATTTCTCAGAATGCTGATTTATGAGTCATAAACTGCAGCACAAAGTAGAGAACCCTGTAATTGTGGTGTTTGTTAAACCACAGTTGGCTACCAATAGCTTGTTGACAAGACACTTGTGGCTATGATGCATTTGGTGTTAAAATGTAATCTATATATATCTATATATATAGAGTGAGATACATATACATATGTATCTTATATATATATATATATATATATATATATATATATATATATATATATATATATAAAATTATTGTAATACTCACTAGGGGTAAAACAGTCTTTTCCTTATTTCACGCGTATTCCTTTTGAATATGCTTTTCTTTTTTGTATTTCTTTATTTTTCCTTTTTCCTTTTTTATTCTTTTTACTTTTTGGCTTTTAGCCATAGAGGGGCCCACATCATATAGACATTGGGCCCCTCCAATGGTCAATAATATGTCCGTTGGAGGGGCTTCAATGTCCATATGAGGGAGCCCCTCCAACAGTCCTCTATGTATATAAATAAGGGATTCCCCCCTTTGTAAACACTAAGCTTTTTGTAAAGCTCTCTCACTTATTCAAAAAAAGTTGTCATCATTTTTATGCCTTTGTATTCTTTTTTAGTGTTCATCTTGTGCCTTTGTGCACACATTTCATATTGAGAATCTAGTGCCTTTGTGCACATAGACTCTTTGAAGACATTTTCACATGGTATCAGAGCTTGATCTCTAGAAGAATAACTCGTGTATTTCGTCATCATGGTGGCCGCCTCGAAAATCATGCCCATATTTCATTCTTGTATTTTGGTGTGAAAATCTCTTGCAATCTACTTCTAGTGAGACACACTACATCAAGTAAGCTTAAAGAAGACCCGTTGTGGCAAGTGTTCTATTTTTTAAGACTCTTTTATCTCTCATTAAAGCTCCTCAATGACAGAAAAAGACTTATTTTTCCCTTGGTTTCAAACTCAATGGGTCAAACTATCATGTTTGGGCCGGCAATATGTTGGCTCACATCAATAGTAAGGGACTTTGGGGTTACATCGAAGGTACGATTCTGGAACCTGAGCAAAAAATCATTATAGTTGAAAAAGGGAAAATAAAAGTTCTTGATGGAGAGGAGAGAGTAAAAGCATTTGAAGAATATAACAAAAAACATGAAGAATGGGCGATGAAAAATTACAAAATTCTCTCATGGATTTTTTCTTCGGTTGAGACTAGAATCAATGCAAATATTTTAAAATTTAAAAAGGTGTCTCAAGTTTGGGAATATCTTGAGAGGATGTATACTCGAGAGATTTATCCCACAAATATTATCTCCAAAAAAGGGCTTTGACCCATCAATAAGGCGAATTGACTATTAGAGAATATTTTGCCGAATTGTCATCTATTTGGGATGAACTTGCTATGCTTGAATCAAAATTGAGTGGAGAAGCCATTGAGCTTCGACACAAACAATTGGAAGAATATCAGTTTTTTAATTTTTTGAATGGGCTTAGACCCAAATTCGAGCACATAAGATCTTTCCTTCTATCTTCTTTCACTTCTTCACCTCTTGAAGATGTTTTTACTAAGCTAAGTGAAAAAGAAACTCGAATGATAATGAGTAAAACCAATCTAAGTGTTCTTGCTATGCCTTTAAACAAAGATGAAAATGAAGGAGCTTATGCCGTTTCTAGACCGGGGAATAATTTGAAAACCTATAAACCCCCTTCAATAAATTTCAAAATCAAAATCAAGGAGCAAGAGAAGATGGTGGTCAAAATGAAAGATACTAAGGAAGAAATTATGGTAAAATCATTTGTCATTTTTGTAAAGAACCAAGACACATTAAACCAGTTTGTCCAAAATGGAATAAGAATGTGGCCATGTCTACAACATTTCAACCACATAAAGCGGATAGTCATCTTAAATTGTAATTTATAAGACAATGTATTTTCTATATATATTTTCTACATATAAAAGAAAATACATATACATATATATATTTCATATATGTATATGTATGTTAAAATGTATCTAATATATATATATATATATATATATATTACATCAATACCCGATAGGGGTATTTTTGTAATTTCACATAGTTGTTTTAGAAAACAGCTATTTTTCTTTTTTTTGAATAAATGTAATTTTTATTTTTATTTTTTTAAATCATTTTTTATTTCTTTTGAGGACCTAAAGGGGCTCCAACCATAGAGTCGTTGGAGCCCCCAACGGTCACAAATGTGACCGTTGGGGGCTCCCAACGACTCTATGGGAGCCCCTTTTTGGCTCTCCTTTTGAGGCCCCTTTGGCCCTCCTTTTTCCTCCTCTCCCTCTTGTATAAATAGGGGTGACCCCCTTGTGTATTCTCATTCTTGAGAGCTTTGTCTCTTCTTAATAAAGGCTTTTCATATTGTTGCCTTCTTAAAGGCTTGTGCTTGTTTTGTCCCTTTGTGGACTTGTGATATTGTCTCTTTTATTCATTGTTGTAAGTGCTTGTATGCACTCTTTATATTTCCGCAATATCTCATTACATGGTATCAGAGCCACTCGATTCTTGAAGGAAAGGTGTGGTTCGTGTATCTCATATTTAGTGGACATCTTCTCACTTCTTGGCAACATCATGGAGACAAAGATTGACCTATCTTTCAAGCTCAATGGAAAGAATTATATGATGTGGGCTTCGACAATGAAGAATAATCTCAAAGGAAAGAAGCTTTGGGGTTTTGTCATGGGGACCGTTCCGGAACCTAAGCTTATGCTCACAAAGATGGAAGAAGGTCAAGAAAAGGCTCTTGAGGGAGATGCTCGCCTCAAAGCCATTGAAAGTCATCAAAAGGAAGTGGAAGATTGGGAAAGCAATCACGCAAAAATCCTTGCGTGGTTTATGAACAATGTGGAGTTTAAGGTATGTGCTAATATAGCTAAATTTCGTAGAGCCAATGAGGCTTGGTCCTTTATGAGGGGTATGTATACCCAAAAGGATCTTGCAAGAGCATACTTCTTGCAAGAAAAGATTAGAACCACCAAGCAAGGTGATTCTAGCATTCAAGACTATTATAGTGCCCTAAACCCACTATGGGATGAATTGGCTCTCTTGGAGCCAAAATGGGTTTCTATGGAAGATATTGATTTAAGGCAAAAACAAATGGAACAAGAGCGATTGTTTCAATTTCTTTTTGGGCTACGTCTCGAATTTGAGCAAGTGAGATCTTCACTTCTTCATAGATCTATTTTTCCTCCTATTGAGGATGCTATTGCCGAAATCACTCAAGAGGAGACAAGGCTTGGCATGAGTAAGCATGTTGATGAAGTCCTTGCCGTATCCAAACCGGGTAACAATGTTAGAACCTATAAGCCTCCTCATTTTTGAAAACAAGGGAACTACAATGGAGGAAGAAAAATGATTGTTTGTCATTATTGCAATGAGCCGGGTCACATTAGACCCGCTTGTCCAAAGCTTATTGGAACCTTCAAGCCTAAAGTGGCCTTTCTTGAAGAAACCACCATCAAAGAAGATGAAGGCAAGAACAATGACATTAAAGAAACTCTTGGACAAATATCTATGGCTCTCCAACAAATGCTAAAAGTTTCTTCCTTTACATTGGGTGCGGCTATTGCTTCAACATCATCACCCGGTACGTATTCTTGGATCCTTGATTCTAGAGCTTTATTTCATATGACCCCTCATGAAAATGCACTTAGTGATGTTTGTACAAATTCAAAGGACTCTTGTGTCTCTACGGCCGATGGAACTTTTTTGAAAATTTCAAGTATTGGCTCTTTTAAAGATTCACAAAATTTTTGTGTTCCAAAAGTAAGAGTTGTTCCCAAACTAAATTTAAACCTTTTTTCGGTTTCTCAAATTGCCGACCATGGATGTGAAATATCTTTCTCATCTAATGGTTGCTTTGTGCAGGATCTCCGGTCCGGGAAGCGGATTGGGCAAGGCCATAGAAAGGGAGACCTCTATTATATGGACCATCTTGATCTCCCTACAATTTTTTTTTGTTCTTATGTCCAAGAAAAAAACATGGAAACTTGGCATAAAAGACTTGGTCATCCAAGTTATTCCAAAATGTATCTCTTTCCTTTTGGAAACAAATTTTGTAAAGAAAAAAAAATTAATTGCAAAGATTGCATTTTTGGAAAAATGAAGTCTATTTAATTTCCAACTAGAACTTTTCTCTCATTAAGGCCTTTTGAATTGGTGCATTCGGATGTTTGGGGGCCTTCTCCGGTTATGTCTAAAGGGTGCTATTCATATTATGTTACGTTTATTGATGACTTTACTCGGTATGTTTGGATTTATTTCCTTAGTCATAAGTCGGAAGTATTTACTTTCTTTAAAGATTTTCATAAAAAGGTTCAAAATCAATTTCAAAGTAACATATCTATTTTAAGATCCGATTCCGGTGGCGAATACTTATCTCACGAATTCTAAAACTATTTAACCAAAAATGACATTTGTCATCAAAAGTCATGTCCTAGGACTTCTCAACAAAATGGCCTAGCGGAAAGGAAACATAGGCATATTATAGAAACCGCTAGAACATTACTTGTGTCTAGGAATATTCCAAAGAAGTTTTGGGCCGAAGCCGTTTTAACCTCAACCTATCTAATCAATAGAATGCCCTCTTCTAAGTTAAAAAATGCTTCTCCTTATGAAAAACTCTTTAAGTTTTCACCCGATTTTAATCGTCTTCGTATTTTTGGTTGCAAATGTTTTGTCCTACTACATAAAAGGGATAAGTTATCTCCAAAAGCAACTGAATGTGTATTTTTCGGATATGGTGAAAATAAAAAAAGGTATAGATGTTATGATTTTAAGAATGATAAACTATATGTTTCAAAAGATGTAACATTTCTAGAAGAAGAAAACGATTTTGATAAAATAGAAGAAACAAATGAAATTGATTATATATTCTTATATGATCTTATTGATGACATACAAGAAGATTTTCTTGAAAACATAGACGATACTCGTAAGGTATCCCCTCTTGACATAACACTCTCAAATGATAGTGATACCAATAAAAATGTTTACTCAAGAAGAAATCAAGAAAAACCTATTAGTGCCCTCGAAAAATATTCTCAAATTTCTGAATCCACTGAAGAACCACAAGTTAGGCATTCTTCTAGAATATCAATACCCCCAAATAGGTTTGTATCCTATGATTCCTTAACTCCTAACTATCGGGCATGTTTGATAACTCTATATTCTTATTTTGAACCGGCCCACTATAATCAAGCCAAATCTATACCTCATTGGGTTGAAACAATGCAAGTTGAACTAAATGCTTTAAAAAAGGCCAATACTTGGGAAATAGTTAATCTACCCTCACACAAAAAACCTATTGGTTGTCGCTGGGTCTTCAAAGTTAAAACTAAAAGCGATGGCTCTTTAGAACGATATAAAGCTAGATTAGTTGCTAAGGGATACTCCCATGAATATGACATTGATTACGAAGAAACATTTGCTCCCGTAGCTCGAATGACTAGTGTCAGGACCTTAATAGCTGTCGCATCAACCAAAAAATGGACTATTTATCAACTTGACGTAAAAATGCTTTTTTAAATGGAAGTTTGAGTGAAGAAGTTTATATGGATCCACCACCTGGAATAAATATTAAGCAAGGTCAAACACTTCGGCTTTTGAAGGCATTATATGGTCTTAAACAAGCCCCTAAGGCTTGGTATGATCGTTTCAGTGATATCATGATAAAGTTAGGATTTCATTCTTGTTATACTGACACTGCTCTTTTTGTTAAACATGCAGGTTCTAGTATCGTAATTTTGCTGCTTTATGTTGATGATATGATTATCACTGGGAATGATCAAAGTAGTATTATTAATGTTAAAAATATGCTAAAAGATAATTTTGATATGTCTGACTTAGGTTTTCTCAGATATTTTCTTGGAATTGAGGTTGCATATTCTCCTAGAGGATATATTTTGTCACAGATGAAGCTTGCTGTAGATATATGTTCTAAGTCTGGGATTTCTGATGATAAGAAAGTAGAGACTCCCGAGGTTATTAATGCCAAATTGCGGTTAGAGGATGAGGTTCTTCTGGAAGATCTCACACCTTACAGACAACTCATTGGGTCTCTTACCTATTTAACCATCACCAGACCAGATATCACTCATGCGGTTCACTCAGTTAGCCAATTTCAGCATGCTCCTACAACTGTGCATATGAGTGTTGTTCTCCGAATCATCCGCTACATTCGGAATACCATCAATAAAGGGCTATTTCTATCCTCCTCTTCTTCCTTGAATCTTCTTGCTTATACTGATGCGAATTGGGGAGGTAATCCCAATGATCGAGTCTCAACTACTGGTTTTTGTGTCTTTTTAGGGGACTCTTTGATTGCCTGGCGATGCAAGAAGCATCAGAAAGTTTCACTATCATCCACTGAAGCTGAGTACCGGGCTATGGCAACCACGACAATGGAACTTGTATGGCTTCGCAGTTTACTTAAAGACATGGGAGTTGATATTACTGAAGCCTCAAAGCTATGCTGCGACAACAAGAGTGTCATCTATATTGCGAGCAATCACACTTTTCATGAACGTACAAAACATATCGAAATGGATTGCCACTATGTTCGTGACGAATTCTTACGAGGAACTATTGCTCTGCCATATGTCACTTCAGAATATCAGTTGGCAGACTTCTTCACTAAAGCTCTTCCGGCTCCTCGCTTCATGTTTCTTCTTGGCAAACTTTCCGTCATTTCCCCGTAAAGTTTGAGGGGGGGGTGTTAAAATGTATATATATATATATATACTGTATATTACATCAATACCCGATAGGGGTATTTTTGTAATTTCACATAGTCCTTTTTCCTCCTCTCCCTATTGTATAAATAGGGGTGACCCCCTTGTGTATTCTCATTCTTGAGAGCTTTGTCTCTTCTCAATAAAGGCTTTTCATATTGTTGCCTTCTTAAAGGCTTGTGCTTATTTTGTCCCTTTGTGGACTTGTGATATTGTCTCTTTTATTCATTGTTGTAAGTGCTTGTATGCACTCTTTATATTTCCGCAATATCTGATTACAATGTATTCATCTACTTGTATATATAAAATATATACTTCTTTATTATATTGGATGTAGGGGTATTTTAGTCATTTCTACATTTTATGCATATTCATGTTTTTGAATATGATTGTAATTCCTCCTTTTTATTTTTTTATTTTTATAATTTTTTTCATTTCTTATTTTTGTTTTTTTTATATAATGTTTTTGTACACAGTCAGTGGCTGACTGTGTACAGTGTACAACAGTCAGCCATTGACTGTGTACACAGTTTTAAAAATATAGACGTTGGGCTGATTCCCAACGTCTCTAATAAGAGCTGTTGGGAATAGCCCAACGTCTCTTAAGTTTGCTTATAAATAAGGGCTATGTGAGCCCATTGTATGCATGTATTAGAGTAAGGAGTTGTCTCCTTAAGCTTATAAACATTGTGCATTTATTGCACTTTCTTTGGTGTAAAGCTTATAAACACTATGCATTTATTGCACTTCTTTTGTGGTGTAAAGTTTATAAACACTGTGCATTTATTTGTGTATTGAGTATTTGAAGTATCAAGTTATTTGAAAACTTGATTGTTTGCAAGGATTCTTCACATGGTATCAGAGCAAGGTTGGAGAAAAAAAAGGATCGTGTGGATTCTCACTTTTTCGGGTGCCTCAAAAAGCGTGCCCTTGATTTTTTTGGTGATTGAAGTGGATTCACTTGTTCATCCAATATTTTAGAAGACTCTTCTATCAAGGTCTAAAAATCATTTGTGGTACGTATTCTTTTTCATCATCTCTCATCTCTAATGGGTGAAAAGGACTCATTTTTCTCTCGGCTTCAAACTCAATGGGTCCAACTATCACGTCTGGGCCGGAAACATGGAGGCTCATATTAAAGGAAAAGGGCTTTGGGGTTATGTTCAAGGCTCGATTCCCGAACCGGAGCCAAAGATAACCTTGATGGAGAAAGGAGAAATAAAAATCCTTGAAGGCGAAGAAAGAGCCAAGGCTCTTGAAGACTACACCAAAAAGCCTGAAGAATGGGAGATGAGGAATTTTAAAATCCTCTCATGGATTTTCTCATCCGTAAAAACAAGAATTAACACCAATATTATCAAGTTTAAGAAGGCTTCTCAAGCGTGGGAGTACCTTGAGAAGATGTACACCTCTAGGGACCTGTCTCATAAATATTACCTCCAAAAGAGAGCTCTAACTCTTCGTCAAGGAGAGATGACTATAAGCGAGTATTTTGTCGATCTCTCTTCTATTTGGGATGAGCTTGCTATGCTCGAACCCAAGTGGAGTGGAGAAGCCATAGAGCTTCGTTATAAACAATTGGAAGAAGATAAATTTTTAAATTTTTTGAATGGGCTTAGGCCTGAATTCGAACAATTCTGATCTTCTCTTTTATCCGCTTTCACTTTCCCCTCTCTTGAAGATGTAATTACTAAACTAAGTGGGGAAGAGACTCGTATAAGTATAAGCAAGAACAACCCAAGTGTTCTAGCTACCCCTTCCTATAATGAAGAAAATGAAGGAGTTAATGCCGTCTCAAGACCAGGGAGCAATTTAAGGACCTACAAGCCTCCTCACTTCAAGAATCAAAACTCAAGTGGTCAAGGAGGGAAGAAGGATTATAGCAAGCTTTTATGTCATTTTTGTAAGAAACCGGGACATATCAAGCCTATTTGCCCAAAGTGGAAAAAGTTACTTGCCATGGCTACTACATCCCAACCTCAAAAGGAAGAGTGCTCATCATCTTCAAATGGAGCTCTTTCATTGCAACAAATCGTGGATGCACTTCAACCTCTTTTAAAAGGGGCTATTTCCGGAGCCGCCATGTCAACCTCTTCTCCTCCCGGTTGTGAGAAATCAGATGTGGGAGTCACCTTACTATCGTACCAAGAGATAGAGAGAGAGGTAAGAGGGAAGAGAAAAAAAAAAGTTGGGCGGCAATGATGTCTTCTCCCCTTTCCATTGATATTTATATGTTGTACGAGTGGTACAATACAGTATAATAGTACAATACAGTACAGTATGCTGTACAATACAGTACAATAGTACAATACAGTACAGTATGCTGTACAATACAGTACAGTATGCTGTACAATACAGTACAATACAGTACAGTAGTACAATACAGTACAGAAATATATTCATTTACATATACATATTTAACAGCCTCCCTCAAGTTGAGGATGATCTTCAATCATGCTCAACTTGCCCTTAAGTAACCAAAATTGATGACTAACCAATCCTTTGGTGAAGATGTCTGCTACTTGGTCTTCTGATCTGACATACGAAGCCTCAATTTCTTCTGTTTCAATCTTTTGTCTAACAAAATGCTGATCAATCTCAATGTGCTTCGTGCGACAATGATGAATAGGGTTAAAAGAAATATTAATGGCACTTTGATTATCACATAAAAGCAGAGAGGAAGAGATAGGTTCATTCAACTCTTGAAGAAGATGCCGTACCCAAGTGACATCAGCTGTCCCTGCTGCCATTGCCCTGTACTCTGCCTCAGTGCTGGATTTAGCAATGGCCTTTTGTTTCTTACTACTCCAAGTGACAATATTTGGGCCAATAAAAACACAATATCCTGAAACCGACCTACGCTCATCAGGGTCCCCACCCCAATCTGCATCACAATATGTAAGTAAACGGTGTCCTGTAGTGAAGCTTTCATCTTTGTGATAGAGCAATCCATCTCCAATAGTCCCTTTCAGATATCTGAGAATACGCTTAATACATTCCATATGACAATCAGTGGGAGCATGCATAAACTGAGATGCTTGATTTACAGCATAAGCAATGTCAGATCTTGTAAATGTAAGATATTGCAACATACCAACAATGCGGCGATATAAAGTGGAATCATGATATAATTGGCCTTCTTTTGCACTAAACTTATGATTTAAGACAGATGGGGTGCTGAGAGGTTTACAATTAATCATACCAGTGGTGTGAAGAATGTCAAGAGTATACTTGTGTTGACTTAGAGTGAGTCGATCATCTTGTCTATCGACTTCAACTCCCAAGAAGTATCGCAATGGGCCTAAGTCCTTCATCTTGAATTTGGCCATGAGTAAAGACTTGACCAAGGCAATATGTGCATCATCACTCCCAGTGATAATGATGTCATCAACATATATAAGAACCCAAGTAGTAACATGATCATTCTTATACATAAATAAAGAATGATCAAGTATACTCTTAGAAAAGCCATGCTGCTGAATTTCCATGGAGAAACTCTCAAACCAAGACCGAGATGCCTGTTTTAAACCATAAAGAGACCTTCTCAATTTACAACCCATGTAGCCGCATCATGTTCACTATACCCAGGAGGTTGCTCCATATACACCTCTTCCTTCAAGTCCCCATGTAGGAACGCATTCTTGACATCCAACTGGCTAAGAGACCAACCATGCTGAAGTGCCAAAGTGAGGATCACACGAATGGTGCCAATTTTGACAACAGGGCTAAAAGTTTCCTCATAATCTTGCCCATATTGTTGTGTGAATCCGCGTGCAACAAGGCGAGCTTTATATCTTTCAATGCTACCATCTGGTTTACGCTTGATCTTGTAAACCCATTTGGAACCAACAACATTTCTATCAACAGGTCGAGGAACAATATCCCATGTATGACATTCATGAAGTGCTGCCATTTCTTCGTTCATAGCTTCAACCCAAGCTCGAGAATGGGCTGCCTGATGGAAAGTAGACGGCTCTTTCTCTTTGGCCACATTGGTTAGAAACAACTGAAAGTCAAGAGAAAAATTGTTGTAACTAACCCAACGATGGATAGGATGCCTTTCACGTGTGGATCGTCGAAGAGGGGGAGCCTCGTGAGATGGAGTTGAAGGGGCTCCTCGACGGGCATAAACCAAACCTGAAAACCGTGAAGGTGCATCCTGGATGATGGAGTTGTCTGCTTCAAACTGAATTGGTTCATCAACAACAGGATCTCTGATAGAGTCATATAGCAAAGTATCACAAAGCCATGGATCATAAGTAGTTTGCTCATATACCTGAGAAGTATCACAAGTGCTGAAATGGTCATCATCAAAAACAACATTTCTAGACACCTTAATCTTACCCAAAATAGGATCATAACATCTATATCCTTTATACCCATCGGCATATCCCAGAAATCTGCACTGAACTGCTCTGTCCTGAAACTTGTTACGTAAAGAATGATCCACATGGACATAACAAATGCATCCGAAAGCATGCAAATCATCATAAGAAGGGTGAGAACCGTGAAGCAAATAATAAGGAGACTGATCTCCTAATAATTCCATAGGCAACCTGTTAATGATATGCACTGCAGTGTGAAAGGCCTCAGTCCAAAGAGAGAAAGAAATATCAATATTGTGCATCATACTTAACGCGATTTCAACAATATGCCGATGCTTACGTTCTGCTACTCCATTCTGTTGTGGAGTGTAAGGACAAGAGGAGTTACGTGTGATGCCATGGTCCTTTAAATATTCACTAAAATCATGAGATATGTATTCTCCACCACCATCACACTGGAAATAAGTGATATTTGAATTGAAAAGGTTCTGAACAAGAGCATGGAATTGTTTGAAAAGTTTGAACACTTCAGATTTAGATTTCATAAAGTAAATCCAAGTGTAACGAGTGAAAGAGTCAAGAAATAACACATAATAACGAGAGCCAGATAGAGATGAAACAGGAGCTGGGCCCCAAACATCAGAGTGAATAATTTCAAATGGCTTGGAAGCTCTTTTATTGATACTTTGAAAGGGAAGTACATGACTCTTGCAGACATTACAACTAGGACACTTATGATCTAATTTGACTTTGGGAATAAAACCCTGAGAAGACAATTTGTCAAGGAACCCTTGACTACAATGACCTAACCGACGATGCCAAGAAACTGGCTTATTACATTGCATAACAGAAGAAGACTGACTCAAATAAGCAGGAAAAGATGGAGACACGGTAGATGACGTCTTCAAAGTCCCGGGGGCTGCTTCGAAGACGTACATGTTTCCGCGTCGTTCACCCTTAGCGAGCATCTTCTTGGTTCGAAGGTCCTTAAGACAAACAGAAGACGGAGTAAATTCCATGGATGAATTTGTTTCATCAACCAATTTAGAAACAGATAAAATGTTTTTCTCAATGGCAGGAGTGAGTAAGACATTTTTCAATGGTAGTGTAGATTGTGACAAAGAGAGAGATGCATTTCCAGTATGAGAAATAGGGTGGTGGGAACCATCTCCCGTGACAATAGTGCCAGTGCCAATATAAGGAACCATGTTGGAAAGTTTACCTGCATCAGAAGTAACATGTGCGGCTGCTCCAGAATCAATATACCAAACTCCATCATCATTCTGACGCAAATTCATGTTGTTAAATGCAGTCATCAGAATTTGTTGCACATCATGTGGCAACCCTGCACTCTGTCCCTGATCAGTACCCTGATGTGCTCGAAAATTTCCCTGCGGCTGCCCCTGAAACTGTCTAACATTCATCTGTCCAGCTCTTGGTCCTGGCCTCCCTGCCTTGTTGCGATTCTGTGGGTTGTGCCAACAATCTGCTTTCACATGGCCACGCTTGTTGCAATGGAAGCAAGTAGGGACACGGGTACCTCTAGTGGCAGGTGGAGCAGTAGGAGTAGGAAGGAGTCCTCCACGGCCCATATGAGCAGCAGGTGGACGAAATGAGGTAGACCCAGATGTAAACATGACAGGATGAGGATCATCAATAAGATGATCTTGAGTCAAACTAACTTCATACTGTAGGAGTTTGGCCTGTAAATCCTCAAAGCATGGAAGTGTAGAGGCAACCTGTAATGCAGTGCAAAACATACGATATTGGGGCCCAAGGCTTCCCAATACCTGCTGAACAACATCTCTGTTAGAAACAGGATATCCAATAGCGGCCAACTGATCAATGATAATTTTGATATCCCCTAGAAATTCAGTAATGGTCTTAGTTCCCTTTCGCATAGATTGGAACTGCCATTTCAGTTGAAGTGCACGTGATTCAGAAACCTGTGAATAAGAGTGAGCAAGATGTCTCCATAGTTCTGCAGCAGTAAAATGGTCAGAGATAGTTTGTAATATACGATCAGATAACGTGGCAGTCAAATAGGCAACCACAGATTGGTCCTTCTGAAACCAAACATCATACGCAGGATTTGGAATAGCAATGCAACTCACCTTCCCATCATTACCAGTTACCTCTTGCGTAATAGTCATAGGTGGGGCGGGTGATCCCCCATCCAGATGCCCGGAAAGACCATGACTTCGGATAAACGGCAGAATTTGGCGTTTCCAAAGTAAGTAGTTATCATGAGTTAATTTGTGAGAAACAAGTTGAGAAAGAAATCCAGGGCTGATTTTAGAATCCATAAGGAAGAAGATCAAAGATGAATCAAATAGCACGACAGAAATTCGTAGGTTGTACGGACAGAACCGTACGGACAGAAATTTTTGAGTTTTGGAAATCACGATTTTTTAGTTAATCGTGCAGAATGTACGATTTATCAACTATATTGCAAGAAATAGATAAGAAATCACAAGAAGTTTGAGAAAAGAGGCACTTTTGAGAAATGAGGGTTCCCAAATTTGGGGAAAACAGAAATTAGGGTTGATAAAATTGGGGATAACAGAATATGTAAGAAGGAAAAGATGCACGATATGAGGAAATGAAGAAACGACGTCGAAATATAGTGATTCAACGGAGAAACAACAGAGAAAAGATGAAAAAAAAACACTTTCCTTGAGAACGCCCAAAAACGCACGTCAAGGTCCTTAGGGGCCTTCCAGATGATCGTGATTACCACGCCCTTGGCTCTGATACCATGTGAGAAATCAGATGTGGGAGTCACCTTACTATCGTACCAAGAGATAGAGAGAGAGGTAAGAGGGAAGAGAAAAAAAAAAAGTTGGGCGGCAATGATGTCTTCTCCCCTTTCCATTGATATTTATATGTTGTACGAGTGGTACAATACAGTACAATAGTACAATACAGTACAGTATGCTGTACAATACAGTACAATACAGTATAATAGTACAATACAGTACAGTATGCTGTACAATACAGTACAATACAGTACAATAGTACAATACAGTACAGTATGCTGTACAATACAGTACAATACAGTACAGTAGTACAATACAGTACAGAAATATATTCATTTACATATACATATTTAACACCGATAAGACCTCTTGGCTTTTAGATTCGGGTGCTTCTTTTCACATGACCCCAAGTTTTAGTTCTTTTTCCGAATACTCAAAAAATCTCTCTCCATCTTTTGTTTCAACTGCGGATGGAACATCTCTTGAAGTAAAAGAAATAGGAAATTTTGAAAAACAAGGGTTTTTTATTCCAAAAATTAGATTTATACCCAAATTAAACTTAAATTTGCTTTCTGCTTCTCAACTCTCGGATCATGGGTGTGATATAAAGTTCTCATCTAAAAAATGTTAGATACATGATCGCCGATCTGGGAGATTGATTGGGGAAGGCTCTAGGAAGGGCGATCTATACTATGTCGATTCCCTTCAAATTCCAAAGAACCCGTTTTGTAATGTTGTTTAACAAAAGGATATTAATGTGTGGCACAAGAGACTTGGACATTCAAATATTGCAAAAATTTCTTATTTACCTTTTGTTAAAAGTCTATGTAAAAGTGATTTAACTTGTAATGACTGTATTCTTGGGAAAATAAAAAAATTGCCTTTTTGTGAAAGATCTATGCTTACAACAAGACCTTTTGAAATTATCCATTCGGACGTATGGGGACCGTCACCCGTCCTATCAAAAGGAGGCTTTGCATATTATGTCATTTTTGTTGACGACTACACGAGATATTGTTGGATTTATTTTCTTAAACACAAATATGAAGTTTTCTCAATTTTTAAAACCTATCATATGATGATTAAAAATCAATTTAATGAGAATCTAGAAATTTTTAGAACTAACTCTGGTGGAGAATGCCTTTCAAGTGAATTCAAAAATTATCTTGAAAGTCATGGTATTCTTCACCAAAGATCTTGTCCCAAAACCCCTCAACAAAATGGATTAGCCGAAAGGAAGCATAGACATATAATAGAGACAACTCGAACATTACTTGTTTCTCAAAACATCCAAAAAGGTTTTTAGGCTGAAGCGGCTTTAGCATCTGTCTATCTGATAAATCGGCTACCTTCTAAAAACTTGAACAATATCTCGCCTTTTGAAAAATTGTATACCAAAGAACCCGACTATAGGCGGTTGAAAATTTTTGGTTGAAAATGTTTCGTTCTTACTGACAAGAATGACAAGCTTTCGCCAACTTGTACTTTTCTTGGATATTCTGAAACCCTAAAAGGGTTTCATTGTTATGATATTGAGAATGACAAGCTATATGTTTCCAGAAATGTGAGTTTTCTGGAAAATGTTAATGGTTTCGAAATGAGTGAACCCTTTGAAGAAAACATAGATTACTCCTTTTTATTTGAAATGTTAGCACATGATGATGATAGTGATGACGATTTCATTCATAATGACGTCAATAATAAAGAAGATGGCTCTTCCCATCCACCTATCTCCCAACATAGAAGTGAAGGAGCATTGAGAGATCCTATAACATATACCCATAGAGATAAAAACAGTTTTAGGAGTGCAATTGAAAAATTCAGTGAACCTAGTGGGTCCAATTCAACAAATGATGAAAACCTACGAAGAACTGAGAGAAGTAGAAAGATGCCTTCTAGGTTTATTTCATATGATTCATTTACTCCTAAACATAGAGTCTGCCTTAGCGCCATTCATTCTTATATAGAACCCAAAAACTTCGAAGAAGCCAAAAAGAATGATGAATGGCTGAAAGCAATGGAATGTGAGCTTTCAACTCTCAACAGGGCAAAGACTTGGGAGTTCCAAGATCTTCCTAAGGGTAAGAAAGCAATAGGGTGTAGATGGGTATTTAAGTTAAAAACTAAGAGCGATGGATCTCTTGAGAGATATAAGGCTCAATTAGTTGCAAAGGGATATAGTCAAGAATACAGAATTGATTATGAAGAAACTTTTGCCCCTGTGGCCTGAATGGTCACTGTCCGATGTCTCATTACCGTTGCCTCAATCAACAAATGGAACATCTATCAAATGGATGTTAAAAACGCCTTCTTAAATGGTGATCTGAATGAAGAGGTATATATGGATGCTCCACCAGGAATGAAGACTCTCAAAGGGAAAGTGTTTCGTCTTCGAAAAGCACTTTATGGTTTAAAACAAGCCCCTAAGGCTTGGTATGATAGATTTAACCCCGTAATGTTAGAAAATGGTTTTTCTTCCTGTTTCACTGACACTGCCTTATTTGTTAGAAAAACCAATGCAAGGATTGTCATTCTGCTCTTATATGTGGATGATATGCTTATAACCGGAAGTAATTCTAAAGGGGTTAAAAGCATAAAATCAATTTTGAAGGATAGGATTGAAATGTCTGATTTGAGATTTCTAACTTATTTTTTGGGTATTGAAGTAGCTTACTCTCATAGAGGGTATTTTTTATCTCAAACTAAGCTTGCCTCTGAGATTATTGACCGGTCAGGTATTACAGATGATAAGGTTTGTGAAACTCCTGCTATAGTAGGAGCCAAAATGAAGATTGATGATGGTATTCCTCTCTCCGATCCCACCCCCTACAGACAGCTTGTGGGATCTTTGATGTATCTGAGTATTACTAGACCATATATCTCTCATGCAGTTCATACTGCAAGTCAGTTCCAACATGCACCAACATCACTTCACATGAGTGCCATATTGCGGATTGTGAGATACATAAAAGGCACACTAAACAAGGGAGTATTCTTATCCTCTTCTTCTGAATTAAAATTAATTGCTTATAGTGACTCTGACTGGGGAGGTGACCCAAATAACCGTCACTTCACCACTGGTTTTGTGTGTTTTTAGGAGACTCGCTGATTTCATGGAGATGTAAGAAGCAACAAAAAGTGTCTATATCATCAACAAAAGCTTAATATCATGTCATGACGACTACTACCATGGAAATTGTATAATTCATCAACTATTAGAAGACATGGGGATCTCAATAGAAGGGTCTACCAAGCTATGCTGTGATAACAAGAGTGCAATATACATTGCCAAAAATCATACTTTTCATGAGCAGACTAAACACATTGAGATGGATTGTCACTATGTTCAGGAAGCGTATCTGAAAGGAGTTATAGATCTTTCATATGTAACTTTAAAATATCAGTTGGCAGATTTCTTCACCAAAGCTTTGTGTGCTCCGCGGTTCAATTTCCTCCTTGGCAAACTTTCGGTCATCTTGCCCTAAGTTTGAGGGGGGTGTTAAATTGTAATTTATAAGACAATGTATTTTCTATATATATTTTATATATATAAAAGAAGATACATATATATATATATATATATATATATATATATATATATATATATATATATTCATCTACTTGTATATATAAAATATATATTTCTTTATTGTATTGGATGTAGGGGTATTTTAGTCATTTCTACATTTTACGCATATTCATGTTTTTGAATATGATTGTAATTCCTCCTTTTTATTTTTTATTTTTGTAATTTTTTTCATTTCTTATTTTTGTCTTTTTTATATAATGTTTTTGTACACAGTCAGTGGTTGACTGTGTACATTGTACAACAGTCAGCCATTGACTGTGTACACAGTTTTAAAAATATAGACGTTGGGCTGATTCCCAACGTCTCTAATAAAAGCTGTTGGGAATAGCCCAACGTCTCTTAAGTTTGTTTATAAATAAGGGCTATGTGAGCCCATTGTATGCATGTATTAGAGTAAGGAGTTGTCTCCTTAAGCTTATAAACACTTTGCATTTATTGCACTTTCTTTGGTGTAAATCTTATAAACACTGTGCATTTATTGCACTTCTTTTGTGGTGTAAAGTTTATAAACACTGTGCATTTATTTTGTGTATTGAGTATTTGAAGTATCAAGTTATTTGAAAACTTATTGTTTGCAAGGATTCTTCACAAGTCCATCTACTTCCAACAATGTAGCATTATCACTAAGTCAAATTATGGAGGCTCTTCAACCTCTTCTCAAGGGTTCTATTTCTGGAGCCCCCATGTCAACCTTCTCTCTTTCCGGTAAGACTTCTTGTCTTTTAGATTCAGTTGTCTTCTTTCATATGACTCCAAATTTTTTGCTCCTTCCGAATACACAAAAAATATATCTCATTCTTTTGTTTCAAGTTCAACTGCAGATGGCGTTCCTCTTGAAATCAAAGGGATTGAAAATTTTGAAAATCAAGAATTTTTTATTTTCAAAATTAGATTTATACCAAAATTAAATTTAAATTTGTTTTCGGTCTCTCAACTCTCGGACCATGGGTGTGATGTCAAATTCTCATTAAATAAATATTGGATACAGGATCACCGGTCTCTGTAGTTGATTGGTGAAGGCTCTAAGAAGGGAGATCTATATTACATGGGATTTCTTCAAATTTCAAAACATTCTTTTTGTAACATTGCCCAAAATAAATATATAAATATTTGGCATAAATGTCTTGGGCATCCCAATATTACCAAGCTCTCTTATTTATATTTTGTTAAAGATCTTTATAAAAGAGATTTCACTTGTAGTAATTGTATTCTTGAAAAAATAAGAAGCTTGCCTTTTGATCAAAGATCTATGTTCGCAACCAAACCTTTTGAACTTATGCATTTAGATGTGTGGGGACCGACACCCGTTATATCTAAAGAAGGATTATCTTATTTGATGACTGATGTAGATATTATTGGATGTACTTTCTTAAGCATAAACATGAGGTTTTGCATTATTCAAGACATACCATATGATGATTAAAATCAATTTAATGGTAACCTAAAGATTTTTAGAACCGACTCCGGAGGTGAATATCTTTCAAATGAATTTAAAAATTATATTGAAATTAATGAAATTGTTAATAAAAAATCATGTCCCAAAACACCTCAACAAAATGGTTTAGCCGAAAGAAAACATAGATACATAGTTGAAACCACTAGAACCTTGTTTATTTCTCAAAAAATTCCTAAAAGATTTTGGGTCGAGGTGGCTCTTACATCTGTTAATCTTATAAATCATCTTCCCTCAAAAAAATTAAATAAAATCTCACATTTTGAATTTGTTTATCAAAAAGAACCCGACTATAATAGTTTAAGAGTTTTTTGATGCAAATGTTTTGTTCTTACCGATAAAAATGATAAACTTTCACCAAAAGCTATTCCTTGTGCATTTCTTGGATATTCCAAAACACAAAAAAGTTTTAGATGTTATAATATAAAAAATGATAAATTATATATTTCTAGAAATATAACCTTTTTAAAAAGTGCTAGTGGTTTTGAAGAATATGAACCTCATGGGGATAATATGGATTGTTCTTTTTTGTTTGAATTGTTATCAAGAAATGATGATGTATCTAGTGATGATGAAAAAATACAAAAGAGCAAAGATTTTCATTTTCAAACTCTTAAACAACATACTGAAATGGGAACATCCAATGAACCTATTACCTATGCCCATAGAGATCGAAACACTTTTAGAAGTGCAATTGAAAAGTATAGTGAATCTAGTGAACCTATTTCCACAAATAATCTAAATAATCGTAGAACCGAAAGAGCTAGAAAAATTCCTTTTAGGTTTATATCCTATGAATCTTTCATACCAAAACATAGAGCATGCCTTAGTGCTATTTATTCACATGTGGAACCTAAAAACTTTGAAAAAGCAAAAAAATTTGTAGAATGGAGGGTGCAATGAAAAATGAACTTAAAGCTCTTAGAAAAGTCAAAACTTGGGAATTTTAAGATCTACCTAAAGGTAAGAAAACAATAGGATGTAGGTGGGTTTTTAAGGTCAAGACTAAGAGTGACGGGTCTCTTGAAAGATATAAAGCTTGTCTTGTTGCCAAAGGGTATAGTTAAAAATATAGAATAGATTATGATGAAACTATTGCTCGTGTTGCGCGTATGGTCACTGTTTGGTGTTTTATTACTATTGCCTTCATTAAAAAATAGAACATATATCAAATGGATGTTAAAAATACATTTTTAAATGGAGACTTAAATGAAGAAGTCTATATGGATGTTCCTTCAGGTATGGATGTTCTTAAAGGAAAAGTTCTCTATCTACGAAAAGCTTTTTATGGTTTGAAACAAGCTCTCAAGGCTTGGTATGATCGGTTTAATAATTTAATGTTAGAAAATGATTCTTCTTCATGTTATACTGACACTACCTTGTTTGTCAAGAAATCTAATGCAGGAATTGTAATCTTGTTATTATATGTTGATGATATGCTAATCACAGATGATGATACTAAAGGGATTAAGAGTATCAAGTTCATATTGACAGAAAGATTTGAAATGTTAGACTTAGGTTTTCTGACATATTTTTTAGGCATTGAAGTTGCCTACTCTCACAGGGGTTATTTTTTATTTCAAATTAAACTTGCCCTCGAGATTATTGACAAGTCAAGAATTACAAATGATAAAATTTGTTAAACTCTTGAAGTAGTAGGGACAAAGATGAAAATTGATGATGGGGTTCCCCTAGAAGATCCCACCCCTTACAGGCAACTTGTTGGATCTTTAATGTATCTTAGCATCACTAGACCTGATATCTCTCATGTTGTACATGTTGCAAGTCAATTTCAGCATGCTCCTATATTAATTCATATGAGTGCCATCCTTCGAATTATCAAATATATGAAGGGGTCTATAAACAAGAGAGTATTTTTATTCTCATCTTCTGAATTAAATTTAATTGCTTATACTGACTCTGATTGTGGAGGTGATCCAAATAACCATCACTCCATCACTGTTTTTTGTGTATTCTTAGGTAAATCATTAATCTCTTGGAGATGCAAGAAGCAACAAAAAGTGTCTTTGTCATCTACTGAGGCTGAATATCGAGCTATGACAACTATAACCATGGAAATAGTTTGGATTCGGCGGTTGCTGAAAGATATGGGGGTTCATATTTAAGGACCCATGAAGTTGTGTTGCGATAATAAGAGTGCAATATATATTGCCAAGAACCACACTTTTAATGAGCGCCTGAAGCATATCGAGATGGACTGCCACTATGTTAGAAAAAAAATATCTGAAGAAAGTCATAGATTTACCATATGTAACATCTGAATATCAACTGTCAGGCTTTTTTACTAAGGCACTTTGTTCCTCTAGATTCAATTTTCTTCTTGGCAAACTTTCGGTTATTACACCGTAAGTTTGAGGGAGGATATTAAAATGTAATATATATATATATATATATATAATTCTTGTAATACCCACTAGGTGTAAAACAATTTTTTCTTTATTTCATGCATATTCCTTCTGAGTATGCTTTTTTTATATTTTTATAATTCTTTTTATATTTTTTATTATTTTTACTTTTTGGCTTTTAGCCATAGAGGGGCCCACATCATATAGACGTTTGGCCCCTCCAACGTCCATACGAGGGAGCCCCTCCAAGGGTCCTCATTGTATATAAATAGGGGATTCCCCCCTTTGTAAACACTAAGCTTTTTGTAAAGCTCTCTCACTTATTCAATAAAAGTTTTCTTTATTTTTATGCCTTTGTGCATTTGTATTCTTTTTGAGTGTTCATCTTGTTCCTTTGTGCACACATTTCATATTGAGAATGTAGTGCCTTTGTGCACAGTCTCTTTGAAGTCATTTTCACATTTGGTTCTACTTTTGTTGGAGACAATAATTTACCCCAAAGTTAACTAATAAGAACATATCACTATAGAATTTTAAGCATGGATTTCATGTCAAACTATGAAAATATTGTACTAATTGTTTGATATTACATTTTTCATTGATTGAATTGTTTTACCAGTTGTACAATATGGTTCAAGAAAGCAGAAACCATTATTTAGTAAGCTAGCCATACTGGAAAAAGCCGGCAAAGGTCACTATCGGGAGGTTGCTTTACATGCCATGGTGGAATGTGCATCTAGAAAGAAACAAATGCTTTTACAAAAGCTGCACTAAAGTGGAGGGAAATCTTTTGGATCACAAGAACCATCATCAAAGAATGGGCCTAAGAACTAATGTTATTTTATTTTCACTTGTCCTTGCTTGAGAGGAGGTTAAAAATGTGGTAGCCTTGGTGTGCTGAATCGTTTTTGCTTTCTAGTGAAAAAGGAGGTGGTGAAAAATGTGCTAGCCTTGGTGTGACGAATCATTTTTGCTTTCTAGTGAAAAAAGGACGACTATAATGTGTATATAGATAGACAGTACTTGGTTGAAAAATACTTTTTGGAGGGGACAGTTATGAAAATTTCCCTGGTTCCTTCTCTTATTCCCTTTTTGTGATACACTGAGAAAGTGATACTCCTTGCTCTTCATAATATATCTTACTCCGATTATCTGGATAGCCAGACCAATATTTTGAGGTTCATGCCTTTTTCAATTCTTCATGTAGTGGAACTATGAAATTTTTTCCATGGAATTACTTGATACAATAAATGAATCTTAATCAGGAACTTCTGTTGCTATCTTTGATTTAGTTGGTGTAACACTTATTGAGCTTGAACATTTTCTCTGACTTATGCTGGCCTTTTTTATATGTGATTGCCACATTTATAGGTTTTCCCATCTTTCACTCTAATGAATACCAAAATTCAGGAAAGCGAAGATTAGTTCAACAATGTTGAGTTTTAAATTCAATAATCTCAACACTAAGCCTTTAACATGAGTTGATCTCATACTTTTCCTATTTTTCTTTAAAAAAGTTTAAAGGTTCCAATGCTTGAATTTATGAAGACAGTTGTGCATAAATTTCTGAAGCATTTTTATTTCTAGTTAGTATCTCTCTGCACAAAATGCATGTATGCCTGAATAATTTGAAATTCTGTTTACCATGTTTAGGGATTTGTAATGCCATATAGGAGCATGCTACAAGAATTTGCCTGGAAAGCCAAAAGGCTGGTGGACCATTGTGTGACGAGCAGAAAACCGTCTTCTCCTGGGTTTTATGCTAGAGTTTTCTAGTCAAAGCAAATTTTTCAGGAAGACCAAAATTTCCAAATTGGATCTACTTGCACCATTTAATTCTGCAATAGATAGGAATGAATTTCTGCAACACAGTTATAAATTTATAATAGTCATTTAAGATTGTATACATTTGAGTAAAAGAATAAATATCTTGTAGTCATCTCGTATTTGTTGTCAAGGTAAGAAGCTGGCTGTTTGCAATAATTTGTTGTGAGGATTTATCGTTTGTGCTTTAGATTTTGTTTCTCAGCTGCTTTTGAATTTATCAAATAAAACTGAGGAACAGGTAAATTTGTATATTTTTTGAGTTGAAATGAATGCCACATCAAAATTGGTAATTTTGATAAGTCTCCTCCATTACTGCAGATGTAGGGCACTTTTGTATTTGAAGTTTTTGACTTGAATTTGTTAAATTAAATTGGTAGTTTTGTATCTGTTAACTTGAATAAACAGGCCTACAAGGGCTGCACGCACATGGCTAGTGGGTTGGCTCAAAACATTCATGTTGACGGATGTTAGGAGTTCGATACCCGAGGTGCACATCCCTTGCTGCAAGGACAAAGTGGGAAACTATCTCTGGTGGACAGGAGGAGCACTCGATGGAGTTTTACTTTGCAGACATTAAAATACGGCTACAGTCAATGTAGCACCTCTTGGCCCATAATGGGATTTCCAAATCAAAGTGATGACTTCTTCCTGTTAAAAAAAAAGAATTAACAGATGTGCAGAATATACCAAGTACATATTCAATACAGCAAGTGCCAAATAAAATTAGTATTTGGTGGGACCAATTACTTGCCAAACAGGTTCCTTATTTCTTTTTTTTTATTTGTGTGATTTTATGATTAATTCTTGAAGTTCTCAGATACCATCCCCTATATTGCCATTGTGAAATTCAATGATTCATGATAACCTTGCTCTAAATTTCGCCGGTGGGTTAAGTAGCAACATGTGCAATTTTGTTGCTTCTCATTTTTCTTCTGTAACTTTATTCACACAACCTGCCTTTTTCTACACCTTTTCTGTCACTTTCTTCAATTATTTTGTTTCACAAGATTCAGAAAAAGATGTTTTTTTAATTTAATTACATATGCTTGTGAATGCATTCTTTAGATGGAGAATTTGATTGTAGAACTTGGTAATTATGGGCATAAAGGAGATGACTGATGAATTGTGCTGGGTCATGAAATTTTGAACCAGAGGTAAAGGAACAGTAGTGATGGGAAAAATCAAATAGTTTGTGTAGGTTTGTCCTTCAGAACTTTTAGGCATGATAGTCCTGAATTATCCCATCGATGTCAATATTATAAATGTAGACAGATGAAGATAATTGGAGTACGTTTATGAAAGTTGGCACAAGAATATGATAATGAGGGTATCGTACTCTTTAGCTTTTTATCATTGTGAGTCAAGTTACTAATGATGAGATTCCTTGGTGCAGTACTTTAAATGTCAGATTGCCTCATATGAAGACATCCTCGAGACTGAAAGTATTGGAATTGGTCTTAAAATGTTTAAAAGCCTTTTTTAAAAATGGTCTAAGAACATTATTCTATCAATTGAAGGCATTAATCTCTCTCTCTCTCTCTATATATATATATATATCTATATATATATATATATATATATATATGTGGGTTAATATTTGGTGCCTTTGAAGGCAGCAAATTATATAGAATTATTGAGCTGAAAACCATACTTCAGTTTTTTGTTGTAAATTAAATCTTATGGACATGATCTATAACGTTTGTTTAGTGGGAAATGAGTTTTGAATCATGTGATTGTGTGACCTAAGTAGGTTTTTTAAAGGCTTACAAAATGAATGGTCTACAATGCACTAAAATTTTATAACTCAAAAATTCATATTTTTAGATCGAAATAGTATGATCCAAGGGTTGGTTCTTAGCAAACAAACCTTCTTGAACACATTTATGTGGTCAGATTGAGTTGATCAAGCTTGAACCAATGATTTTTTAGCTCAATAGTTCTGCATAATTTGCTGTGTATATATATATATATATATATAGGGTAAGTAAAATATGTTTGCCAACCAAATATGTTTACTGGTATGAACTAAGATTTTCATAGGATTTTTATTTTTTTCTCAAAAATTTCACTGCATGGATGTGATCTAGACACTTGGTTTTATAGAAATAGACTCTTGGATCATCCAATTATAATTTATAAGAATGATTTTGTAAGGGATGAAAACTAGCGGCTTAGAATTTTCATAAATATTCAAGCATAAAAAATCACATTTCTTGATTCGATTACAATAATCCAACAGTCGATTCCTAGCAAATGGACCATGCTGAATGCATCTGCAGGATTAGATTTATAAAAAACTTCTGAAAATCTCGATTCATACCAACAAACATATTTGGTTGGTAAACATATTTCAGTTTATATATATACACATACAAGGAGAACTGTCCAACCAAAGGAAGGTCCAAAATCTCCAACTGATGATAATCGATGGCGTTTCTTCTCTAAAAATCGAGTTTTTCATTTATCAGACTTTACATATTAGATTTTTATCATTCATTTAGTACGAGTCATGTTCTGGATTATGAATTTTTTATATTTACATGAGTTTTTGAAAGTGCCAAAAATCAGCAACCCACAATACTTTGTATTGTAAAGGTCTAAATGCATTGTGAGCCACCCATTTTTCATGTTTTGAAAAACATGTTGTAAAGTCTTCTTGTAAAGTATATTTCTTAATAAATAAATTATAAAAAAAACCAATATATGAGGTTCGATCAATGAGATGCTCAAGCATTGGAGAAAGAGAGTCCTCCGATCTTCGTTTGTTATAGATTTTGGACCTTCCTTTGGTTGGACTGTCCCCTTCCGTCCATTGAAAAAACTGAAGGATGTGGACTTTTTAATTTATGAAGACATTGTGAGGTGCACTGCTCTCTTCCTCATATGCTGTACCAACAAATATTATACCAGACGATCAAAGTTTTCTGGGATGAACTATTTTCCAAAATTTATATTCTATATTTTTTACCGGTAAGCGCATCACCGTGACTTGCAGGAATGGGAATTCTGGACTGATTGTAAATGCCAAGATATTACAATTTTTAATAAAGAATTTGCACACCTTTCATTACCATATTTGTAGTTTGGATTTTATCACTCCAATTTGGAAAACATGTTACCCATTACTCTTTACAAATAAGAATGCATAGAATCTTGTGGAATTAAAAGCATAAGCCTCAACCAATAATCATCTTCGAGAATGGGAGAATCATGATATATATATATATATATATATATATATATATATATATATATATATATATATATATATATATATATATATATATATATATAGTGTTCAACATGTTTAATTGTATGACCTCTCTTTTAGTCCAAGCATGTGAACGTATATATCTTGTCCAGTTACATTATTATGTCCATATTCTCCTCCGTTTTTTGATGAGAGAGAGAGAGAGCTCTTATGCACTTATCATATGCGTGTAGAAAAAGTGATGACCATCATCATATATAACATAGAGATGATCATTATGTGTGCAGGTGCACGTTTATTTATTTTTATTATGTCAGTATTTTGTTGATTGAAATGACCAAAATACATCTAAAATCAACATTTCTGAAATTACATAATTGTTTTTTAGAATTTTAAAAAATATTTCTACTTTCAAATTCAAATTACTAAACATCTTATTCGTTCTTGAAAAATGCCTTTGACTTATTATTTTCCCACCAAAGCAAATGGATTTTTGCAGCTGAATAGTTTGTAGGTTTTTCTGGAAAAGTTCTCATTCAAACTTATAGATGGCACCCAAGTTCAATTTTGTAGAAAAGATAAAAGTGGTTTTCAAACACCATTCAAACACCACTATTAGTATAAAATGATGAAAACCATTGTACAAGAAGAAAGATACTGTCGCTATTCTCGTTTCTTATTTAACTTTGTAACACTAGCTTCAATGGATTGTTTCTTATTTCTCGTTATCTCCATTTGTGAGCTTCAGATCTGATCTGAGATGGTGCGGGACACACTGATGTGTAGGGCAGGGAAACAAGCCAAGCTGCTCGTGGCTCGTCTCATATTCGTCTCATAAAGAGCTAGTTCAAACTCATAAAATAGGCTCAGCAAGCTTAATACGGCCCAACTCATATAAGCTCATTAAGTAGTAAGAAATATATTTTACAAGCATTTTTTTGTAATCTTATTTCTTCCAGCACTAAAACAATGTATTTTTTTCTATAAATTACAAGCTGGATTGAACTCAGCTCATTTAATTTCAACTGATTATGAGCTCTAACTCAGCTTAGCTATCCACAAAGCTTGAACACTTTCAGCTCGTCTCCTAAAGCTCAACTACCAGCCCTACCATGTGGCGTGTTTGATGCCAAGACTTGAGGTTTCTCAAACATAGGATCTCAGATCAAGGATTTGAAATTCCTCATATAAAGTGAGGTGAAGGGGACATTCTAAATCTGAGAATGGTACAATCTCAAATCCAACTCAGATCTCAAGACCCAGGGACTCAAACTCATCCCTATATATATATATATATATATATATATATATATATATATATATATATATATATATATATATATATATATTGAGAGAGAGAGAACCTCGGACGCACGGTCGAACACCAGCCCGACATTGTTTAGGTGAATTAGTGCCAGTCTTTGACTGTGTTAAAAGTTATTTTTATATTAAAGTGTGTGCCGCCAATCCTAGGCTTTTTGCTCATGCCGACATCGTGGTCGTCTGTTTGCATTTTGGATGAATGCCACGCGGTTTTGTTGACTTTTGAGCTTTTTAAAATGCAAATCGGATGGCCACAATGTCGGCATGAGCAAAAAAGTTCATGTTCAGCATGACCGGATCTGCTTCCGGTTCCGTGCACAGGAAGCAGATCAGGTCATGCTGAACATGAGCGTTTTTGCTCATGCCGACATCCTGGCCGTTTGTTTGCATTTTAGATGAATGCCACGTGGTTTTGTTGACTTTTGAGCTTTTTAAAATGCAAATCGGATGGCCACGATGTCGGCATGAGCAAAAAAGCTCATGTTCAGCATGACCTGATCTGCTTCCTAGTGCACACATCCGAGTAATGAACAAACCCGACACATCTCTCTCTCTCTCTCTCTCTCTCTCTCTCTCTATCTATATATCTCTCTCTCTCTCTCTCTCTCTATATATATATATATATATATATATATATATATATATAGAGAGAGAGAGAGAGAGATATGTGTCCGGTTTGTTGATGACTATTCAAAATCATGCGAGGCCCAAGCTAAATAAAGGGGAACATATTGGGAATTTTCTTGCATGGCTGAGGGGGTTCAAATTAAATCCCTTGCCCCAACATCGATGTTCCCCACAACCCCTCCCCCCTCCAATCTTTACAGAATTCCTGTGGCCTAGTCTGAATGTCCCTTTGTGCAGAGGGGTTGGTCCAGTGGACTCCCTCTTGGTCCCCCAATCCCCAAAGCCCTAGCCCCATCACCAAGGCCCACGTGACCACCAGCTACCCTGGACCAACCGATACCACCTATCTGCTTTCTGCTGGAGATGGTGGTTTCGCCCATGGTGGGACCAGCAACCTAAACCCATTGGTGGGTCCCGTTAGAAGTGCCATTCCAAGAAGAAGAAGACAGAATCTACAGGTCAAATCCCACGTAGAAGTTAGGGCTCTAGCCCATGCAAATTCCCCCTTTCGTTTCATTCTTTTCCACTAAAAACAAAAAATGAGTAAGAAATTAGGGTAATCTCCATCACCTTCAACCAATGTGGTCGAATCGTTTCTGAATCTGGATCACAAAGCCTCAATAGGCCCAAATGAAATTGAATCGAATCGTTTGAATTGGTCTATTAAAAAAAATTAATTATGAAAAATTTGAACAAATTATATATATATGAAAAAATATTTTGTACTAATGAAGGTAATGAACTAATTAGCTAGAAATCATACGACAAGCATCAAGCTTTGGATCTTGCATTTCTAAATCTTTTGAGTTATGATTTTTTTTAAAGGCAAGCTGGGGTTAGGCAGATCCCCCCCCCCCCCCCCCCCCCGCAACGTCCCACACTGACAGCTCCTACCAAACACTACGAGCCCCCATTGGTTATGAGTTATAAAATTTTGGCACATTGTGGGCCGTTGATTTTTAAACCCCTTTAAAAACCTAATTATGTATCATAATCATATGATTCAAAACAAGTTTCCTACTAAATAAACCATGAAGAACATTTGATCTTTTTTTGAAGAAAAGAGTAATTTTTACTCATTCGTTCCTTACATTCATTAGTAGCCAATATTTCATCTCTCTCTCTCTCTCTCTATATATATATATATATATATATATATATATATATATATATATATATATATATGTGTGTGTGTGTGTGTGTGTGTGTGGATGCATCCAGTCTATATATGGCACAATATCAAATGAATCATTTTATTGGATTTTTGATATTTTTTTAAAATGTTGACAATTAAGACATGTTCAACATGACTGATTTACTAGAAATCAACACTTGCAACATGCATTTTGGATGAAAAAAATATTATTTTAAGCCTTGAAAATTTATGAAAATTGTAATGAAACCTTATAAAAAACTATCTATGCATCAGAATCAAAATGCAACAATAACTGATTCTTATGAAAAACAAACATATAGATCACAATTAAAAAAAAAAAACCCAAAAATCCAATAGCATGTTTTATTTAGCACCACCATATTTAACAAGGATGTATTACCATATATATAGAGTAGGTGGTAGCTGCCTACCACTTTTCCAGCCTACCGCCAGTCTATCAGGCCTTTAAAGGATTTTTTCATGTTTTTCTTAAATCTGATGTTCAAATATGATGCTTTATCTTATATGAATCAACTCATGGATCGTCGAATTACAACATGCATGTTGGTTTTTTATAAGATTTAAAAATCATCAGTCCAAAAATTTCATAATTAAATATTTAAGGCTTAAAAATCATATTTTTTGTTGAAAATACATTATTCAGGTATCGTTTTCTAGCAAATTGACCATGCCGAATACATCTACAAGATCAGATTTGTGAAAAATAATATATATATATATATATATATATATATATATATAGAGAGAGAGAGAGAGAGAGAGAGAGATTCTAGTCTGATTCAGGTTGTTCCCTTGCGACTTACATTGTATAGTTGCGCTTAGAGTCTGTTTTGCTCTTATTGAGTCTAATGTAAGCTGCTCAGTTCAGGTGAATCAATATCACAAAGAGGCAGCCCATATACTGAAACTGTAATAGTCTGCGGGCAAAATTGTGAATGAAGTAAATGCGTTGAGCTTTCTTTTGTTCACCCTCATTGTGATTGCTTCTTGTGATTGCAATTTCTCTCTCTTGCTCTCTGATTACAAGCTTTCGCGATCAGCAAGCGAACTGACAAGTAGGCTTACGACGGTGAGGAGGGATCGTCGCGCCGAGCTGACCCATTGAAGGAAATAGGCCCGTGACAAGTGGTACCAGAGCCCGTTCTCGTGCTGGGGAAGAAATTTCAAAGTCGGTGTCGACAGACACGCCGACAAGCTGCAATTTGTGAGCAAGACATCGTGGTGCCTTATCAAAACTTGCGCAACACCAAAGGCAAGGCAGTTTCCAAAGCTGCAGAGATGGGTTCACCTCGGGGCCAAGAAGAGTTGACTGCAACTGTTAACAAGCTGGTGGAAGATGTGACTTCGCATGAGGAAGCGATTTCACGCGCATGTGAATCATTTAGTGGACTGAATGATGTGGTAGAGAGCCTGCAAGAGCAGATAAACTTACTAATGGGGCAGATCACTTCGTTGACGACTACAGTGGCCGACTTGCAGACTGAAGTAGGGGAGCTTCAGTTGAAGAACCATACGTTGCAGCGGACAGTGACCCTAAATGGCAAAAATGGTGAGAGGCCATCAATGATTGATGTGCCAAGACCCACTAAATTCAATGGTTCTCATGATAACAAGGTCATTGAGAACTTTTTGTTCCAAGTAGAAGACTACTTGGATATCCAAAATGTGATCGTTGAGGATCTGAGGATTAAGGCCGCAACAACCTTACTTGATGAAGATGCCATGACTTGGTGAAGGCAGAAGCACAACGACATGGAGAGGGGTCAATGCGTGATAGACACCTTTGACAACTTCAAAATAGAGTTGCGCAACTATTTCATGCTAAGAAACGCGCAGAGGCAGGTGTACCGGATGGTTCATAAGCTCAAACACTCTGGTTCGTTGCAAGACTATGTCAGAACATTTCAGAAACTTATGCTGGAGATACATAACATGTCAGAAGATGACATGCTCAACTGGTTCATTATGGGACTTCAGCCATGGGCATAGTCTGAAGTGGAAAGGAACAACCCTCATATTTTGGAAGATGCATATGTGGCGACCGAGCGCTTAGTTGACACTCAGCGCAAGCCTTTCACTCCATCCACCAAAGTTGAGAAGAAGCCTGACCACGGAGGCAAGAAGGATGAGCAACACGATGATAAAGGTGAGGCATCAACACGCCATCAATCCAAAAGAAAATAAAACTACACAAAGCATAACAATAGCAATAAGGGTGCGGTTGTGACATGCTGGTTTTGTGACATGCTGGTTTTGTGACGATAGGCACATCGCCAGGCAGTGCCCAAAGCTCCTCGTGAAGGATGATAGGCAAGTCAATGTTGCACAAAAAAAATGCAGCGATACTGAATGTAGTGACACTGAGACGATGCAACCAAGGATGGGGGTCATGCGATCGATTAACGCAGTTAGAAGTTGTGTGACTGAAAACATGCAGATCAGTAAGGAACTTATGTACTTGTAAGTTATTATGAATGGAAAGTCTACTTCAATAATGATAGACTCAGAGGTCACACACAACTTTGTCTCGCGAGAAGAGGCAGAGCGATTGGGCTTGAAGCCTAGGCCAAAGTAGAGGACCATCAAAACAACAAACTCTGAGGCTAAGTCCATTCTTGATGAAGCAAGAGACATGGTTATTCAAGTGGGGAGTTGGGTCGGCAAAGCCAACTTCTTTGTGGTGCCCCTGAATGATTTCAAGGTGATTTTGGGTACGGAGTTTCTACGAATCCAGAATATTATGATGCTGCCAAAGTTTAACACATTGACGATCATGGGGTCAGACCTGTCCCACACAGTGCAGTACTTTGCGCAAAAAGGCAAGTCTTCAGTGCTATCGACAATGCAATTAAAGAAGGGTGTCAAGCATGGGGAACAGACATTCTTAGTTACAGTGCGCGCAGAAGAAGGAAATGTAGAAGCAGCAGTGTTGTCGACCCTAGCCCCACTATTAGAAGAATTTTGGGGGGTGATGCCTTTGGAATTGCCAAAGCGTCTTCCGCCAAGACGTGAGGTCGACCACAAGATTGAGTTGACCCAAGGAGCGAAGCCTCCTGCAATGGTTCCATACCGTATGGGGCCAACTGAGCTGAAGGAGCTATACAGGCAGCTAGATGAGATATTGGATGCAGACATTGTTCGTCCATCAAAAGCCCCATTTGGTGCCCTGGTCCTTTTTCAGATGAAACATGACAACTCCAAGCGGTTATGTGTGGATTACCATGCTTTGAATAAAGTCACGGTGAAAAACAAGTACTCATTGCCATTGATAGTGGACTTGTTTGATCAACTAGGCAGTGCCCATATCTTTTTCAAGTTAAATTTGTGATTGGGTTACTGACAGGTGAGAAATACTGAAGGTGATGAGCCGAAGACAACTTGTGTCACTCGCTATGGTGCTTACGAATTCTTAGTAATATCATTCGGGTTGACAAATGCTCCAGCCATGTTCACGACTTTAATGAACCAGATCTTCTACCCTTACTTAGACAAGTCCGTGGTAGTCTACCTGGATGATATCGTGATCTACAGCAGCAACATGAAGAAACATGTCGAGCATTGCGAATCGTGTTTCAGGTGCTCAAAGAGAATGACCTTTGTGTTAAACGAGAGAAGTGTCTCTTCGGGCAGGAGAAGATCAACTTCCTTGGCCACGTTGTGGGGCGTGGTGCGCTACGTATGGATAGGCAAAAGATAAGGGCCATCCAAAAATGGGTTCCGCCAAACAAAGTGCCAGAATTGCGATCATTCCTTGGTTTGGCAAACTACTATCGACGTTTTATCGAAGGATATTCCCTCATTGCTGCACCCCTCACCGATTTGTTAAAGAAAAATCAGGAATGACTCTGGACAGGAGCGTGCCAAGATGCCTTTGATGACTTGAAGAAAGCCTTAGTAAGGGAGCCAGTGTTGCGACTGTTTGATCATTCGAGACCCTTTGAAGTCCACACAGATGCCTCAGACTTTGCCATTGGCGAAGTTATTACGCAAGATGGCCATCCGATCACATATGAGACTCGCAAGCTGAAAGATGTAGAGAGGCATTACACAGTGCATGGATATGAGATGGTCGCCATTGTGTACTGCCTCAGGACTTGGCGCACTATCTTTTGGGTGTTGAGTTCGTCGTCAAGATGGACAATGTGGCCACGAGCTATTTTCAGATACAGAAGAAGTTGATGCCTAAACAAGCTCGATGATATTGAAAGAAATAATGTTGTGGTGGATGCTCTGAGCCGTAGGGCTGAACTGGCAGCTGCGCATGCGAAACCTTCTGAAGTGCATTTCAAGGGCACATTGTTGAGTCGCATTCGCGAAGGTACGCAGCAGAATCCGACTGCACAACACCTTATTTCTCTAGCGCATGCAGGGAAGACTCGACGATTTTGACTACAGAATGGCCTCCTTGTGACAAAAGGGGGATGCATCTTCGTGTCGCGGTGAGGAAGCCTCCGTCAAGAACTACTTAAGGAGTGTCATGATACACTATGGGCCGACCATCCTTGTCAGGAGAAAACCTTAGCACTCCTTGAGCGTGGCTACTATTGGCTGCAGATGAGAGACGACGTTGAGGGGTATGTGCGAATATGCCTCATCTGCCAGCAAGATAAGGGGACAAACTAGAAGGCTGTCAGTCTCCTTGAACCTCTACCAATTTCAGAACATCATTGGCATAGCATCTTCATGGACTTTATTGTTAGTCTGCCAAATGTGGTTATGATGGATCATTTCTCAAAGTATGCCACCTTCATCCCAGCTTCCAAGAAGTGCCCTAAAGAGTTGTTCGTAAAGCATGTGGTGAAGCACTGAGGCATACCAAAGAACATTATGAGTAATCGCAATGCTCGCTTCACGGGCAAGTTCTGGCGTGAAGCATTTTAGCTACTTGGCTCTGATTTGCTGTTTTCAACAAGCTTCCATTTACAAACAGATGGGCAGACAAAGTGCAACAACGAGATACTTGAGCAGTACCTTAGGCACTTTATTAGTGCCAATCAGAAAAATTGGGTGAAACTCCTTGCTGTAGCACAATTTTGTTACAATCAGCAAAATAGAAAATCTTCAAACCACAGCCTGTTTGAGATAGCCATGGGGCAACAACCACTGACCCCACACACTCTTGTCGCACAAGAAAAGGGAAGGCCATCCTTCACCTATCAGTTTGTTCGCGATTGGCACGAGCAAAATGAGTTGGCAACGACATTTTTACACAAGGTGGCAAAGAGAATGAAGAAGTGTGCGGATAAGCATCGTCGGGCCGCGGGGTTCTAAGTTGGAGATCAAGTGTTGGTGAAGCTATATCTTGGTCGTATAGGCATCTTCCGCGGGCAACACCGCAGACTGCTCAGAAAGTATAAAGGACCCTTCACCATCACAAAGAAGGTGGGCAAGCTGGCATACAAGCTAGAGTTGCCCCCAGACTTCAAGGTGCACCCGGTGTTTCACGTATGCAACCTCAAGTAGTTCCATTCAGATGATAGAGACCCGAAACACAGTGTACCACAACGCGCTCATATCATGCAGAGGGCTCCAACAACACAACGGGTTAAAAAACACCTCAGTTAGATCCTTCGCTACAATGTCAACTACTTGGGGGAGGCGAAAAAATGCTTGGTACAATAAAAGGAAATAGCGGAACCAACATGGGAGCCTGCATTCCGAATAAACAACCGCTACCCGACTGAAGTCAGAGCTTACCACAAAACAAATAGCATCGAGGATGACACATGATTTGAAGGGGGGAGCATGTTCCCTTGCGACTTACATTGTACAGTTGCGCTTAAAGTTTATTTTGCTTTTGTTGAGTCTAATGTAAGCTGCCCAGTTCAGGTGAATCAATACCCCGAAGGGGCAGCCCGTATACTTGAACTGTAATAGCCTGCAGGCAAAATTGTGAATGAAGTAAATGCGTTGAGCTTTCTTTTGTTCACCCTTGCTGTGATTGCTTCTTATGATTGCAATTTCTCTCCCTCTATTCTCTCTTACTCTCTTGCACTCTGATTAAAAGCTTTCGCGATCGACAAGCGAGTTGACAAGTAGGCTTGCGGCGGTGAGGAGGGACCGTCGCGCCGCGCTGGCCCATTGAAGGAAATAAGCCTGTGACACGAGCTTTATGGAGCCTATTCTGCTTGATACAACAAAACCAGAGACAAATAGGTCGATTTTGTGGGGGCCCTGAATTGGTCCCTGCTTTGAATCAGAAAAGGGTCGATTTGAAGCGAACAAGGTGATTTAGGCCGATTTGATTCGGTTTTAACATTACCTTTAACCATGAAACAGTAAAAGAAAAGAAAAAAATGGAAGGTGGCGTTTGAGATTGGCCAGTCCACCTTCATGAGACCATGGAGTAGCTTGAAGAATGGCGGGTGTCTATTAACATCTTTATTGACTGTACACTGCAAAAAGAAATGGAAGTTTGCTTCAGTTTTCAAAGAGAAACAAGAGTCCTTTCACCTCATTCAATGGGGACTCGTACTCTTATTTGCCATTTATGATCAAGCATAAATTTGTTGCATTTTGAACTTAGTTCCTTTTGTAATTGTGGCTTCTGTTGAAGATTTTTCTGTGTAATTTTGGTGAAAATTACTCTCGGCCTCGTATAGAAACCGTGTTTCTATGTTCATATATCTATGTAAGAATCTATTTGACATACCCAATGCTACTATTATATACTTTTAAGCTCAAGCTTATGTGCTTTGCCTATTATTTATTGATTTATTCAGTCTATTTATGATGTATCACTACAAGAAAATTGTTAATTAGCGACGGATTTTTTCCGTCGCAAATTAGCGACAAATTAGCTAGAGAAAACTTTTTTCATGAATCCGTCGCTAATTAGTGACGGATTAGCGATGAAGGTTGTTTCATCGCTAATTAGCGATAGATTAACGACAATAATTTTTCGTCGCTAATTCTCAATACAAGAAAACCATTTTAGCGAGGGATTTAGCGAAGGAATTTTTCCATCGCTAATCCGTCGCTAATTAGCGACAGAAAAATTCCCTCGCTAAATCCCTCGCTAAATCCCTCGCTAATTTTCGATTTAAACCGAGCGCGAAATTTTCCCTCTCTCCTCGTTCGAAATTTAAATCGACCGCACGATTTAAACCGCTCTCTCCCCGTCGAAGAGCGCGCTGGAGAGCATGACGGCGATGAGGCAAATTGTTGGAGGACGGCGACGCCGGCGGACGACGATGACGGAGGACGGCAACGACGGAGGACGGCAACGACGGAGGACGACGACGACGACGGAGGACGGCGACGCCGGAGGACGGCGACGCTGGAGGACGGCGACGATGGAGGACGACGACGACGGAGGACGGCGACGATGGAGGACGACGCCGACTTTGAAGGACACAGTTTCATGGAGGAAGGCGATGCCGGAGGACGGTGATGACTTCGGAGGACGCCGTTTCACGGAGGACGGCGACACCAGAGGACGGTGACGACGTCGGAGGACGGCGACGGTGACGACGTCGGAGGACGGCAACGGTGACGACGGAGGACGGCGACGAGTTCGGAGGACGCCGTTTCACGGTGGATGGCGACGAGGCTGAGCGATTGTTGGAGGAAGGCGACGTCGGTTCACGGAGGACGGCGATGCCGGAGAGCACCGGTTCACGGAGGATGATACAAGTCAGTGAAATCCCTGTCGGGTGCGGTATAAGTCTGGCTTATTGCTGCCGGAATACCGCCCGACAGGGATCAATTTTTTTTATTTTTTTTTTAAAATTTAGCGACAGATTAGCGACGGATAATGTCCGTCGCTAATCTGTCGCAAATTTGCGACGAAATTAACGACAAATAAGTTTTTTTGCCAATTAGCGAGCAAAAATTCGCGATGGCCTCTATCCATCGCTAATCCGTCGCTAAACTGTTTAGCGACGGCTTAGCGACGGATTTAGGTCGTCGCTAATCCACAGGTTTCTTGTAGTGTATGTTCAAACCACTCTAACTCTTCTTGCCGAAGTTGGACAATACAATGGAAGTGGGGCTCAGTCATATAGATGATGAAACTTAAACTCAGCATACCCTCATATCATAGTGAGTATGAAAATTTAAATTTTATTTTTTCCCTCTTAGAAGAGTATCAATGACGGCTTAGGCAGTTACTATAACCGTTGTGAAACGTAGCACATTTAGTCAGATGAGTATTTAGTGACAGCCCAAGCGGTCGTTATAACTTTTAGTGACAGAATCTTTAGTGTCGCATAATGTTGTCAGTATCGGTATCGAATGGTTGGGCTGCCGATTCAGCTGTATTGGCCGGTACCAATACTCAGCTGAATCATTTTGTATTGTCTCAAAAATAATAAAAAATTATTATGTGTCAATCGTTACGTGTTAAAACCATTAAAATAATTTAAAAATAATATTGTAAAAATATTTTTTGGTATTTTTTATATTTATTAAAAATTAGGCTAATAGGCCCTGCAGCGTATCGAAATTCTTCTGATACGCACCATACTCATAACATTGGTGTCGCCTAATAGGCTTTCACAAAAAGTTATGGTGACTGCTTTATTAACTTTAGCGACAGCTGCGAGCTGCCACTAAAACTAAGTATTGTTGTAGTGGTAAACAAAGAAGACAAGAAATGGAGCACTGTTGCTGGATGTATTGTTTTTTAAACATGCTTACCATGATGAGAAGCACAGTTGACAGAGTGAGTGGTTTTCTTCAGTTGACTGATTGGTCATACCATCAGATGATGGTTTGCTATTTTCCTACCTACATTTTTCAAGTTGATTACACCCTTCTGAGGCTCTCCATGGATTTCCAACTCAATTATTGGATTTCCATAGATTGCCACAGTGAGAAACTTTACACTAGCACTCATGCCTTTTCTGTGACCCTTTTTGGAACCTAGATTGGCACTTGTACCCACAAAGTCTATGCTCGGCTCCCCAGGCACCAAGAGGTAAAAGTTGTCATGTCAATTTTCACCAACGCTGTTTGTCACCTAGAAATATGGGGCCTATCTTAACCTGTTGTACCATTGTTGACGCACAAATCGTAAGAGAGAAACTGTGTTCTTGATGCTTTTCTCCTGCAAAAGGTGAATCTTACCCTTTGACATCACGTTACTACCCTTCGGGGAAGAGAAAATGACCCATGAAAGGAGTGCAGATTTGCTAAGAATCGAGCGTATCTCGTGTCATTTTCATCTTATATATGTAGTGTGTACTAACCTTAAGACGAAAGATCTCACCTTAATTAGATTTGCTCACTACACAAGAGCCATCTTTTTACACACCAATCTCTCTCTCTCTCTCTCTCTCCTATATATATATATTGCAACTTAGTTGTAAAGCCTGATAGTACGTGGGCTCATTCAAACGTCCCCCGTGTTGGGCTTAGCTGAAGTGTGGAAAAAGGGGCACACACACCAGATTTCCTGGCCCATAGGCATAGATTCTTCATTTGAACATTTTCCTAGGGCCGACCATGATAAAACCAATACAAAAAAGAAAGCCCAACAACTTGGTTCCCTCCTTTGTTTTGTTTATTTCGCAATGTGCAATGACAAAAATTATAAGAATGTCTTTAGCTATATCATATAGCTAGTTCATGCACACGAAATAATGCATACATCGCGAGAGAGAGAGAGAGAGGCTAAAGCCACTCAACTAAGAGAGAGAGAGAGAGAGAGAGAGAGAGAGGCTAAAGCCACTAAACTAACAGGAGAAGGGTCCTAAAATGTATATGATTGCAGGGTCAGGAAGTGCAAGGTCACATGGATTCCCCTGCTCATCTGAGGCTTACTTTTGGGGTGTCAGCCTTTAGGGTGCTCGGTATCGGGCCTTACGGTCCCTTTTTTTATCAGAAGGTCCTTGTCATCTAATGGTGATGCAGTAGAAGACCCCTATTTTCCTGTTTCTTTGTGTGTTTTTTCTCCCCTCTCTCACGCTAGCCAGAAAAACATGGCTTTTAGTCTTTTTTCTACCTGCCTACGTGCAAATATCTCTCTCTCTTTTTATACGGTTGAGGGAGGCTCCGTTCTTTGGAGAAAGAAGGGGGGTCTTCTAATACTGACGGAAAAAAATCCCTAAAAAGATGGTTGTCAATTTTCATTAGGTGGGGTGGATTTCTTAAAGAAACCTTGATATTTTCCTCTTGTTGGACTTGTCCATACTTACTGCCATGGATTGAGAACTACCCACAAGGCAAAAGAGAGAGAAAAAGATGGCTCTTGAGGCAGTTGGCTTCCCCCATGACATCTTCAACTATGGGTGCAAGGATTTCTACCCATTTGCAGCCACTTTTAGCACTGAGTTTGGTGTTGTTGAGGATGGGTACTCTGGCTTCCTCTTCCCTGATAGGAAAGAAGAGGTGATGATGGGCGCCCATGTTGGTCACTGGGACGCCTCCCCATCTTCCAATATTGCTCTCTGTCAGACGAGTTCTCCCTCGCAGAACTGTGTTGGCTTCACTTCTGCAGAAGGGGAGGCTGCAGGGAACATGGGGAGGAGGAAAAGGAGAAGGTCTAGGGGTTGCAAGAACAAGGAGGAGGTGGAGAACCAGAGGATGACTCACATTGCTGTGGAACGAAACCGTCGAAGGCAGATGAATGAGTACCTTGCTATCCTGCGCTCTTTGATGCCTACATCCTACGTTCAAAGGGTTTGTGGCTATTCTTATCATTGTGTTCCATCGTAATAATGTGTACCATCATAAGATTATATACATGAAAACTGAACATATTAGGCCCTATGCCCAGTTCTGCCCCATAGTTTGAAGTGTTTTATGATAGATCTGAACTGTTAGATGCATTAAGCATCCTAGATTTAGTAGGAAAAATGTATTTATATGAGCAGGAAAAAATTGATGCCTTCGTAGCCATTGATTTTTGGATAATCAGAACAACCTGTATACAGGTCCGATTCCCGTGATTCAAAAGCCGGTTCCCACTGAACAAAACCTATAGATCACATCTATCTATGGTCTATGGTGTGACAAAAATACCAAAAAACTAAGATTTTAAGGTAATAGAACCAGAAAGTAGGCAGGACCAATATATATATATATATATATATATATATATATATATATATATATATATATATATATATATATATATATTGGTTCCTGTGAGCTAATATACACCATGTGTGTCTTGGTAAAACCAAAATTTGTGAGAGTTTTTTTACATACTGTTGTGGTTATGCCTTCACTTATATAAGAAAATAGGAAATTCTGAATGTTTGTACTGAATCAAGGGGACCACCGTAGCTTGAGTATAGCAGAAATACAAAGATTTGAATGTGACCTTGTGAATAGAATGTTGGAGGATATTGGTGGACGAGGTCCCATTCCACTAGGTTATGTACCCATTTAAGCATATTGATATATACATGAATATCTTTTCCTGTTTTGGCTAATAAATGTACTGTTAGCATCTCAGGCTAAGCACTGCTGGGGCAGAGAATTAAAAAACAAAAAAAAGGAAGAGTAGATTCCCTTACCAAACAAATTGAAATAGCTAAATTTCATTGAAAAACTTTTTATTTTTTAAGATAAATGGATATGCTAATAGATGCCCATAAGAGCCCCCCTTCATCTGGTAAGGGCGACTTGTGAATATCACCAAGTTGACTGGACGTCACAAGTTTGAAACTGGTAGGTGACATCCCCTGCCTTAAGGTAGAAGCTGATGTACTCATTGTATGTGTGGTTGGCGATGGGGTTTTCTCGCTTGAACTATCAAAAAAAGAATATGAAAATAGATTGACGAACCTCCTTTCTAACTCTTGATGATTTTTTTTCCTTTTTTTGGTCAAACAGGGGGACCAAGCATCAGTAGTTGGGGGAGCAATAAATTTTGTGAAGGAACTGGAGCAACTCCTGCAGACTTTGGAAGCTCAAAAGACGGTGAAGCAGCCTGTGGAGAAAGGGTTTTCTTCGTCTCCCTTTGGTGACATGTTCACCTCACCACAGTACAACTCCACCTTGGCCGGTCCGAGCAGGTGCAGTGTGACAAGCGAGCCTGTGGCTGAGAACAGGTCGGGCGTTGCAGATGTACAGGTGACACTGGTAGAGAGCCACGCCAACTTGAAGATACTGTCAACAAGGAGACCAAGGCAACTCCTCAAGTTGGTTGCTGGTTTTCAGAGCCTGCAACTCACCATCCTTCACCTCAATGTCACCACTGTTGATGAGATGGTCCTCTACTCTGTTAGTGCCAAAGTAAGAGCCTTCCTATTTTTTTTTTTTTTTATTATTATAACTCAAAAAAACCACACCCCGCATGAAGACCTGGTCATGCTGGCTCAGCCTGCCATACCTACGGTTGTCATACCGGCGGTTAGGACCCGAGTGTATTGTCTTCTCTTTCTTCCGGTGTATTCAGTATCACCATTTTTTTATTGAAAGGCAAGCTGGGGTTAGGCTGACCCCTTACCAGTTATACAACCATACCATTGGGTTTTGAACCTGCAACATTCCAATCCAAGGTGACGTGCACTAGCTCGGTTGGTCAATATCACCATTTTTTTGTGATACTGAATATGCACCACATGTGTGCCTCCTTTGTGGTCCCCAGCTGTTGTCCCCAATCACCAAATATGAAAAAAAAATTGGTGACGTTGAATATGCACCACAGGACGTGTCTGGTTATGGTCCCCACCTGATGGGAAGCTGTTAGAAGATTGGGGACCACCGTAGAGGACGCATCTGTGGTCAATACACAATATCATAAATTTTCTGTGATGTTGCATATGAATAAAAAAAAAAAACTCTTCCCATGTAAAGAGTTTGCACTGCCGTCATGTGATTGGCGCACATGACATGGGAGATGAGTTAAGGGATCATTTTTGGCCTTACATTGTCACACAGGTCGGTAACGTCATCGATATGGGTGATCTCATCCACACTGGTCACAAAGAACCGCACAGGGGTATAACAACCGGGACAGGACACTTTTTATTATTTTATTGTTAAAAATATTTTTGGACATTTTAATTAGAAAAATGTAAAAACTATTAAAAATAAAAAAAAAATAACATTCGTATTTTGTCATAGTGAGTCACGTGACATCTTCCCTTGAACTTGGTAGCCCAAAAGGTATGTCCCTCCTAGCATCCACAACGGGAAAGAAGAAAAGACCAAGGACTCAAATGGCGACCTAAACAATAGGTCGCACCAAAAACAGCAACAGAGACGCGCATACAAACACAGGTGGTTGTGCTAGCCATTTTCTTGCTAATTGTGTTTTTGAAGGGTTCTTTGCATGTTTTTCTTAAATTCAACAGTACAGATGTGTTGGACATGATCAATTTACAAGAGAACGACACATGGATCATGTTTTTTCCATAAAAATCTTAGACCGTCCATTTTTAAACCTTATAAAAACTTACTTGCATGTCAAAAATCAGATTATCCAAGATTCTCTTCTTATAAAATCAATGATGTAGAACACAACTGTAAGGTCAGAATTAAGAAAAACATAAAAAAAACCCTTTAAAAGCCCGATTAATTGAAGGTTGGTTAGAAAAAAGTAGTTAGTAGCTACCACCTATAAAACTCATTTTTTTCTTTTTGAAAGGCAAGCTAGGGTTAGGCAGACCCTACCAGTTATACAACTATACAATTGGGTTTTGAACCTACAACATCCTAACACAAGGTGATGTGCACTAGCTGCTCCTACCAGACAAGCGGAGCCCCCCATTGGTATAAAACTCAATTTTGTGCACCACTAAATATGTGAAGTGAAATCGCGTGCACTAGACATTTTTGAGTTTTTTCATTTTTTTTTTTAAATTGACTGTACATATTTGATCTATATGTTATAGGAAGTGGCTCGTGTGTTATCCAATTAAGACGTGATCCGACTCCCTTTAATGTTGCAAAATCAGCGCTTTACAAATTTTGTAAATTTTAAGTCAAACAAATAAAATTTTTTTTTTTGTAAAAAACGCACAATCCATGGTGTCAATTCTAATCAAATGGATCATCCCAAACACATCTGTGAGGTCGGATTTCGAAAAAAAGGAAATCCAATAAATATACAATCAGAAGTAAATGTATCTCGGACAGTTCCTGACGTTGCTATATAGAAGGTTCATGTGGAGTTTACCAACCCGGCTCCGCTTGCTTGGTAGGAGCTGTTAGTGCGCGTCACTTTGTATTGGGACGTTGCAGGTTCAAATCCCAATGGTATGATGTATAACTAGTGGGGGTCTGCTTAACCCCAGCTTGCCTATAAAAAGAGTTCATGTTTAGTTCATTCAAGTGGCTCTGTTCTTACCAGCACCAAACTCGTTAAGATATTCTGGTTTTATATTCCAAGTTATGAAATTTGAGACTTAAAAATGTTCCTGTGCGTGTGCATGTGTGTGCGCGCGCGCTTTCCTATTGGTGGTAGTAATAATTTATTCCTTTTTGTGGTGATATATGGATAGGTGGAAGAGGAGTGCCAGGTTGCTGGGGTTGATGAAATAGCTGCAGCAGTGCACCAGATCATGAGCAGGATCCATGCAGAATCTGGTCCAGCATAAAGTGAAGCAGCCAGGCCCCTTCCTATTTTCACATGAAAAGAATCCAAGGAACCCTCATTCTTCTTCACCAAGATGGTCTTCAACTTTTGGTCTTTGTAAGACTGTGTACCCTCTAATCCACTTCAATAACCAACCGTTATGGGGTTTCCTTTTGTAAAACTCTTTGTACAACACATTTAGTTTCCTTCACTGCCACTACTGCCAGTGCTAATGGAATGATAAATGATGGTGTTTTTGAATTATTCAAAAGGAAACAAAGTTTGTTCGTACCAAGGATTGGTTGGTGCCATTATTGTGCATAAAGGTTTACAAGATTGGGATGTGGACAAAAGGTGTGCCGCTAGGAGTCCAAAGTACAGACAACCTATATTATATTGATTGGTTTCTTTTTGGCATTTAATAAAGACTTTGTCATCAACCAAAAGGAGGAAAGTTACAATGGTTTAGGTAATAGTGATCGCTACAGTACAAGTGAGAGTCTCCTGATAGGCGCCTTGAGTCATGTTGGATGACAATGTGAGCTGTATGTTTATTATAAACAGGTTTTTAGGGGGAAACCATGGGATAAAATTTGATCTTGGTAATCAAAGACATGATATAACAAAAAGGATAATTTTTTGATATTGGTAATCAAAGGCATGATATAAAAGTAAGGCGGCTTCAAATATATTGCGTGTAAATGTCTACCAACTGTGCTAGTTTTTGTTGGTTGTATCTCAAACTTTGGGAACAGGTTAGGAGAAAAGACAAGGAAAAGTGGGTGGTGTTAAAAAAAAATATATATATATATATATATATATATATATATATATATATATATATATATATATATATATTGTAAGTGAAATACCTTGCAAGGGTATTTTAATCTTTTCAGTGTAATAGGCATCAGCCCATTAGGAGATGACAACCTTTTTCACCTTTTTACTTTTTGTTTTTTATAATTTTTTGTTTTTTTTTACTGTTGGGCCAGCTCCAATATAGCTGTTGGAGCTGCTCCCAACTGTCATAAATATAACCATTGGGAGCCTCCCAACAGCCATATTGGCTGCCCCCTTTAGCCTCTTGTATTATAAATAGGCCTCATGACATTTGTATTATTTCATCTCTTTTTTCAAGAGAGTTTTCTATGCAATATACTTTCTCATTTGACCCTTGTGTGGGTGATGTGATTATCTAATCAAGTGTTCCACTTGATTGAGATGTGTGTTCTTCCATATTCATCGAATTCGATCAACTTCATTACATGGTATTAGAGCTTGGGTGTTCCAAAAGCCATTTTTAGAGAAGATTGTGACAATATCAAGAGCAGGATCATGAGATTGACAAAATACAATAAATCATGAATTATTACATCAGGAAGCGAACCACTTCGGAAAAAAGTCTTGTATTTTCTTCCTTGTTCTCTCTTTCTTTTTCTTTTCCTCTCTATTCACTTGTTGTAAATGAAGAATGAGAGAGAGGTAATAGTCTCTGTTCCCATACGCCTAAATAATACAAACTATGTGATGTGGGCATCCATAGTAAAACATAAAATATGGGAAAATGGACTTTGAGGATTGGTTGACGGCACCGAAAAGGAGCCTAAACTCATTCTTACAAAAATCGAGAATGAAAAAGAAGTTGCGTTTCAAGGAGAGAAAATGGTTAAAGTCCTTTCCGACTATGAGAAAAGATGGAAGGAATGAAGGATGGGTCATTCCAAAATTATTGGATGACTCATCAATAGTGTGAACATCCACAAGTGTTCTAGTTTGGCGAAGTTTGACTTCGCTAGTGATGCATGAAAATATCTTAAATACATGTATAATCTTAAAGATATCACACATATATGTAATATCCAAAACAAAGTAAAGATCATGACTCAAGAAGAGATGAGCATAAGAGAATACTACAATGCTCTCTCTCCTTTGGGATGAATTGACTCTTCTTGAACCAAAGTGACATTGCCCACAAAATGTTGAACTCTGCAAAAATCAAATTAAAGCAGAGCATTTCTATCAATTCATAAATGGGCTTAGGCCCAAATTTGAAGAAACTAAATCCGTTCTTCTTCATAGAGGAGGGGTCCCTTCCATAGTTGAAACTCTTGAAGAATTAACGATGAAAATAAATAAATTGAAAAAGCCATCCACTTCTAAAGATAAAGAATCCATGCTTGCTATGTCAAAGCCCAAAAATCATATCAAGAGCTATAAACCACCACATTTTTTAAGAAATGAAAATGGTAGAAATCTCAATAACTATGAAAAGAGGGGTAATTATGATTTTAAAAGGGGTGAAAAAATTATTTGTTATCACTGTTATGAACCGGGACACATCAAACCATTTTGTCTGAAAAGAAAGAAGGAGGATCATAAAGAAGATAAAAGGGTGACTTCTGTTGAAAGAAGTGAAATGGACGACTCCAAATGTATCGGCTCGCTCTCTTTAGCTCAATTAATAGAGGCACTACAACATATGCTTAAAGCTCAAGCTACTTCTTATTCGGGAGCGGCCATATCTACAAGTAACAACCATGGTAAGACCTCTTGGATCCTTCACTCTGGTGCTTCATTTTATATAACCCCTAATGAGTCTATATTGACCGAATGCAAGTTTAATCCAAATGATTCTTGTGTTTCAACTGCCGATGACACATCTTTGAAAATTAAAAGTTTTGGTATTTATAAAAAAACACCTATCTTTTACATACCAAATATTAGAGTAGTACCAAAATTAAATTTAAATCTTTTATCAGTTTCTCAAATTACGGATTATGGTTACAAAATAGTTTTTTCATGTAATGATTGTCTAATACAGGATCTTCAGTCCAGAAAGTCGATTGGGCGAGGCCATAGAAGATGAGATCTCTATGTCATGGACAATCTTGAATTACCAAAATAACTTTTTGTAATTTTGTGAAAAAAAAAGATATAAAAATTTGACACAAAAGACTAAGACACCCTAGTGTGACCAAATTACAATTATTTCCATTTCTGTCAAATTATAAAAGAAAAAAATTTGTATGTAAAGATTGCATTCTTGGCAAAATGAAGTCTTTACCTTTTGGACCAAGACACCTTATAACTATGAATCCATTTGAATTAGTGTATTAATATGTATGGGGACCAGCTCCGATTGTGTTCAAAGGAGGTGTTTCCTATTATGCTGTGTTTGTAGATGATTATAGTAGACACTCTTGGATATTCTTTCTAAAACACAAATCAAAAGTATTTGATTGTTTTAAAAAATTTCATAGTTATATAAAGAATCAATTTAAAACTAATATTCAAATTTTTAGAACTAATTTCGGGAGAGAATTTGTGTCAAAAGAGTTTGAAAATTATCTTGACCTAAATGAGATTTTTCATCAAAAATCATGTTCATACACTCCTCAACAAAATGGACTTGTCGAAAAAAAGCACAGACACATTATTGAGACCACGAGAACAGTTCTACTATCCAAAAATGTTACAAAAGATTTTTGGGCTGAAGCCGCCCTTACGACAGTCTATTTGATAAGTAGAATGCCTTCAAAAAATATTGAAAATGTCTCCTCTATTGAAAAACTTTGTAGAATGTATCATGATACAAAAGGTTGAGGGTCTTCGGGTGCAAGTATTTTGTTCTTACCAACAAGAATGATAAACTCTCACCTAAAGCAATTCCTTGTGTGTTTTTAGGTTATGCCAAAAACCAAAAGGGATATAGGTGTTATGACATTGAAAGAAACAAATTGTATGTTTCTCGAAATCTTACATTCCTTGAAACTGAAAACGGTTTTAGCAAAGAAAAAATCTAAGAGAGTTGTGATTATTCATTCGTCTTTGACCAAGTCAATGATAAGTATGAAAATATTCATGAAAGTGAAGATATGCATGAGGCAAATGAGAATGTGAGAAGGAATCTTGATGATATAGACCTATCTCACAATAATTTACAAACCTATGCTCGATGTATCGAAGGTCACCTACTATGTGCCCTAGAAAGATACTCTCAAAACCAAGAAAAAGATTCTTCTAGCCTTAGAAAATTTATAAGAATTTCAAAAGCTCCTAATAGATTTATATCATATGATTCCTTTGAACCAAGCTATATATTGTGTCTAATGGCCATCCACTCGTATTTTGAAACTCAATCATACCATGAGGCTAAACATCATCAAGAATGGGTTAAGGCCATGAACGATGAGTTAGAAGCATTAGAAATAACAAAAACATGGAAAATCCAAACATTACCCAAAGAAAGAAAAACTATAGAATGCAGATGGGTATATAAGGTAAAAACCAAGTACGATGGAATATTAGAAAGATATAAAGCTAGGTTAGTGGCCAAATGATACAATCAAGAATATGAGATAGACTATGATGAGACGTTTGCCCCAGTCGCTCGAATGACTACTGTTAGAACTCTCATTGCGATAGCATCGATTACGAAATGACCTATATTTCAAATGGATGTTAAAAATGCATTTTTAAATTGTAATCTGGATGAAGAGGTGTACATGGATCCTCCACCAGGCTTGGCTTTAGCACATGGAAAAACCCTTCGGTTACGTAAGGCCTTATATGACTTGAAACAAGCCCCCAAAGATTGGTATGATAGGTTTAGTAATATGATGATACAAATTTATTTTAAATCTTGCTTTACTGACACCACATTGTTTATTAACTCTTCTAATGCAGGAATGGTGATCCTACTTCTTTACGTAGATGATATGATAATCACAAGAGATGATAAGCAGGGAGTTAACCATATCAAAGATATGCTTAAAGCTAACTTTGATATGTCAGATCTTGGTTTTTTATGATACTTTATTGTAATAGAAGTTGCTTACTCACATCGTGGTTTTTTTTTGTCACAGACTAAATACGCAACGGAGATAATTGAAAGATCAAAACTCTCAGATTAAAAATTGGTCGATACTTCGGAAGTCATAAATGCCAAAATGAAGAAAGATGATGGAGAGCCCTTGCAAGATCCAACGCCCTACAGACAAATGATTGGAGCTTTGTCTTATCTTTCTATTACTTGTCCTAATATATCTCATGCTATTTATTCTGCTAGTCAATTTCAACATGCTCCCACTCCAGTGCATATGAGCATTGTAATGAGAATTGTTAGATATATTAAAAATCTATTAATCTTGGCTTATTTTTGTCATCCTCCTCCTCACTAGAAGTCATTGCATATTTTGATTCTGATTGGAGAGGGGATGTCAATGATAGACGCTCAACCACTGGTTTATGTGTATTTGTAGGTGACTCTCTAATTTCATGGTGATGCAAAAAGCAGCAGAAGGTGTCACTCTTCTTCACTGAAGCTGAGTATCGTGCCATGGCGATAACTACGTCTGAGTTAGTGTGGCGAAGACAACTTCTCGAAGACTTGGGGGTCCATATTGCAAAACCTTCAAGATTATGTTGTGACAACAAGAGCGCTGTATATATTGCAAGAAATCATACATTTCATGAGAGAACAAAACACATTGAGATGGATTTCCACTACATTCGTGAAGAATTTCTGAGAAAGACCATCACATTGCCCTATGTTCCGCCTGAATATCAATTAGCAAACTTCTTCACCAAAGCACTTTTGTCTCCAAGATTTCACTTCTTACTTGGCAAACTCTCGATTGTTCCACCATGAGTTTGAGGGAGAGTGTTAATATATATATATATATTGTAACTGAAATACTCAACAAGAGTATTTTGATCTTTTCACTATAATAGGCGTCAGCCCATTAGGGGCTGACAACCCTTTTTCACCTTTTTACTTTTTGTTTTTTATAATTTTTTATTTTTTACTGTTGGGCCAGCTCCAATACAGCTGTTGGAGCTGCTCCCAACTGTCATAAATATAACCGTTGGGAACAGCCCAACAACCATATTGGCTGCCCCTTTTAGCCTCTTGTATTATAAATAGGCCTCATGGTCTTTGTATTATTTCATCTCTTTTCCAAGAGAGTTTTCTATGCAATATACTTTCTCATTTGACCCTTGTGTGGGTGGTGTGATTATCCAATCAAGTGTTCCACTTGATTGAGATGTGTGTTCTTCCATATTCATCAGATTCGATCCACTTCATTACAGGTGGGAGGAATAGGTTATTTCAATCTAACACTGTAAAACATCACTTGGGCCAAGTCCTCCCAATAAATGCACAAACCCTAAAATGGTGGCAAGTCCCTATGCAGTTTGACACATTTCAATAGCTCATCTCATTATTGCGTTGATGTAGGAGTTAGTGTCTATGAGTTTTGATTATTATGTGATCTGGTGTGCTAGCGCCTTACAAGTTGTTAATGATACCTAGAAAAATGGGTTTCACAATTTTCTTTCTCAAGTTACATATTTTACATGTTCTTTGTACAAACTTTGCATCTTATCCTTAAACTTTGATGCTTTATATCTTTATTGGTTAAAGACTTGTACCTTGTGTTAAAGGTAAATATGAAAACAATAGAAAGAGAAAGAAGAAATAAAACAAATATTAATGTGGTTCAGCTGTTGGGCCTATATTCATGATGAAATCACTTGCTAGCTTGCTTCATTCACTAAGGCTACCTTGTATATATATACAATTTGTTTCCTTAGTAGCTGATATGCTATGTGATTATTTTCTATTAATATTTCCTTTTTTTCTCTTACAACTTTTCTCTTTTGCAGGATAGGATTTAGTAATAGGGGAAGTTACCAGATGCATTGGATGATTCTCAGATTTATCCTTGGCTGGTTGATAATCTTTCTTTATTATGATTTTGTTCTTTCCTTTGTTATCTTTGAAAAGCTTCACACCATTATCATTGGAAGACTCGAGAGTCTGGATCATTGCCTGAGTCTGGATCTCTGCCTTAATACTCTCTTTCAAACTTGGCTGAGGTGCTAAACAAAGTCCAAGTTTGGATCTTAGTATTTGAAAATTGCTCTTTGTGAGAGGTTTGGTAAAGAACTCTGCTACTTGTAGATTGAAAGGAACAAACCGAGTGATGAGCTAAGCTTGCGCCACCTTTTCCCGTACAAAGTGATAGTCGATCTCAATATGTTTAGACCGATTGTGAAAAACGAGATTGATGGTCATGTGTAGGGCTGACATGTTATCACAATATATGGTGGGAGCTTGTATAGAAAAAACTCTAAGATCTTGTAGAATGTAATTGATCCATGTGATTTCTGCAGTAATTGAAGCCAAGGACCGATATTTTGCCTTCGTGCTTGATCAAGCTACTGTTGGTTGCTTTTTTGTGCTCCATGAGATGCAGTTGCTTCCGAGATAGATGCAGTGGATCATCGAGTAATGAGGCAACTTGCTCAATTGGCGCCAGAGAACCCATACAAAACAAGAGGATTTCTGTATAATAATCGAATTTCATACTCTATTGTGCCCTTGATATACCTCAAAATCATCTTAACAAGCTAGAAATAAAATTTTGTTGGGGCGTGCATGTATTGGCAGACATAATTGATGCTGAAAGACAGGTCTAGTCTAGTAAAAATTAAATACTGCAAGCTCCCAACAATACTTTGATAGAATTTGATGTCTTCAGATGGTTCATCATTCTGGGGAGGTTGAGGTTTGCCTACCATAGGAGTGGCAATGGGCCGATAATCTGTCACTTTTGCTCGATCCAATATATCATAAGCATATTTGCTCTGGTTTAAGAATAAACCTTCATTGAAGCGTTGAACTTGAACGCTAAGGAAATGATGAATAGATCCAAGATCCTTCATTGAAAATTCTTGATATAGTTTTTTGATAATCTCATGAAGAAAGATGGTATTGCTTCCCGTAATGATGATGTCATCTACGTATAAAAGCAAAAATACACATCCCATGTTTCCTTGGCAAATGAATAAAGAGGTGTCCGCCACACTAAAATAAAACCCCATGGTGAGCAACAATGTGCTAAACCTGTCCAACCAGGCTCGAGCAGACTGCTTGAGCCCGTATAATGCACGTGTAAGCTTACACACATAGTGTGGTTTAGTTGGATCTTGGAACTCTGGAGGTTGCTCCATGAATACTGGTTCGCCTAAGAACCCATGAAGGTAGGCATTTTTAATATTCAGTTGCTTGATATCCCACATATTTGCAAGAGCAATGGATAACACAATACGTATGGTAGTAGGTTTTATGACAGTGGAGAAAGTTTCAACAAAATCTACTCCCAAAAGTTGATTGAACCCCCTAGCAACTAACCAAGCTTTGAGTCTTTCTAAAGTCTCATCGGCTTTCAACTTAGTCTTAAAAACCCATTTACACCCAACAACGTTGACATTGGGTTGCCTAGAAACTAATTCCCATGTGTTGGTGTTGTATAGTGCATTCATTTCTTCCTTCATAGCATTATGCCACCCAGGGTGATTCAATGTTTGTTTAATACTCTTGGGTTCTAGTGGGGCATCACATTGAGCCAAAAAATACTTTGGGTTTCGCTTGATGATTTTGTGTTTGGATCGGGTGACCATGTTGTGTATATTTGAGATACTACTAGCGGTGACTTCCTGTTGGTTTAGCTGATCTGTTTGAGTAGGTTCATCTTCAACTTGAATTTGTTCATCTTGAATGTGCCCATGTTGTTCACCCATTTCCAGCAGTTCAGAAGTTCAATTTCGCTGATCACTTTCACAGGTAGGTTGTGTAATACTAATCTGATTCGGTCGATTTTCGTGTTTCTCATTGTAAAATGACACCTAGTTCAAAAAAGTAGCTTCATTATTATCCATGTCCCCACAGATGTTTTCTCGAAAAGAAAGAACATTCTCATAAAAAATTACATGTCTACTAATATAATCACGCCTAGATTCAACAGGCAAACACCTATAACCCTTGTGACACTCACTGTATCCCATAAAAATGCATGGCAATACTCGTGGTTCAAAATTATTTTTCACATAAACCCGCAAGCATAGAAAACATATTGACCCAAAAATTCTTAGATAAGAATATTCGGGTTTCTTTCCAAAGAGCTTTTCAAATAGTGAAATCATGTTTAAAACTGTACTTGGCAACCTATTAATCAACAAAACAACTGTTTGGAAAGCTTCTACTCAATATCTGTTGGGAATGCAAGCATGAAAAAGCATAGATAGACCAAGTTCAGTTATACTATGGTGTTTTCTCTACACCTGACTGTTTTGCTTAAGAGTTTAGGGACAAGAAAGACTTTGATGAATGTTGTGTTCTCTTAAATACTTTTGAAATGAGTTACTTATGAAGTCACCTCCACCATCCGATTGAAAAATCTTGATGTGCCTTTGGAAGCGATTTATGATCATTTTATGAAACTTATAAAAGCAATGCTCAAAATCAAATTTGTACCTTAAAGGATAAAACTAGACGAATCTGGTCCAATCGTCCACAAGAATTGCATAATATTTAAAATCCTGAACAGATGATTCAGGTGTTGGTCCCCAAATATCACAATGGATCTTTTTAAAAGGCTCAACACATATAGAATTCGAGCTATCAAAAGGCAATTTTGATGATTTTGCCATAGCATAGCTAGAGCAAATATTTTTATTTCCACAACCACTACTGCTAATAAATTTATTTTTAACCAAGTGATTCATGATATTCATATTTGGGTGTCCCAAGCGCTAGTGCCAAATCTCATTATTAACTGTGCTTTACCTTACGAAAAATAAAGCTTTCTTTGTTCAAGGCTTGAGAACATAAAGTTCTCCATGCCTACGCCCTGATGCTATCTCCATCTTGGTCTTCTTGTTCTTTATCACGAAATGATCTTTAAAAAACTCAAAAGTTAGAGGTTGGTTCGATGTCAATTGACTAACAGAAATAAGATTTTGCTTGATCTTTGGAACAACTAAAACGTTATCCAATTTTAATTTTTTTCCTTCAAGATCCAAAGTAGTAAAACCAATATGTGTAATTTTCAACTTTTCTCCAATTCCCACCATTATTTTTTCAGGACCATAATATTTAACAAGTTTTTTGAGCTTACCTGAGTCAACTGTCATATGTGAACTAGCTCCAGTGTCAGAGAACCAGGCATGATCCTAATTATCAGAAACGGTCATAGTTGCTAATGCCAACGAGATATCTCCTGCTTGATACATCTGATTGAACCTGAGATAACATTTAAGAGCAATATGATTATGTTTAAAACAAATTTGACAAACTGTCTCTTTGTTTTTCGATTGTCCAATGTTCTGCTTGAAGTTGGCACCCTTCTAATTGAGATTTTGATTTGCACTAGATCCGTATGACTGATTCTGCCTGGATGATTGTTGTCCCACCTGGGTGAACCCACGACCTTTAAACGTGAAATGATTTTGATATCCACCTCTCCGACAATTGGTCTTTCCTTGACGTTGTGTGACAAATGGAACATTTTGATTGGTTGCATTATTATTCTCAGGGCTTTTTAAACTTTTCATGGTTTGATGGTTCTGCAGATAGGGAATCAACTGTTTGAAAGTATGAATGGGAGGTTTAAGCATTGTAGTCACAAATGCCTCATACTCCTACCCAAGGTCATTAAGCAAGGTGAACACCTTTGTTCGACAATTCACCGACTTTCCAATGACAGCAAGCTCATCGCATGTGCCTTTGAAGGTACCAATGTATTCACTAACAAATTGGTTCCTCTTTCGATGAATTTGCAAATTTTGTAATAAAATGCAATCATGCTCTTAAGAATTTAGAGCAAAGGCTTCTTCAAGTGCAGCCCAAACTTGGGTTGTAGTATCAAGTCATACCGCAAATATGAGGACCTCTTCTGACAAGGTTCCTGTGATCCATCCACGGATTAACTTGTCAGATTTTTGCTATATAGTGTAGTCAGGGTTTTCAACTTGAATACCATCACCTGATATCATGAACCGCTCAGGCATCTATGTCTCTCTATTGATAAAACCTTGTAGGTCTAGGCTCTCAATGAGATCGAGAACATGTGTGTGTCATAACAAATAATTCATATGAGATAATTTAATCAAAACAAAATTTGCAACATTGAGAGTTGCAGGGTTTGAGAACTTTGGTAGCATGGTTGAAGAGGATGTAGTAGCCATGACAAGTTGTTGTACATCTTGCTCTGATACCATAAAAATGAAAACAATAGAAAGAGAAAGAAAGAAATAAAACAGATATTAACATGGTTCAACTGCTACATCTACATCCACGATGGAATCACTAGATAGCTTGCTTTATTCACCAAGGTTTCCTTGTGCGCGCACACACACACACACACACACACACACACATATATATATATATAATTTGTTTCCTTAGTAGCTAATATGCTACATCATTCTTTCCTATTAATATTTTCCTTCTCTCTTACAACTTTCCTCTTTTACAAGATTTTCTCTCTCACAACTTTTCTCTTTTATAAGATAAGATTTAGTAATAGAGGAATTTATTCTTGGCTGGTTGATAATCTTTTTTTATTGTAAATTTGTTCTTTCTTTTGTTATCTTTGAAAAGCTTCGCACCATTATTGTTGGAAGGCTCTAGAGTCTGGATCTCTTCCTTAATACAAGGTTCTCTATCTCTATATATAAAGGAAAACATGTGGTTATCATTAGGGGATACATTCACTCTTAGGAAAAGTATGCATTTTTTGTTTTCAAATAACTAGGAGAAACGACTGCCATGGTTTGGAATTTCTGTTTCAGCCTGATAGGTGCCATGTTGACTGTGGCCTTGTTTCGGTATTCACAGTGCACGTGTTATCATCGAAAAGCCAAAGTTTGGGATGGAAGAATCCTTAGATGCAGGGCCAACTACCACTGTGCTTCCCTTAGACTGGTAGTTCTGAACTTTCAATTCCATTTCCACCATCTCTTCTTCTGTTCTTTAACGAGGAGATGACGACGTCAAAATGGTGATCATGATTGTATGATTCTACAATCCAAGAATTTTGTGGGTTCTCTTTCTCCCTCTCTTATGTTTTTTTTTTTTGAGCTTGCTTGCTCTCTACTGTTTCTATGGTGACAGTGGTGAATCTGAAATCCAGGATTCTCTCTCTCAACTGTTTGTTAATTGTTGCCATAGATGGTGAACGTGTTTGATGGCACTGAATTCTCAGGATTTTGAATTTCTTGTTCTTAGTAGGAGTAGAAGTGGCCAATGGGCTGGGCTGCCCGAGAGCCAGGCTAACGGGCAACCCGTGGACCTGGATTTTCTCAATGAGAGTCTGAACCGATCCATTAGCCGGCAGGGCCACCGTTGCCCTTAAGAGTGAGGATGTAAGATTTTAAAATCTCAATACTTTCTTTTGGGAGAGGGGGAAGTGCTAACATGGTTCACAAATGGTTCTAAGACATAATATGCTCCTTTAAAGCAACCTTTCAGCAATCAGCTGACAATAGGTTTGTTTTTGTCATTTAGTTATTTTTAAATAACCATTTTACCCTTCCTTTAAACCTTCACACATATTTTCATTGACTTGTTGCCACCCTCCTACCCACCGACAAAATGGTCGGAGCTGTTGGAAGCTGCCGAAATCTCACGCTTCGGGTGTTGCTCAGCCCATATCATGGAATCAATGGTCCATGCATAAATGTTCTAATGCCTAGGAAGGAACAAAGTTTAATATTCTGTTGCCTAAACTAAATGGGCATCCTTCAATGAGTTTTATGTAATTCATAAAATCCTCTCAGTCATAGCTTATCATAGGCAATTTGATCTGATGTACCTAAAATTTCTCAAAAATCATGGCCAAGTGAGCCGTGGGAGATCTTTTCCTTTTAAAAAAAATGAATTTGGAATTTTGTTTTCTTCTTTTTTTGTTTTGAAAGGCGGGATTTTGCTTTCTTTACTTCAAATCAAAGAGGTAGTTTGGAGTGGCTAGAATAACCTTTCTTACATTATCCTTTGCTTTTACAGAAAAGCACGCAAGCAAGGTATAAAATGTGGCAAGGTAAGTTGTAGATAGGAGAAGAGCAAGGGCATTTCAATGGCTTTTGCTTGGAGGTGAAGAAGAAGTTTTGAGGGTCCAAGACTGTGTTGGATGAGGTTGAACTTAAATATCAAATGAAGATGAAGGCCAGCAATGAGAGAAAAGAAAGGACATACATTTTGTTTGGAGATTTTGAGAAATAAGGAGATGGGAACAATGACTAGGAAGAGAACAAGAACTTGATTGATATGAATTCAATACAGTTGAATAACATAATTTTCGGCAAGTTTCAAAATTCCTACCATATTTTTGGGTGAGTTTCAAATCGACAGTCAAGACTTAGTTTTATTTATCACTTTTATATCATTTTCTTCAATTAGTATATCATCAACATAGAGAGACAAAATAGTAAACTAACTCTCACTTTTTTTAGCATATATACAGTAATCCAAATTATTTGCTTCATAACCTAACTTGGTTATGACCTTACGAAATATCAAATACCATAACCTAAACTTAAGCTCATACAATGATTTATTCAACTTTTATACTTTATTCTTCAATTTTAAAGCATTCTAATTGTTGCATAAATATAGTTTCTTTTAATTCACTATTTAAGAAAGTTGTTTTTACATTCATTTGATACAAATCAAGATCAAAATAAGTCACCAATGCCAAAATAATATGAATAAAAGCTAATTTTGCTTCAAGAGAATAAGTTTCTTTATAATCTACACCCTCATGTTGAGAATAGTCTTTCACAACTAATCTCGTATTGAAGTTATCGATAGTCCAATTAACCTTGAGTTTCTTTTTTAAAACCTACCTGTTGTCAATTCTCTTTGATCCCTTAGTTCTCAAACTTTAGTCTTTTCTTCAAATACCCGTATAAGGCTATCTTACGTAAATGTGAGGAAAGTAGTTTGAGCGAGTTGATCATCCTCAACAAATTTGATGCACATTTTCTTCTCTTCTTCACTAGATGTTTCAATTAATGAAGGTTTTGTTTTGTTCAATACATATAATATTTTATTAAGCATCAACAACATAAATTTCATTTTCCTTCTCCACATTCTAAAATTAATCTCATTTAATTTCTCAATTTTGGATAGTTCTTCCATGATAATTTTATTTTCCATATGCCTAAACATAGAGAAGTACTAGGATTAATATGATTTTTTTCAACTAGTAATTCTCAAAATAAATTTCATAAATAACTAAGTAGATATTTTGTATTTTTATTCTATTTAAGGCATGCAATAAGAATTCTTAATGTATCTTAGGAAATCATATATTTTTTTTTGCAATTTGCATCAAAATGCCACTCTAGAGGGTATTTTGCAAATCAAAGACACCTTTCTATAATTTCTAAAAGATAGAAAAATCGTTTTATGTAAAAATAACAAGATAGGACTTAAAACAATGTTTATGTAATATTTTGAGTTGAACAAAAAAGCCTAGACACCTTTCTATAATTTCAGAAAAGTTTAAAGGTCAGGAACATTTTTGACAATTTCTAGAAATTGTGCATGTGTATGAAAATACTCAAAATTAGAACCTTAATTTTGAAAAATAAACTGAGGTCTCTAAATGCAATAAGTAGAAATAATATAGACTAAGACTGTAATTAAGCATTAAATAGTATTAAATAAACTTAAAAATAAAAAACAGAAGGAGAGGGATTCTTGACCTTCTCCCTCTCAACTAAAAACCCTAAACCCCCTTTTCTCTTTTCCCTCTTTCTCCCTCCCAAGAGATAGCCTTTTCTAGTGATCAATGTTCACCGCCGAAAGTCCCTTCTGGTCGGTGACCCTTATCTGATTGAGGATTTCCTCCACCCACAACAAAATAGGGCGATTGTGCTCTTTTTTGATGATGGAGGATGGGGTGACTGTGCCCTTTTCTAGTGATGGGGATTTTACAGAGATAACAAAGATTTCTGGCTCTTCTACCGATCGGCGGGTGCAATCAAGGGATTTGATCCCCCTTGACTTGTAGGAGGTGACTGCACTGTTAGGAAAGTCGATAATATTTTAAAGGAGCTGCCTTATCTTTATCCTTTCCTTTTTGGTGATTTCCTCTTGGGTTTAGCCGTATTCTTATGAAAGATATCCTTCCACATTTATTGGGATGTGGTCGGATATCGATCTTATATTTTTCACCCATCCTGTAACATTTGGGTATTGTAACAGTAATGAAAGACACTCGCCCTCTCTCATGGATGTAGGCACATTGTCGAACCATGTAATTGCTTGTGTGCTTTGCAGTGAGTTTTTTTTCTTTCATGGTATCAAAGCACCACTATTCGATCCACTACAAGCATATGATTGAATGCTGGAATATCAGATTCTCATGGTAGCTAATTTCTTTGCAACCAACCTGACGTCTTTTTGCAACACCACATCACAATTTGCATAAGCCATCTCCCTGTTACGATTTGCATGAGACACCTCATCGCGATTTGCAGGCAATATCGTATAGCAATTTTCAAGCAATATCGTGTAGCGATTTACAGGGTGTTGTTGCTAGCATTGTTACAATTTGCACTTGGCTTGCTCTTGGCGTTCACTCATGGCAGACAAAGTACAAGCATAGGGAGGCGGTTCAATTGATTTCAATCAGCAGCACTCCAACATGGTGGAGAGCGTGAATCCAGCCCTAAAAATCACTACAGAGCCTTTGAATGGCTACAACTATCTTACATGGGCCAAGTCTGCGAAATTGTTCTTGAGCAGAAAGACCAAGCTCGGTCACGTGATCGGCAACAAGGTCAGACCTCCTGATGGAGAACCAAAACTTGAAGAATGGGAGTCTAATGATCACACCGTGATGTCATGGTTACTAAACTCCATGGACAAGAAAATTGCTTGAACGTTCTACTCTCTAGAAACTGCAAAAGAAGTTTGGGATGCGGCGATGGAGATATTCGACCATCAATATAACATGGCGAGACATTATCAAGTTATGCAGGAGATTAACAATCTCAAACAAGGTGAGAAACCGTTCATTGAATATATTAGGGAGTTGCAGGCTTTGTGGAACGATTGTGATTCTTACACTCTGACGGCCACAAATGTTGTGATTCACCAAAAGAACCATGCACATGACAAAATCTTTCAATTGCTGGTTGGGCTGAGACCTGAGTATGAGAATCTTCGCAACCAAATTATCATGTCAGATCTACCCAAGATAAATGAGGCCCACCTATCATTATGCATGAAGAATGCAAAAGACAAGTCATGAATCCTATATTAAAAATTGATGATTCGAATGAGTCTCAAGCTGCTCTCTTCTCCAAGCACAAAGAAGCTGTAACTTCGACTGATCCTCATGAAAAACGAAAATTGTTTTGCACTTATTGTAAGAAAAAGAATCATACAAGAGATAGATGCTGGAAATTGAACAAAAGACACAATAACGGTGATGGCAAGAGACTTAAGGCTGCTCAAGCGTATCAAGAAGATCAAAAAGTGACTTTGATTATCATGGAAAAGCTGGTTCAGATGTTCAAATTCTTTACTAAACAACATCTTGCTACTGTGGCATCGCGCGATAAGGACAATAACACAAGTAACTTTAGTTTTCTTTCTCAATTTGATGATAAATGTTGAATAGTCGACTCAGAAGCGTCAGACAACATGACTAGTGATAAATGCATAATATCTAACATTGAAACTAGTCCTGAAATCAGGCCGGTCACTATTGCTAATGGTGGAAAAAATCATGTTGAAGGGAAAGAGAAAACCCATTTACTTGAAAATTTAAAGCCTCTTGATGTTTTATACATGCCTAGTCTAGCGTCTAATCTCATGTCTATTAGCCGTGTGACTAGAGATTATAATTGCGATGTTATATTTTTGCTATCTAAGGTTGTTTTTCAGGATCGAAGCATGGGGGTGACGATTGGTGAAGGATCGGAGTTAAGAGGTCTTTATTACTTGAATAACAAAAATAAGGCGTTAGTCACCAACTTGAATAAGGATGAAGATGACTTGTGGCACTCAAGACTTGGTCATCCATCGAGTTATGTTTTGAGAACTTTAAAACCCGAAATAAACTTTGAATGTAGTTCTTGTGAGATTTGTTGCTATACAAAATTTACTAGACCTTCATTTCCTTTATCTAAAAATATCTCTGAAAAACTGTTTGACCCGATTTATTCTGATGTCTCGGGTTCAGCACCCGTTGATGCTTATAATGAATTTAAATATTATGTGACATTTATTTATGATTGTTCTAAAGTCAGATGGATATATTTTCTGCGTAGCAAAAATGAAGTGTTTTCAAAGTTTGAAAATTTTCATAACATGGTCGTTACTCAATTTGGAAAATATGTGAAAGTGCTTTGCACTGATAATTTAAATCAACAGTTTGCCAACTTCACTAATAAGTTGGGAATTGATCACCAGACTACATTCAGAGAAACACCTCAACAAAATGGTGTCTCTGAACGAAGGAATCGATATTTGGTGGAAGTCGCTAGAGCCCTACTTTTTCAAAATCAAGTTTCCAGTCAGTTCTGGAATGAGGCTGTCTCTACTGCTAATTACATTACTAATCGTCTTCCAAAAAGAGTGTTTGATGGAAGGTCTTCAATAGAAGTCCTCAAAAGCAAGAAACACTCAATCACTCATCTCAGAAAATGAGTGTGTTGCCTATGTATGAAAGTCACCTAGGCATCAAAATAAGCTTGAGACACGTGCAATTAAAAGTATATTCTTGGGTTATTCTCCTACCAAGAAAGGCTATTGGTGTTATGATCCGGTTTCTAGGCAAATGTTTGTTTCTCGTGATGTGCGATTTGATGAGTCACAAGCGTATTATAAAAATCAACTTCAGGGGGAGTATCCTAGAGAGGATTCAGGTGCTTTTCCTTTTCCAAACATTTCTCCCAATGATGATATAATGACTCAAAAGGAAAACATAGATACCGAGGATGTCAATAAAGCTACTACTGGCGCTCATGACAATGTTGAAGGTGCTTCCTTGAGACGATCAGAAAGAACTTGGCAATGCCCAGTAAGATACAAGAATTATGTTATGATGAGCAATGTTAAATATCCCATTGAATCCTTTGTTACATATGATTGTTTCTCTCATGATCATGCAACCTTTCTTATGAGACTTTCGCATTACTCTGAGCCAGAGACGTTCGAAGAAGCATACAAGGATCCTCATTGGCAAAAGGCTATTAATGAAGAGTTAAACGCCTTAGTGAGAAATAATACTTGGGAACTCACTAAACTTTCTGCTGATAAAAATCCCGTCTCTTGCAAATGGGTGTTTAAACTAAAATTCAAAGGTGATGGTACCTTAGACATATATAAAGCTCGGCTTGTAGCCTGTGAATTCTCTCAGACAGAAGGAGTTGATTACACGGAAACCTTTGCACTTGTAGCCAAGATGACAACTCTCCGAGTGGTTTTATCCATAGCCTGCAATTTTAATTGGAAACTATGCCAACTAGATGTAAAGAAGGCCTTTCTTCAAGAATATCTACAAGAATAAATGTACATGAAAATTCCTCATGGTCTCACTCATACCAATCATGAAAACATGGTGTGTCATCTAAAGAAGGCTATATATGGCCTTAAGCAGTCTCCGCGAGTGTGGTACTCAAAACTGAGCAGCGCCCTAATGGAGTTCAGATATAAGAGATGTATCTCTAATAACTCTCTATTCGTTCGCCGATCAAAAATGGGAACGTGTCTAACTTTGGTATATGTTCATGATATTGTTGTGATAGGGGATAATAAAACTGTGATTGAGAAGATGAAACAATGTTTAAATGAGAAGTTTGACATCAAAGATCTAGGCAGACTAAAATATTTTTTGGTGATTGAAATTAGCCATTGAAGAAAAGGCCTATACTTATCACAAAGAAAGTATGTCCTTGACTTTTTAAAGAGTACAAAAAAAATTGGAGCCAAACCGGTAGTTAACCCCATTGAAACCAATCTCAAGCTAGACACCGTTGAAGGAGACAGAATACAAGATATTCAACAGTATCAAAGACTCATTGGGAAGCTGATCTATCTCACTGTCACTCGGTCAGATATCACCTACGATGTTAGTGAGGTTAGTAAGTACTTGCATGCTCCTCAAGAGGAGCATCTCAATGCAGTTAATCGAATTTTGAAGTACTTAAAAGGAACTCCAGGGTGTGGATTATTAATGAAAAAGAATGTCCACACGAGTATAGAAGGATTTGTCGATGCAGACTGGGCAGGCAATTCTTCTGACAGAAGGTCGACCACTGAATTTTGCGTTACTGTTGGGGAAAATAGTGTTTCTTGGAAGAGTAAAAAACAAAAGGTTATATCGAGGTCTAGCATTGAGGCCGAATACAAGGCGATGGCTAATACAACGACTGAATTGACTTGGCTAAAAGTGTTATTAAAGGAGAACGGGTTTGATCAGACTAATCCCATGAAGCTTCATTGCGATAATCAAGCTGCTATCCATCAGCAAATTCAGTCTTTTATGAACGTATTAACACAGAAATAAATTGCCACTTTGTTCGTGACAAGGTTCAGAATAAAGAAATCGAGACTCCTTATGTGAAGAGTGAAGACCAATGTGCCGATATGTTCACCAAAGCAGTTATTGGGGAAAAATTATCTAAATTTATGAACAAGTTGGGAGTAGTGAACTTTCACTCCTCTCAACTTGAGGGGGAGTGTTAGGAAAGTCTATAATATTTTGGAGGAACTGCCTTATCTTTATCCTTTCCTTTTTGGTGATTTCCTCTTGGGTTTAGTCGTATTCTTAGAAAGATATCCTTCCACATTTGTTGGGATGTGGTTGGATATCGATCTTATATTTTTCACCCATCCTGTAACATTTGGGTATTGTAACAGTAATGAAAGACACTTCTCTCTCGTGGATGTAGGCACATTGCCGAACCAGGTAATTGCTTGTGTGCTTTGCTTGATTTGCAGTGAGTTTTTCTTTCTTTCATGCATATTTGTCGGCACCAGCTCAATGCATGTCCCTCTTTTTGATATATCTCTGTTAATCCTTGAGACAACTAGTTTTTCACACTGAATCCGGTGGTGTCTGCACCCCCTCTCTTACTGTTATGCTTTTCTCAACCCTTCTCCAGTGTTCGACGATCTCAGACAACCCAAGGAATGATTCCTCTGTTGGTTGTTTTAGATTTCCTGAGGAATGATTCCTTTGATTTTTAATATAGCCCCTTTCAATTTTTTTGTAGTTTCATAGAAATTGGACACGTCAGATTTTGCTGGACATGGCTACATTATCTTATGGTGATAAATTCGAGTGAATGCCGATCACTGAAAAAAATCTGAGTACGTAATTTTTTTTTGTACCCTAAAACAAATTAGGGTTTCTACAATGGGAATCTTTGGTTCATTGTTTGCCAAAGCAAAAAAGTAAAAATCACTGGCCTTTTCCCCTAAATTCTCCTTTTTTTCTATTTTGTTTTTTATTTTCGTTTTTTGCTGGTGGCTGAGACTTCTATTGCGTGTACACGATCACTGACAATGGAGAGACCTGTTGGGCTCTGATACCACTGTAAGAGTCGATCAATGCATCCAGAAGGGTTAACCCGTGGTTTTGGGTGTGTGCTATTATGCACAAAAATTGCCACAAACAGTTTTCTCTAAATAACAACTTCTTGCCTTTTCACGATTTCTATAAATCCAAAAATCTCTAAACACTTGTTTCTCTTGTAAATTGGTTCATTTCTATGTTTGTAAATCTAGATCCAAGGCCCATATATTCATTTGAAAGGGGGTTGGACTGGGGTCATGTCTAATAGAGAAGTTTCACCCAAAGTTATAACCCTTGAGACAAACAATGTAATCGTACTTTTTATGTAATTTGATTATCTATATTTATGTTTGTTTAACTGTCATAATCACATGAAGGGATATAACGGTTGGGAGGCCCTTCCCAACGATTGTCTTATGATCATTTATCTCTGCATTTTGAAAACATACTACTTCAAATTAGGGGTGGCAATTGGTCCGGTTGGCGGGTCGTGTCGGCGGGTTGGTGGGTCAGCATACCTCAACACGAACTCGACCCGTTTATTAAACGGGTTTGCTGTGGCAAACACGAACCCGACCCATTTATTAAATGGGTAACCCGACACGACCCGATTAACCCGTTTAATAAACGAGTTGGGTCGGGTAAACGGGTTGGCGGGTTGGGTTCAGGTAAACGGGTTGGCGGGTCGGGTTCAGGTAAACGGGTTGGCGGGTCGGGTTCAGGTAAACGGGTTGACCCGCTCACCTAACCCGTTTATTAAACGGGTCAGCCGGGTTGGCATACCCCTAACACGAACCCAACCCGTTTAATAAACGGGTTAGGCGGGTCAACCCGTTTATGACACAAACCCGTTTAAGCCAAACCCGCCTAAGAGGCGGGGCGGGTCGTGTCAGGTTTTGCCACCCATACTTCAAATCACATTTGATTCTATATCATATGATTACAAATCACATGAGATGCAACCAAACATACTCTAGTGTCAAAACATGACTCAGATATCTTCATTGAACCAACATTCATCTTATCTTGCCAAAAGCACAAAGCAAAAATAGGTTAGTTATGGAGAATATAAGGGAGAGTAAAGGAATCATCATCTTTCTCCTCTCAATTGAGACCCTGCTGAAAGGTGGGGGTGGATGTCCTTTGCAATAGGCAAGGGGGACAAGATCATGTGATCCACTAAAGTGCATGGTTCCAACTCTAGGAAACCTCAAACCCAGCCAAAGGCATGTTGAGTGTGCGATTCACGCATCTGCCCTATGCACCACATGTGGGCTTTTGTTGCTTGGAATAAGGGTCCATGCAGTTCCTTGTGTGGAGACGCACGCTTCTCAGCTTGAAAAAAATAGTAGGGTGGTTGGTGGAGAGGGTGGAATTCACTGAATCCCCATCTCCCCTTCAATATATATGTGGCTCCCAAACAGCTTAGTCCTTTATTTAAGGTTGCCCAAGGTTTGAAGACTAACTTTAATCCTATGCCTCTTATTATGCTACCTTCTAATTCCTCTTTGAACAATTTACCCACAGCTTTCAACTAGCCCAATGCAATTTCAGTGTGACGACTTGGGGTGGGCAACAGGCCGAGCAGCTTAATGAGCTAAGCCGATCCAGCTTGCCATGGGCCAGGTTTGGGCCATGATTTTAGGTCTGGCCCCTTAGGTATCGAGATGAAACCCTGCCATGGGCCCTGGCCAGCCCAATGAGCCTGAGTTACTTATTAATTTTTTAATAATATTAAAATTTTCAAAATTAACTATTACATAGTCACTTGGATAACTATTATTATTTACCTAACTATTTCCATAGGAACTTGTTATTTGTTAATTAATATTATTTATATACCTAATTAGTTGCACTAAGAATTAGAAAACTAATTCATATCATAGAATTAAAAGGAAATAAATGGGTTTGGGCAGAGCTGGGTCAGATCCGGCCCGCTTCATATTGGCTCCAGGTCATGGGCTTCTCTTCAAACCCGAGCCCATTAAAAACCAGGCCAAAACCCGTCACTTTAGTAAACCAGGCCAGCCTGATGCCGACCCCTACAGACAACTATCAAAACCCAATGGAGTTCCCAAGCAGAAATGCCCAACGCACCATTTTCCAAGCCTCAATTCCCCAACCCCATTCCCTTTTTCTAAATCCACAGACAATAATTATAAAAATTTATCCTAATGCTGTACCTTAATGGGAGTGTTTCGATGCACCTATTTATCCATATAATCGGGATAAGTTGAGAAACTGCACACATTATGGGTCATAATTAGGGCTGGCAAATTATCTAAACAAGCCAAACAGTGGATGTTCAAGCTCTGCTCGTTCTTGTGGTGAGCTGAGTTCAATATCATGACAAGCTAAGATAAACGAGCCAAGCTTGTTTTAATATATATATATATATATAGATAGATCTTTTTCAAGAGTGAAATTAAAAAAACTGGAGTCTAAACGTATTGGGCCAAGCTTAAACTGATTCATTTACAAAAATAAATACATTGTTTCAAAGCTGTAATCATAAGATTGGAACTCTAAACTGATTGCTTGCAAGCCAAACACTTTAACCATATGTACTCTATGATATAAATATATTTATTACCAATTGACGAGCCTATACAAGCCAAGCTAAGCCTAAGACCTGTTCTTCCTGTTCGGCTAGCCAAGCTTATATTTCATGAGTTTGAATGCGTTCTTTACGAGCCAAACACAAACCGAGGCGCAAGCGGCTTGTCTCATTTCACAATCCTAGCCATAATATGACATTCCACCTTATCCCACTTATCTGGATAAGTGATATGTGTCCAATTAAACACCGCCTGGAAGTTACAAAGAGAAATATGGCAAGAAAATCTGAGAGGGTAGTGTGTGTTCTCCCCCGAAGATGGCCGTTAGCTACATCTCGTGTTCGGGGGTCCCTCCACGTATAAGATCACGTGGATCTCGTATCCCCATGTGTGTCGGCATCACTTAGCATCAGAATCTGGTGCGGTTGCAAAGACTTAAGTACCCTTTTCTGCTATGCTCGCCATGAAATAATGGTTCAAGAAAATTACAAAAATATCCTCCATTCAAAAGAAGGGAAACAACGGTTTGAGAAAAGGACAAAAAAGTCCTCTATCCAGAAAGTATGATGTTAACTCTTAAAGTCCAAACATTCCGTTTTTGCCCTAAGCAGTAAACTTTTGCACCATCTGCTATAACAGGAGCTCTCTTTGACAACACAAACTTTGCCGTCGTCTCGAGTCGAGGTTTCCGCCTTGTTTTTTAGCCTGTTTTACAACATATTGTTGCCTTCTCATTCCTGCCTTGTGATACAAAACATTCCTATGTTCGCGATCAACTGGTTCGATCATTGGTGGGCATCATAGGCGAATTTGTCGGCCATCTCTTTTTACAATCTTCTCTTCTTTTTCCTTGTTGTTAAACATTATGAAAGAAAGCAATGACGCACAAACATTCCAACCAATGCCATTAAGGCATCGTGAGTACCTTTCCATGTCACCGTGCTATCGTTGAAGAATGTATGTCGTCTTGAGTGCCATTAAAGCGTTGTTTTGTTATTGTAGATAGATCTTGTCCTTTTGATGGTTAAAAACTTAGCGATATTTGTAAGACGCTGGGACCTGTTGACAAGAATGCTTGTTTACAAATGCGAGAAAGGGCTTCTACCCCATTCAATATCATCCATTCACTCAGTATATGCATTGTATCTCAAATCATGGTTTTAATAACATACTACCGATTTGTGAGATATTGTTTTATTTTTTAATATCGATTTGTTTGCTATTATGTTGAATTTTTGTATCAATTTGTAAGATATTATGTGTTTTGTAGTGTCGATTTGTAAGGTATTATGCTGAATTGACATATCGATTTATAATATATTATGCGATATGTATATCAATTTGTAAGATATTATATGTTTTATAGTATATATTTGTAAGATATTTGTAGAAAGACTTTTAAAACATGCACTACAAGAAAATAGGGGATTAGCGACGAATATTAGCGACGGAATGTTTCCGTCGCTAATTAGCGACGGCTTAACGAGAGAAACAAATCTGTCGCTAAGAACCGTAATATTTACGAAAATATCGACGGAATAGCTTCCGTCGCACAATCCGTCGCAAATTAACGACGGCTTAGCGATGGAATGTTTGGTCGTAATAATCGCGTATTTTAGCGACAGATTTGGCGAGGGAAAGTGTGCCATCGCTATTAAGCAACGGATTTAGCGACGAAATATTTTCGTCGCTACGTAGTTATATTAATTTTCGACGGCTTTGCGACGGATTTAGGCCGTCGCTAAATCCGTCGCTAAAATACGCGTAAATCCCTAATCAGAGCCCTCTTTCTCTTTTCTGTTCCGCTGTTCCGCTGTTCCCGCCGGCCGCCCTCTCCCTTCTGTCGCCCCATATCTCGCCTGTCGGCGTCTCCCCGGCCCCCACCGCTCGTCGCCCGTCGCTCCCCGGCCTGCCGCCCTGCCCGTTACCCCCGGTCCGCCGCCCCCCGACCGGCGTCTCCCAGGTTTTTCCGATAAAATACCCTTTTTTTCTGATAAAAGGGGCGGATGCCCCTTTTAGTTTTTTCGGTAGGGGGTCGGCCCCCCTGCCTCGTTAGTATTTTCTGGCAGGGGGGCCATAAAACGCCATGGCTAGTACCCTTGACCCCATGGCCTATGCTGGGTTCAACTTATGCAAAGGAGATAATGGCCACAGGAATTGAATCCAAACTGCCTGTCTAGCAGCTGGTTCCGTTCCAACTCCGCTAACCGCTAGGGTCATTGGCTGTTGATTCATACAATGATGGCATCCATCGCTGAACTGCCTTTCTTGAGCTTCAAAGAATTTTGTTGAGCTCTGGCTGAGAACCAAACAACCCATCCATGGTGGTTGGATGACATTCATTGCATTAAGGAATGACAGCTGAGGGGAATCCGGGCGGTATCATAAAGAGGGCCTCGTTAACAACTAGGCCCATGCACCCTTGTGCCCTAGGCATGCCAGGCAAACCTGCATAAGAACTTGTAGCACAGGAAGCCTTCTAATCTTTTTCCTCGTTTCCCTCCTTTTTTGAGGACTTCTTTTTACGTCCAACACTCGGGTGACTTCACGTTACGCTTCCAATTCTTTCATTCAAACATGGTTACTATACAATATTCAATCAGTCAGACCTTACAAGATGAATCCATTTACTGCATGATTTCTATATCAAAGCAAAAGCAACAAAAAGCTTATGTTTTCACACCAAGCCACTGACCGTTCTCTTCCAGAAATGGTCTTTAATATCATTTAATAGTTGAGAACATGTAAATAAAGCTAACAAAACATCTCAACTATATACATATATATATATATCATGAAACATTAAATATTTCAAAAATAAACTATATCAGTTATATATTATGGAGAGAAGATGGCCAAACACATCACAAATATGATATATAAAAAATATTTAATAAGACAATTTAACATTTTTAAAAAATCATTAATTTTTCAAACACAATAGTCACCACATTGAATAAATGATTTAATTACAGAATAAATAAACAAACTACAATACACTAAAACACACACAAAAGAACCTAAAAATACCCATCAATACTCACCACATTGAAAACATCTCTTGTCTACCTACAATGATACTCAAAATAAGTGTATAAGCTACTAGAACAAGAGTATAATTATAATGTCACTTGTGAGCTAAACAAAACATACAAAAACATTAATAAATGTGTTGTGTCTACATATAATGATACTTAAATAAGAACATAATAGAAGAAAATATACGAGGTAATATTAATCCCCAACAAGGAGTCGTTGGGCTCCCAACGGTAAAAAATAATGCAAATTAGGTAAATGCCCGTGGTGAGTAAGTGATATAAGCGTATCACATGTTATTTAATTTATTAGATGTAACACTTTATTGTTCACCCACTCACTTAGTTGTTGATATTTAGGGTTGCTTCGTTGGAGTTCGGAGATCATGCTGAGCATGATTTTAATGTATATTGAAGTGTTCTTATTTTTGGAGTACGGAGTCCATGCTAGGCATGGTAGTAGTTAGTGAGATATTGAAGTGTGTTTGCTGCAGGTACATGTTTGACATTTGTTTGATATGAATGATTACAATGTATTGCAATGTTTGATGTAATTGTGTCCATGCTTGCATGTAACTTTCAATTTGATTATGACTTCCATGTGAAATTGTATAATGAAAGCATGTTTCAAATTAGTGTATCGTGTCATTAATAGTTTGCACATGAAAATATTAAGTTATCAATGCATGCATCAAAATTCTTGTTATTGTATGACATCATATATTGCATGATAAATTTGATATATTTTTCATCGTAGCATTCTGATTGTTCTCTTTTAATTCGTTAGGCTATTATTCGTAACTTCATAAAAAAATGACTGCAAACCGTGAATGGATGTACCGTAGGATAGTGGACAATGAGTTATCGCATGAATATATGGATGGTGTTGACAGTTTTATTGAATTTGCAACGGCAAGTGTCAGTACAGTAGATTCCATAGGTCGGATTAGGTATCCCTACAAGATTTGTAAGAATAATCGATTTGTAGAACCTCATGGCGTTAGACATCACCTATACAGGAAGGGTTTTGTGAGTAATTATCAGAACTGGACGTTTCATGGAGAAGAATTTAAAAACGATTTTGATGCACGAGTGAATGTGGTGCACGATAATCTATATACGGATTTGATATTTGATGCAGCAGGAACAGAACTGGGTTCTGCTATGAGTTCTAGTGATGTAAGAACTGTCGTAGATGAAGAATCACCAAACGATGCAGCTAGTAGATTTTATGATTTACTTAGAGATGCTGATGAGCCACTTTGGAACGGTTGTGAGAGTCACACTATCTTGTCTGCAGCTCTTCAACTAATGAATTTGAAGTCCGAGTATAATTTGAGTCAATCATGTTTTGACCGTTTGTGCATGATTGTGAAGAGTATGTTGCCCAAAGATGAGAAATTGCCACAAAATTTCTATCGTGGAGTCTGATTTAGAGTTTTTGCTCTTATAGGAGGAGGGTTTGGGGGCTCCTCCAAGCATGGATAGCATCGTTCAACTTGATTCGTTGTGGAGCTTGATTTAGAGTTTTTGCCCTTATAGGAGAAGGGTTTGGGGGCTCCTCCCAGCGTGGGTAGCATCGTTCAACTTGATTCGTTGTTGAGCCTGATTTAGAGTTTTTGCCCTTACAGGAGGGGGGTCCGGAGGCTCCCCCCGACACGGGTCCCGGAAGTCGTGGTTTACACAGGGTATCGTGGTGAGAAAGACATATTTTTGTTCCAAGCAAGGTTGGAAGAAATCAATGAAAAATCCAACAAGGAGCATGCCAGAATCAAGATGTAGATGTCAAGCGAGAATGGTGTTGTGCAACTCAAATAATACAAAATAATAAGGGTCTGGTTTTTAGTTAAAACGTGGAATGAAATGACAATAGAAATCGCTGAAAATTTAAAGAAATATACTAGACTCAATAACGAAGACACCACTTTTTACGGATTTGGAATATGATCTTCGGTTAGGGAGATATGGCCCTGACAAGTTGGTCATAATTTGGGTAGTGATTTATAGCGATTTGCTTACTGAATAACACTACAAATCGCTATAGTGATTTGCAAAAGACACTACAAATCGCTATAGTGATTTGCGGAAGACACTACAAATCGCTATAGTGATTTGCGGAAGATACTACAAATCGCTATAGTGATTTGTGGAAGACACTACAAATCGCTATAGTGATTTGCGGAAGACACTACAAATCGCTATAGTGAGATCCAAAAACACTATAAACTGCTGTGGAGATCGTTGGAGACCCAAAAACACTATAAATCACTATAGTGATTTTCGGAAGACACTACAAATCGCTGTTGCAAAGCCAAATAACACTATAAATCGTTGTGGGGCTCGTTGGAGACCTGAAAATACTACAAATCATTGTAGAAAAGCCCGGGATCCGTGCCGGAGGGGGGAGCCCCCGGACCCCCCTCCTGTAAGGGCAAAAACTCTAAATCAGGCTCCACAACACATCAAGTTTAATGATGTTACCCACACTGGGAGAAGCCCCCAAACCCCCTCTTGTAAGGGCAAAAACTATGAATCAAGCTCCACAACTCATCAAGTTGAACGATGCTACAGTCAGTGTGCAGGTCAGTCGGTGTTTGATGGAGCAATGTAGGATCGTCTGTTGGATGTGCACATAAGTAGAGAGAGTGAGAGGGTTGATGTTCATGGCCTTCTCCAGGGGGAACTCTTTACCTCCCTTGATTTCTTCTCTAGAGAGAGAGAAAGGGGTTTACAGTGTTTTACGGAGAAGGAAGAAGAACAAGATGACGATGAAAAGTTCAAACAGACATTTTTGATGGCTCAGGTTTGTTTCGTTGGATGACCATCGGATCGTCGGCTCACCATCGGATCGTCGGCTCACCATCGTTTCGCCGGATTACCATCGCCGAAACGATTAAGGTTCATTTCGCGGGTAGACTTTGAAGAGTCAACATCATCCTTGACTTTCTGGATGGAGGACATGTTTGTCCTTTTTTTGAACTATTTGTTTTTTCTTTTTTGAATAAAGGGCATTTTTGTCATTTTCTCAAACCATTGCTTTTTGAGAAGAATAGCAAGAAAGGGTACTTAAGTCTTTGCAACCACACCAGACTCCAATGCTAAGTGATGTCAACATACACGGGAATATGAGCCCCATGTGCTTGTATACGTGGTGCTTATTCAGACCCCCAAACACAGACGTGGGATTCAGTGAATCATCGGGGGCAAACATACACCACCCTCCCGCGATTGTGAGAGTTAAAAAAAAAATTGACACGTGAAAAGGGACTTTATGGGTTGAGAAGGGTCAAGAACCCATTTTGAGTTTTTTTTACTGAAATTAGCGGTATATGATGATAATTATAGTTGGTTTTAGATTCATATTGATTATGATAATTATTAATGATAATTATAGTTGGTTTTAGATTCATATTGATTATGATAATTATCAGGGGTTTTAGATTAATAATGATGATGATAATTTATCATCGATTTTAGATATATTAATAATGATAATTATTATTGATTTTAAATTAAACTAGTTAATCAACATATCAATGACGATAATTATCATTGATTTTAGATTACTATTGACGATGATAATTATCATTGATTTTAGATATATTGACCACAATAATTATCATTAGTTTTAAATTAAACTAGTTAATCAACATATTAACGCTGAAACTTATCATCCATTTTAGATTAATAATGATGATGATAATTATTGTCATCATCGGTTTTAGATTAAGCTTGTACATCCAAAGTATCAAATGGGTTTGGATTGTGGAATATGGACATAAGGCAATCTTGGACCTCGTTATTAGGGTTTGAATCCTTAATATAGTTAGATATGGGTAGGTTTGCGAAAGGTTACTCTTGGATTGGGTCAAACGGGTCTATGGTTGGATCTTTAAGTCATAAGGTGGGTTCAAGCAAATCCATTAAAAGTGGCTTAGAATCGACTATTGGATCAAGAAATGTGATTTTTTATGGTTGTATGTTTACGGAAATGCTGAGTCGTTGATTTTCATGCATTAAAAGATTCTTCTTATACATTGTAATCAGATGATCCAAGAGTCTTTTTCTATAAAATCATACATCTAGATCGTATTCGTACGGTGAAAATTTAGAAAAAAATAAAACAAAATCTATGAAAATCTCAGGTTTACATATTTTAGTTTCCCTGAATCAAGAGAAACTGTAACATGTAAACTAACAAAATATGCAAACTGATATGAACCAAGATTTTCATAGGTTTTTATGCAAACCTATGTAACATGTTAAGGATAATAGCAAAGATACCAGTCAAACCGAGAGTAGCGATAATAATCAAGATACCGATCAAGCCGAGATGTTATAATCAATATAAGCAGTTATATCTAAAGATGAGGAAGATGATAAGAAACACTCTTTTGAGATAATGTTTTTAATGTATCGCACAATCATCATAACTGCTGCTATGTGCACTGTGGTAGGGCCATGTTGAAACTGTGTTGCATGAACGACATGAGAGATATCAGGCCGGGTGATGGAGAGGTAGGTTCTAGATCTAATCAATTGATGATATGAAGTAGGATCTTCTAGTAATAAGCCATCTTGAAGTCTTAATTTTGTCATTTATGACTACTTGGGTCTCCACCTTTTCATCTGAAACTCCTGACCTAACACATATGTGAACAGTCAATTTCATTTGGGAGAGAATATATCCTTTGAGAGATTAGGCAACGTCAATTCCTAAAAAATACCTCAAATCCCCCAAGTCTGACATATCAAAAGTGTTCTTTAAAATCGATTTAATTTTAGTAATACCTTCTTTATCATTTCTTGTGATGATCATATCATCATTATATAGAAGAAGAATCAAAATTGTAATTCCTGTTTTCTTGTCAAAAAGAGCAATGTTAGTATAACAAGCGATAAATCCCAAATTAATCAAAAAATTACTAAATTTATCATACCAAGTCTTACGGGCTTGTTTATATAAGATTTCGTATGGGTGTGTGTGTGATTCAACTTGCACAGGAAAGTAGAGAGAGAGAGAGAAGGAGATGCACAATGGCTGGGGTGGCGCACACGGGCTCGACCTCCAAACCCTAAGCTTTATAAAAAAGAGCAGATATACAATGAATCTTTTAATTTCAAAGGTATTATAAGAATGCCATTAATGAAACTGTATTGTGCATGTGTTTCATTTAACATGCGTATGGATCTGGATCCAGATCCATACACAAACTATATTTTAACACCCTCCCTCAAGTTGTACGTGATTTTGGAGCATGTACAACTTGCTCTTCAATAGCCAAAATTGACGTCCTGTTAACCCCTTGGTAAACAGGTCTGCCACTTGATCTTTTGTTCGAACATGACATAGTTCTATCTCCTTCATCTCGTCTTTCTGCAGTATAAAATGTTGATCAATCTCAATGTGCTTCGTTCTGCTATGCTGTATAGGATTACATGCAATGTTTATTGTGCTTTGATTGTCACATAGAAGAAATGATCGAATAATTATCTCCCCAAGATCACTCAATAAGTATCTAATCCATGTAGCTTATGCCGTGCCTGCAGCCATCGATCTGTATTCAGCCTCTGTACTGGATCGTGCCACTGCCTTTTGTTTTTTGCTGCTCCAGGACACTAAATTGTGTCCAATATATACACAATATCCAGAGACAGATCGTCTCTCATCTGGATCCCCTGCCCAATATGCGTCTGTATAAGTGATGAGTTCATGTCCTCTATGCAGATTATCGTTCTTGCGATAAACAAGTCTGTCTCTTATAGTTCCTTTTAAATAGCGTAGAATGTGCTTCACAACTTCCATATGGCCCTCCGTTGGAGCATGCATAAACTGGGATACCTGATTGATAGCATAAACTATATCAGGTCTCGTAAAGGTCAAGTACTATAACATCCCCACGAGACTTCTATACGTTGTAGGGTTGACACAAAGATGACCATCTTCAGAGCTCAGCCTTTGATGTAATACACTAGGAGTGCTGACTGGTTTGCAATTCGTCATCCCGGCTCTTTCCAGAAGGTCAAGAGTGTATTTTTGTTGCATGAGTGTCAATGTGTCTTGTTGTCTGTCAACTTCCACACCAAGAAAGTACCTCAACTCCCCTAAATCTTTCATCTTGAAAGTTTTCATTAAAAACTGCTTCACGTCTTGCACATGATTATCTAAGCTCCCAGTGATCACAGTGTCATCAACATATATAAGAAAAAGTATAACAATGTCTGCCTTTTGGTAAATAAAGAGTGAGTGATCTAGAGAGCATCTTCTAAAACCATAACTTTGAATTTGCATAGAGAAACTTTCAAACCAAGAACGAGACACCTGTTTCAACCAATACAGAGATTTCCTTAGTTTGCACACCCAGGCAGTAAGATCCTTCTCGGCATAACCAAAAGGTTGCTCCATATACACTTCTTCCTTTAAAGTTCCATGCAAAAATGTATTTTTAACATCCATCTGGCTAAAGCTCCATCCTCGATCGACTGCTATGGATATGATGACACAAATAGTACCCATTTTGACTACCGGACTAAAAGTTTCATCGTAGTCTTCACCATATTGTTGTGTGAATCCTCGAGCAACAAGTCGCACCTTATATCTGTCAATACTTCATTCAGGCTTATATTTTGTTTTATAAACCCATTTTGAGCCAACTACATTCTTTCCTTCTGGCCAAGGAACTATTTCCCAAGTCTGACATTCATGAAGTGCTTCCATTTCTTCATTCATAGCTTCAGTCCAATGACGAGATTAAAGAGCTTGATTAAAACAAGTGGGTTCATCCTGTTTTGTGAGATGAGACATAAACAACTGGAAATCAAGGGAAAAGGTCTCATAACTCACCCATCGTTGAATAGGATGCCTAATGTGTGACGGCCTTTGAGCTGGATCATTGGCGATGCTTTCCACATTCCTCAGCTTTGTATTTTTGTCCCGTCTAGTGTATATCTGTCCAGAGAAGCGTTCTACTGGGGGTGACTCAACTGGAGATAATTCAACATGCATTTGTGAGTCATTCAACTCCCTACTCAAGCCGAAGGAAGGACAATTTGTTTGACATGTTTCTCCTGTATTAGCAAATAGATCTGCTCTCATCCATGGATCATATACCTCTAATTCTCGAGATGGCAACGCTGCAGAGTCATTGACCTGAAAATTTTGTTCAGCAAAAACAACATTTCTGGAGGTCTTAATACGTTTTGTAGTAGGGTCATAGCATCGATAACCTTTGTATTCATCCGCATACCCAACAAATTTGCACTTGACGACCTTGTCCTGAAACTTATTTCGCAGAGATGAATCAATATGTACATAACATCCACAACCAAAAACACGCAGCTCATCGTAAGAGGGATGTTGCCCAAATAAAATATAATAGGGAGATTTTCAATCCAGAAGTGCCATAGGAAGAGAATTTATGATATGAACAGATATGTGAAAAACTTCTGTCCAGAGACTAACAGGCACATTGCTATCATGTAACATGCTTATCGCGCTCTCGACAATATGCCTGTGTTTCCTCTCCGCAACCCCATTTTGTTGAGAAGTATGAGGGCAAGAAACCTGTCGACTTATTCCTTTATCTCGAAGAAATGTAATAAACTCGTTCGATGAATACTCTCCTCCACCATCACATTGTAAATGCACAATATCACAAGCAAACATTGTTTTGACCATCGAATAGAATTTCCGAAATATTTGAAAAACTTCATGCTTGTGTTTTAAGAAATATATCCAAGTATAACGGGAATAAGAATCAATAAAGACAACATAGTAACTACTGCCAGAAAGAGAAGGAATAGGTGTGGGTCCCCAAACATCAGAACAAATAATCTCAAATGGCTTTGAAGCCCTTTTATTTATAATATGAAACAGAAGAACATGGCTTTTGCAGAGTTCGCATGAAGAACATTTATTATTATTATAAAAAAATGAACATAAACTAGACTCTGGAAGAAGACCATCAGATACAAGATTTTCAACGAAACCTCAACTACAATGTCCCAAATGACTATGCCAAATATCTGGCTTATTACAATGAGATAAATTAAAAACTTCCAATGAAGGGAAAAACAAAGACTCTGAAGGCGAAGACACTGAAGAATGCTTGGACGACTTCAACTGGAGGACTGAGACTGAAGGCGAAGACACTAAAGGAATCTCCTTGAAGACGTACATGTTTCCTTGTCGCCCCCCCTTAGCGAACGTCTGATTCGTTCATAGATCCTTAACATAAACAGAAGATGGAGTAAATTCGATGGAAGAATTCATATCGTCAACAAGTTTAGCTATAGAAACAATGTTCTTTTTAATATTAGGAGCAAAAAGGACATTGGACAAGTGAAGTGAGGACTTCGATATAGGGATATGTGCACTGCCAGTATGACTAATGGAGTGATAAGTTCCATCTCCCGTAACTATACTACCTTTTTCAAAATAAGGCAATAAGTGAGATAACTTACCCGCATTACTCGTAACATGTGTGGTAGCACCTGAATCAACATCTCACTCGCCTTGTTCATTTTGCTTGATCGTCATCTGTGACAATGATGATAACAAAAGTTGTTGTGCATCTGTGGATTGCACTTTCGTGTCCACAGTAGTAGCTGATTTATTCTCAATTTTGTTTATTTTTTCTCTATTCTGTAGATTGAACCAACAATCAGCTTTCACATGTCCTTTTTTGTTACATAAGAACCACGATATTTAGTCACAAACGATAATCTTGCGAGATTTTCAATTGCTCACGAAATTAAAAAAGTTTTTATCATTTGATGAATTTCTCGCCATGTTTTTGCAAGAAATTTGTATTTCTCGTGTTATTTGTCACACTGGACCAGACCTTATGGATGTGTGATCTACAAGGTTTGTTTATCAGAAAATGAGTTTTGAATCATGTGATTATGACATGCAAGTAGGTTTTATAAGTGTTTCAAAATTCAATGGTCCACAAGGTACAAAATTTTCATGAGTCAAAAAAGCATATTTTGAGATCGAAATAATGTGATCCAAGGTTTGATCCTTAGCAAACAAATCATGTTGAACACATCTATGTGGTTAGATTGAGTCAATAAAACTTGAACTTCTGATTTCTAGCTCAATAGTTTAATTTGTACCTTCAATAGCACCAAATATTGACCCTATATAATAATATATATAAACTTTCCGGACACAATGAACCATTGCCAATGAGATAATATATTTTGGCTTATAATCAGTAGAATGCATCTAGCTCTACCACAGAATAAAGTGATAAAGTACACTCTTCCATGTGTTCTAACCAATATTTTAAAAACTCCAGGTAATTCCATTAAGCTCCTCACAACAACGACGAAAACTTGGGTTTGAGACTTTGAGTCAAGACTCAAGCAAATCAAATCCAAATCATATTTTAATTTTGCCAAGTCATGAGAAAATGACAAACAACAACTCAGATGATCTGCCATTTCCTTCGGAGCAGCTCCTTACAGGTTTAACATGGACAGATTTCTCAAGCTTTACCAGGACAAAAGTTGCTATTGGGTGGAAAAGTTGATCCCTTCCTCCAAATAGTTAAGACAGGAAGTAGCACATTGGGATAACTAGATGGATCCATTTCCAATATCAAACAGGATCAAAATCTGTGTTTGCTGAAGATACCAAGAAAAAGGCACATTTAAGAGACTTGGCTTGGGGCTCTATTTAGTAGATGAAACCATGTGCATGGAGAGACCAACATTTAGACTGATCTTGTAATGCACTTGTGTATCACATTATCTTTTCTTTTCTTTTTGTTAACAAATTATAAATGTCCCTATAGATAATGGAATGTTACAGAACGGGATATTAGAGTTTAGGGGTTAAAGGTTACAGGCATCTATTTGGTTTGAGTGTGAATTAAGTTGGTTTTAGGGATCTTGCTTTTGGGTTTTGAGTTGGCTTCTTATGGGTTTGGGGTTTGGGGTTTTGATTAGTTGGAGTCTAATGAGTCCTGATTTGGGTTGTAAAAGTTGGGTTGCTGGAAGCCTCTGATCGGGGAAGGCCTATGACACTGACCTATCTAGCAGATGGTGCACCCACATTAGTGCAACGGCTGCAGCAGACAATAATCTTTCGCAGAAGCCATCTAATGGGCCATGGTTTGGGTTGTAAAAGTTACATTGCTCGAAGTCTATGGGTGGGTAAGGCCTCTAACACTAGGACTTACCTGGCGGATAGTGCCACCACAATGGTGCAAAAGCTGTAGCAGATAGCAATCGGTTGCAAAATCCTTCGAGCTTGGTAGCTACATAGAACAGGGTGGTGCTGAATGCACGAACTTGGAGTTGTGCAATGCAACATGGTGCTATGAGCTCGAACTTCACATTAGCACAGCATGGTGTGATGTTGTGGGCACAAACCGTTCTGACTTAGCGGTTGTGCAGCATTGGGTAGCATTGCAAACTCTAAAATGTGTGGCCCTTGCAATAGAGGTAAGCTTGTAGTGGAGTGGCTGCAGGCACCATCATGAGCAAGCCTGACGTGCAGCACAAGGCAAGTACATGGATAGGCTATGTGAGAGGCGCACAGGACTGCCTTGCACAGGCTTGGCATGCAGCACATTGTATATGCATGTGTTGGCATGGTAAGAGTTGTGCAAGACAGGGCATGCAAACAATGAAGACTGGAGAGCAAGTTGGGAAGGGAAGCTGGTTCATTGAGGGATTCAACGAGAATGACCTTCAGAAACTACAACAAAGTACTGCAGAGATGTGGGCTATAACGGCAAGGTTGGAACGCCACTTGTATTCGGTCATAGTGCCATCTGTACTATATTACTTGTATAAGTTGTATATCCAGGGCCCTGTATATAGAACCTATCAGAACTATGGTAAGTGTCTGGGAACAGCAAGCATATAGTATTAAAAATGAGTCAATGAAGCCTCTATACCCCTTGAATGTGCCTTTGTATGAGTTAATCCCTCAGTATAAGTCCCTTAAATCCATATCAAGTCTTATGCACCCTCTCAGGTCGACGCTTCCTTGATGTTGCATGGACAGGTTGTTGTATCTCTGCCTGTAGAAGGCTCAACCTCATGAGAGCAACGCAAAAAATTGTCCCCATGACAGCCATGGACCCACTGTTGGGGGTTCCAATTAGATAGGGTTTACAGGGATTCTAGCTTATATAATCTCTTGTACAGAATGTTGATAATCCAGTTTAATGGCTAAAATAAATTGTTTTCCACAACAAAGAGGTTAGAGTTTCCTCCAACAAACTCATCTCTCTCTCTCTCTCTCTCTCTCTCTCTCTCTACGAGCATGCTTGGCATGTTTCATGCCCATCAATAGCCGCAAATAAGTTACTAACCCTATTACCTAGGCCATCCAAATGCTAGGCTCAAATTTCCAAATTTGATTAGATTGGCATAAGGTTATTGGGTTCAGCACGTATCAACTGGTATGTAATATCTGTGAATTTTTCCATAATTTTTCATAAATATAAATGAAATTTTATGTCTCATATTGATTTAAATTTTAATTAGAATTTTAAGGCCATTTGGAGTTAATTTGAATTTTGAGTTAAATTGAATTCCAATGTCAATTGGGATTTAATTACAATTTAGGATTCAATTAGAATCTGAACTTACATGTATATATCATGATGTGTATGTGTATAGGAAAAACCTGAATTTTTATGTTGGTTATTCATCGTTGACTTGTTTACATCGTAGTCTTTTGTATGAAATCGATAACCATTTACGATTTACACGTTGTAACATTGCACAACTTTGGTCGGACTATTTTGTAAATCACATATTCCTTGATTTTTAACATTACCATGGCGGACCTACAAGCATAAACAATGACTGTGATCACGATCAATTAAGTAACTTATTGTTATTTACATGAAAAAAATGTATGCCATCGTCCTTACAAACTTTTTCAACCATGTCACAAACTTATTTTCACGTTCTTTTTATACTTCTACATCAATGAGATATGGAAGTTCTCTTCGCAACTCCAGATCAAATCGTCTACACTTAACGAATACTTATATTATCGAATAATGTACGCACATATAGAACTTAGTATTACATATTAAGTATACTTACTCGATGTATGGGTCGATCACTGAGCAATTAAAATGGATGTAGATTTGTGTTGCGTCTTGCTCTCAATCTTCCAAAAGTCTTGACCGAGAACTGTCAAAGGTATGCCCAAGTGGTTGAAATATCGACAGTTTGTCAGCTATAGTAAATTGTTCTCCATCATCATTACGAGGTGGACATGTATAATGTGTTGGAATGTGAGGTTCAAAGTATATAGATGAGAAATTTGAAATCTCTTCTAAAGTGTACGCTTCACAAATAGAGCCCTCTACTCTTACTTTATTCTGAACCTTTTTTTAAGGTCAAACATGCATATGTCAACAATATACATCTCGGATTATAATAAATTTTTCAATAGCATTGAACAGAAAAATATAAAAAAATATCTACCTTTCAAATCGGTACATCCACCGATATTGCACAGGATCACCAACCCTTAGTTCATATGGCAAATGTATGATCACATGTTCCATAACATCAAAAAATGCTGATAGAAATATCTTCTCTAACTGACAAATAGTAATGATGACAGAATCCCCAAGATTCTTTACCTCAGATACTATGACTTTCAATGCGCACAATGTTCTAAAAAATCTACTTAACTCGGATAATACCCTTCATATAGGTTTGTTTAACATATCATGGAATGCTAGGGGTATCAACCGTTGCATAATGACATGACAATCATGGCTCTTCAACCCATATAATTGTTCCTCATCTATCTTCACAGCCCAAGCAATGTTAGAGACATATCCATCTGGAAATCTCAACTATCTCAACTATCTCAACCATTGACATACGTGCTTTATTTGATCCGGTCCAAGCACGTACCTTGCCTTTGGTTTCAGTACTTTACCATTGTACTCTTTGAGTTTCAATTCTGTTTTTTTACATATTACTTTTAAATCCATACGGGCCTTCAGATTATCCTTCATTTTTCCTTTGACATTCATTACCGTATTGAACACATTATCAAACATATTTTTCTCCATATGGATCACATCCAAATTATGTTGTATCAATAAGGTCGGCCAATATGGTAGTTCCCAAAATATAAATTTTTTTTGTTCAATTGTGATCCTTCCCAAATCCAAGGAAGGGCGTTGGGTTACGGGCATCTGTCAGTCCATATAAAAAGTATCACAATCTTCTTAAAATCTTTATGCCAGACAACCTTGTAGGTGAACCTTCCATTTCAGTTATGGTTGCTCGGAACACATTTCTTTATCGTCGGAACAGATGGTCGCTGGGTAGAAATCGACGGTGACAATCAAACCAACATGACTTTCTTCCATGCGTCAATCTAAAAGATTTTGTATCATCCATGTAGTATGGACATGCCAAACTCCCATGTGTGCTCCAACCAGATAACATACCATATGCAAGGAAGTCACTGATTGTCCATAGAACAACAACCTTCATATTAAAGTTTTATTTTTTTTAAGCATCATACGTGAGAATACCGTCATCCCACAGTATTTTCAGTTCATCAATCAATGACCTTAAATATACATCAAGATTTTAGCACGGAGAGGTCGGATCAGGGATCAATAGAGACAAGAAAAGATTTTGACGCTTCATACACAAGCTTGGAGGAAGGTTGTATGGGGTGACAAATACTGGCCAACACGAGTATTGAGTTGATCTACTCCCAAATGAATTAAATCTATCTGTACATAAATCAAGCCTAACATTTCTCACTTTCATTACGAAAGTCTGATGAGTACGATCAAAGTGCTTCCAAGCTTCCACGTCAATAGGATGTGTGATCTTGTCTTCATCATGTCGAACTTTATTTGCATGTCATCTCATGTGTTTAACTATCCTCGAAGACATATACAATCGTTGCAATCTAGGGGTGAGAGGGAAGTAGCAGAGCGACTTATATGACACATCTTTTGACCGCGTGTTACCATTGCCTCTTGTTTTTGGCTTGAACCGAGGATGCTCACATGACAAACATGATCTGCTATTTTCTTGATCTTTGAAATACATGCAGTGATTTGGACAAGCATCTATCTTCTGACACCCCATACCTAGAGTGTTGACCATAACCTTCGCACGATAGAAATTTCGTGGCAATTTCTCATCTTTGGGCAACATACTCTTCACAATAGAGCATCAACGGTCAAAACATGATTGATTTAAATTAAACTCGGACTTCAAATTCAATAGTTGAAGAACTGCAGACAAGATAGTGTGACTCTTACAACCATTTCAAAGTGGCCCATCAACATCTCTAAGTAAATTATAAAATCTACTAGCTGCATCGTTTTCTGCTTCTTTCTCTACCCCAGTTGATATATCACTATGACCTATAGCAAAACCCAGTTCTGGTCATGTGCCATTAAATATCAAATCCATATATAGATTATCGTGCACCACATCCACCCATGCATCAAAATTATTCTTAAATTCTTCACCATGAAATGTTTAATTCTGATAATCACTCACACAACCCTTCCTATATAAGTGATATCTAACGCCACGAGGTTCTACAAATCGATTGTTCTTACACATGGTGAAGGGACACCTGATCCGAACTGTGGGATCCATTGTACTGATACTTGTCATTGCAAATTTAATAAAACTATCAACACCATCTATATATTCAAGCGATACCTCATTGTCAACTATCCTACGATACATCCATTCACGGTTTGCAGTCATTTTATCCTATGATGTTACGAATATTATCCCAACTAGTTAAAAGATAATCATCAGAATGCTATGATGAAGAAAATATCAAATTTATCATGCATTCGTGGTAGATGTAATGATTTGATATATATATATATATATATATATATATATATATATATATATATATATATATATCACACACACACACACACACACACACATATATATATATATATATATATATATATATATATATATATAATGTCATACAATCACAAGAACTATGATGCATGCATTGATAACTTATCATTCATTTTCATGTGCAAACCCATTCATATCATGATACATTCATTTGAAGCATATTTTCATAATACAATTTCACATGAAAGTGTGATTATTGCAATTTTTTTTCTTGTTCCTTGTTTTCCTTCTCTTTTCCTCTCTAGCCTCTATTCCTTTTTTGAAGGGGAATAAAAGATAGAAAAAAAGAGAGAAAAGAAAAGAAAAGAAAGAAGAGAGATGAACTCTTTTGCAATGGTCTCACTTGACCTTAATTTTAAAATATTTTGAAATTACTCACCTCCATTTTAAAAATTTGCAGGAAAAGATGGAGAGACGGGATTCGCTCGTCGATACGAGGTTCAACCATTCCTGGCGCCTTTACCAGAGGAAATTGAACCAAGGATCGAACTTATGCCTTTTGCTTTGCCTAAATAATGTCTAAGAAATTATTCTAAGTCTAAAATGCACAAAGAATCATGCTTGTAAAATGCAAATGCAAAGATGTATGCTTTTAAGAATAATTCAAAAAATTTTTGGATTTTTCAAGTGAAAATGATTTTACAAAGTTTGAAGATTGACTTGGAAAAGTAGATTTTGAATCTAACTTAGAACTTGAAATAGATCTGGAAGAAGAGACTTGAAGTTCTAAGTCTTGGAATAATGAGAGATTTTAAAATAGATCTTGAATTGAAGAAATGAAGAGAAAAAGAGATTTGGAACTGAGATAGAATTTTGAAGTCAAAAAATGAAGTTTCAAAGTTAAAATAAACTTTGAATTTCAAAATCGATTATGATTTTGAGCTTAAATTCAGAACCTGAAATAGGAATTGAATTAGAAATTGATTTTAGACTTGGAAAATAGATTTGAAGAATTGTCTTGGAAATAGAATTTGAAATTGGAATTTTGAAATCCAGATGAAATTTGAAAATGGAACTGGATTTGAGAAATCAAGATGGAATTGGATTTTAAAAAATCCAGAAGGAAATTGGAAATAGAATTGGATTTAAGAAAAATCCAGATGAAAATTGATAATAGAATTGGATTTAAGAAATCCAAATGGAATTTGAAAACAGAACTGGATTTAAGGAATCCAGATGGAAATTTGAAAATAGAAATGGATTTAAGAAATCCAGATGGAAATAAAAAATGGGATTGAATTTGAAATTTGATTTGAGAAATCCTGAATTGATCTTAAAATCTGCCTTGAATTTTGAAAAACCAATTTTTGAGATTTTAGAATCAATCTCAAAACTTTGATTTTGGATAAATGAATTGGACTGAGAATCAAGACTTAATCTTAAATAGAACTTGAAAATTTTTAGAAAGAGGACAAGGATTGCGAAACCGCGTCCTTGAGTTGAAAAACATGAAGTGTAAAGACAGCAATGGAAAGCCTAGGCACATATAGCGCGGCGACAACAAAAAGGAAAGTGCGAGAAAGTAAAGAGGACAAGGATTGCGAAACCGCGTCCTTGAAGGTTAAGACATACATATATATATTATACGTATACATATATCATCCTTTTTTAGTTATGTTTCCTTATTTTAGCATTTATTCGTTCATTGTCCTTTCACGCAAGAATCCCCTACCTTAAGGGGTTGCGGGTCCTCATACGCCAACGGCGTAGGTAAGCGCAAGCTCGAGCCACGAAGGCGAGTTGGATCCATCATTCAACTTGGAGAGCTTAGAACGTTAGTATATGCCGTAATGTAAACAAGAATCAACAAAGGCAACAATGCCTCTCGCAGGCTGCAGTGCCCGAGGCAAGGGCCTCAACCCTGCTTGGCAACAACAGCAGGGGCAAGGAGCAGAATCTCCCTGTTTGCCAGAACTGGAAAAGCCAGGGGAGGGAGCAGAGGCTCCCCGCCACACCTGCTGCAACAAGGCAGGGGGGAACACCCCCTGTCAGAACACGAGACAGGGGCGCAACCCCCTGCTGGAAACGAAACAGGCAGGGGCTCTGCTCCTGCCGGCAGCAAGAACAAGGCAAGGGGGCAAAGCCTCTTGCCGGAGAACAACTAAGATGCAGGGGGCAAGCCTCTGCTCGAAAACAGGAAAGCAGGGGGGGCTTCACCCTCTGCCGGCAAAACGCAGGAGGCAGGGGGACAAAACCCCCTGCTGAGAAGCAATAGAGGGCAGGGGGAGCTTCTCCCCCTACCAGGAAGCGACAAGAGGGCAGGGGGGGCTTGCCCCCTACTGAGAAACAAATGAAGGCAGGGGTGTGAAGCCCCCTGCCGAAGACAATCACAAAGGCAGGGGGACCCTGCCCCCTACCGAGAAACAACAAAAAATGACAGGGGGTGGAACCCCCTGCCGAAGAGAGGTGACGACAGGGGGCTCAGCCCCCTGTCAACTGATAGCAAAAGGAAGGCAGGGGGTTAACCCCCTGCCGCCAAGATGCGACGATAGGGGGCTCAACCTCCCCTGTAGAGCAACCCTACATAAAGGAGAAAAAGAAGGGAGAAGAGGTTTTACCTCTGAAGATCGCAACAACGAGGCCGTCGGAGAGGTTCTGGCACATCCGACGGGGTCGCGGGTGGCCACCAAGAAACCGAGGTCGCAGGCGGCGACGATCGTCAAGTTGCCTACGGAGGCCACCGAACGGAGGGTGGTTGTCGACGATCGTTGAGCACGATCGGCGATGACCAAGATGCACCGCAAAGGGGGAGGAGAGTAGTGGCTGACGATGGATCGCTGATGCAATAGGGAGAGAGGCTAAGAGGTGGTGGTCGGAGGCACGATCGGCGGCGGCTGCAGCACCCAGGACGAAGGCAGTGGTCAGCGGTGAGTCGCCGGCGTCGGGGTCCCTGGCACAACCGACAGCCAGACAAGAGGAGTCCTGGAGCGATGCGTTGCTGTCTGCATCGATCGCTGACAGCCGAAGATTTATCGATGGCTTCTGTCGATGCCTGCAGCAGCCAGAGCAAAGGTGGTGGCCGGCGACGAGTCACTGACGTCGGTGGCCATAGGGAGGAACGAAGATGGGAGAGGAGAGAGAAGGGGCGAGGGGTTCCGCCCCTCACCCGAGACGCCTATGACTTTTTAAAGTCACAAGCTTCTCGATCGTTCGAGAAGTCGGGTCCGAGTTCAGGCTCAGGTCCGGGTCCAGCTCAGATCCAGGTCCGACACGACGGACCAACCTTGACACGTGTCCGACGCGTGCAGGGCACGTGTCTGACACGTGTCTGACATAGTTTTTTTTCAATGGGCATTACAGTATCGGCCTATTGCGCTAGAGCCTTCAACTTTTCGTATTGCGCATCGATCTTCTGACTGACAAAGATCTTTGACAATAGCTCAGGTTGAGCTACCATGCTGGATAGACTGATCGAATTTTGAGTGATCGCAAACGGTTCCCACGATATCAGATCCTCGATCAGCTTCCACCCTGCAAATAACAAGTTAATGGAAACGTTGGGAGACTTGCGGCTCAGAGCGTCGGCCACGACGTTCGCCTTTCCTGGGTGGTAGGACAAGGTAAAGTCATAATCCTTGAGGAATTTCAGCCAACGCCGCTGCCTCATATTCAGCTCCTTCTGCGAGAACAAATATTTTAGGCTTTTGTGATCTGTAAAAGCCTTGAACCGCTCCCCGTACAAATAGTGCCGCCATATCTTCAATGCAAAGACGACCGCTGCTAACTCCAAGTCATGAGTCAGATGATTCTTCTCATATATTTTAAGTTGGCGCGATGCATAGGCGATCACTCTATCATTCTGCATTAAGATGCAACCCAAGTCTGTCCCGAAAGCGTCGGTGTAAATCACAAAACCACCTTGACCCGAAGGTAAGGCCAAAATAGGAGCACTCGTAAGACATTCCTTCAACATCTAAAAACTGCTCTTGCACATGTCATCCCACACGAACTTAGTTTCTTCCTTTAGGAGCTTCGTCATGGGTAGAGAGATCTTAGAAAAGTCCTGGATAAATCTTTGATAGTGCCTAGCTAATCCAAGAAAACTCTGAATGTCACGAACATTCTTCGGTTGCTGCCAACTGAGTACAACCTCTACCTTCGCTGGATCCATAGACACACTTTCCTTGGAGATGACATGTCCTAAAAACATGATCTCCTCGAGGCAAAACTCACACTTAGAGTACTTAGCGAACAAACGCTCCTTGTGCAAAAACTCAGCAAAATTTACCGAAATAAAAGAGTGTGTGGCACCATAATCAAAAAACACAAAAGTCACTTGATTAGCGACAAAAAGAGTACCTTGCACTAGGTCGCCCTTGGTCAACTGCTTAGCCTTGGCGGTGTAGACGCATCCTGGTGCCCTCCTCTGACCGCTCGTTTGGGGTTATGGTGACTGATACCGTTGTTGCTGTTGTGGTGGCCGAGGGAGCAGAGGTGCTCCGCTGTTCTGCCTGGAGTCGTTAGTTGCCTTTTTGTGGCAATCGCAGGCGTAGTGGCCCATCTTGCCACAATACAGGCATCTGCCTGTCTCGAGCGGGCATGCCTGCCCATAGTGAGATCGTTGGCATCTGGGGCATACATTGTCAGCCTACTGCCCGGTTGGAGGGTTGCCTTGAGGTCGTTGACGCTTCAAAGGGGGATACCGTTTCTTTCCTCCTTCGCTCTTTATAGGATAGAACGACCGTTTGCTTGGGCCGCCGAAAGGTGTCTTCGGCTCACCACCCGTAGCGGGTGGCCTCTTGCCCTGAGTACTCCTAGAGCGCTCCCAAACTTCACTCAGGAGGGTGGCAACAACAACTACCACAGAGAAGGTCGAGGGCATGCTGGTTAGGACCCGATACATGAGCCTCTCCTTCAGTCCCCGAATAAACTTTCTTGCCCGCTCGCGATCATCAGCGAAAAGATTGGGGCAGTAGGGTTTCTAAGCTCTGAAATTTGGCGATGCAATCCGTTAAACTCGAATTGCCCTGGCTGAGCTCAAAGAACTCCACCTTCTTCTTCTCCCTCGCATGAGGCAGGAAGTAGTTCTCCAAAAAAAGCCTTTCTGAAAGTTTCCCAAGGAATGGGTGAAATTCTCGAAAACTGCACACCCTGGGCCATGTCCCACCAATTGCGGGCATTGTCCTTCAGCATGAAGGACCCAAATAACGTCTTCTTGTCGTCAGGAATTGACAAGACCTCGAACACATGTTCCACCTCTTTCACCCAGTTATCGGCCATGTCTGGGTCGGGCTTTAAAAAATTTTCATACGTCACTGCGGTATGCGAGCTCGGCTCGGGAACGGGCACTGGTTCCATTTGGGAACGAATCTGGTCTCACATAGACGCTGCCAAGGAACTTAGGGAATCCATCATGAATCCCCGCTGGTCTGACCATTCGTCAGCAGACTCTTAGTTCGAGTTCCTTACCATCTCTGAAGTAAACAAGGAATACCCAAGATTAGAAATTTTCAGGAAGCTCAAGATAGAAGCCAAAACATAAGCACTATTCATGCTTAACATGAGTAGTTTATAAAAACCGAGCAATGCTGGTACATAAGAAGAACGTGTCAAGCCACTTAGCTTAACAAGACAAAAATACACCTACAAATCAAGAAGAAAAGTATATTCACAGCGCGATGCAAATGCTCAAGGGTCAAGAATCCTTGCTTCCCTTAGTTTTGATATCAAGTTGTAACACCCCAAAATTTCAAACTTGCGAACCCTTTCAGAAAACAGGTAAGAGACTAGAAATATCTCTTTCCCTCAGAGTTTGTTTATAAAATCAGCAGAAGACCATTCTTTTGTTAAATTCATAAAGGCAAGCTGACAACTTTGGGCGCATTAGCTAAAAGAACCAAAATGCACAAACCATGCTACTTGCAAGACACTTGGAAAAGCCACTTCCATTAAAAGAAGTTTTTAAATAGTACAAAATTTGGATATCCAAAGGAAAATCCGTTACAAAACCCAAAACGTCCAGGACGCGAGCTAAGAGCAGGAAAAAAAAAGTCTCGAAGCCATATTGTCATCGCGCCATCGCCCGTGGTGTACTTAATCATCACCTTTACCCATAGAATGAGTTAGTTTCGCGAAAAACTAGTAGGTGCATAAGAGAGACTACATGAAACTGAATTATGTACATTTAATTCAGTAGGTTACGCAGTTTAAAGCAGATATGCAGTTAAACATGTAAGCAGTGAAAGCAGATAAGCAGTGTAAACGAGTAAACAGTGCAAGCGAGTAAGCAGTGCAAACGGGTAAGTAGTGCAAGCGAGTAAGTAGTGCAAACAGGTAAGCAGTACAAACGGGTAAGTAGTGCAAGCGTCAAAACGTAGCAAGACGATTCATTTGATCATAAGCTGTGAACTACCACGCAACAAAAAAGTCTCACGACCCAACAACCAGTGTGAACAAACTTTATGTTTCGATATTACTGGCCCGCGGGTACGCGTAGGCAAAACGTAGAAACAACTGAGACTAGTTCGGGCATCTCTTATTCTATGTATTTTCAATAACCCGAATAGCTAGTTGAGTCTCCTAAAGGGACGACTTTAGCCAAAAGAAGATTCTCCAAAGGCAGGTAAGAAGTGCAAGCAAGTAAGCAGTGCAAACGAGTAAGCAGTGCAAGCGAGTAAGCACTCCAAACGGGTAAGCAGTGCAAACTGGTAAGTAGTGCAAGCGAGTAAGTAGTGCAAACGAGTAAGCAGTGCAAACGGGTGAGTAGTGCAAGCGTCAAAACATAGCAAGACGATTCATTTGATCGTAAGCTGTAAACTACCACGCAACAAGCAAGTCTCACGACCCAGCAATCTGTGTGAACATACTTTATGTTTTGATATTACTGGCCTGCGGGTAGGCGCAGACAAAATGTAGAAACAACTAAGACTAGTTCAGGCGTCTGTTATTCTATGTATTTTCAATAACCCGAATAGCTAGTTGAGTCCGCTCATAAAGGGACGACTTTAGCCTAGAAAGAATTTCTCAAAGGCAGGTAAGCAGTGCCACAGATGAATCCAACTTCTGCAGAAGTGTTGAACTAACTATTGTAGCCCCTTTTCCCTAACTCCAATGACTGGGGAGGCCAGATCATTGCCCGTGGGGTGGTTGTTAACAACCTGTCCATTGGAGTTTTGTACTGCTCTGTTCTCTCCCTTGACAGACAACAAGAGGCGAATGAGTGCGTTAGGGGTTGCTTAACTAACAACCCATTCTATGTTGTAGTCTTTAAACCACTCAAGCATCTTGCCTGTGAAGGCGAATCAGTCACAATTTCAGTGATTACAACATTGTGCATTTAGCACTATTCGAGGTCGCACAACCGTCTCATCCGATCATCGCATTACTAGCGTGTAGTGCATGACTACAAGTACTCTAGGATTAAAGGGGTATAACTCCTCAATAGGAGCCTCAACAGGAGTGTTTTACAAATATGTAATGTTTCTCAAACTTTACTTTTGACATTCTTTATCTTTTGAAAAAACCAGCAGCTTTTGCCAACATTTGGCATGCGATTTTCTAAAATCTCATCCGCTATCGGAGTATCTACATGCCTCGCATAACTCGATACCGGCCTCGATAGACGGGATACAGGTTTCTCAACAGAACCTCTGCTAAGAAGTTTGCTCGAACCCCAACTTGTCTGCAAGGACTGCGTACTCAAAGAGCCAAGATCCTTGCGAGGTATCCCTCTCCTTAGACGAGGATGTAACGCTAGCTCCCAACTCAACTCTTGTCGCAAGAGAGAGTGGTGAATGCCCCTTGCATCCTCCACGAGGATGCCTTTAAGGCATACATAAAGAGCAAAAACCTGTGCGTCATCTGCAATAGCAAGATAGTAACAACACATATGCAAAAGCAAGAGCCTAGGCGCAAAGTGCGATGATAAAGTAAAGACAGTAAGCAGAAGTGCAACGCAAAACCTCGGCACAACGCGCAACGACAAGTAAAAACTGTAAGCAAGAGTGCAACGCAAAACCTCAACATGATGCGCGACGGCAAGTAAAGACTGACATAAGGTAAAGGACACGACAGAAAGTAAAGGGCAAGGATCGTGAAACCGCGTCCTTGAGTTAAGTGCATACTCGTATATATATATATATATATATATATATATATATATATATATATATATATATATATATATATATATATATATATATATATATATATATATATATATATATATATATATATATATAATGGTCGTTTTTAGTTAATTGAACTTAATTCAATTGTCTAAGTCTTCCGTGCAATCTTTCTCTACCTCGGAGAGTTGTAAGCTTGTTGGCGTCTGCGGGTGTACACGATTAACAGATCGGGTCACAGAGCGCGAGCGAGATCCATCGTACGAGCTGCAAAAGCGACAATCTTAACACACTAACACCAAAAATAGAGGGTCAGAGTCACTGCCATCTTCCTGACGTGAAGGAAGTAGAGGCAGGGGCATTGTGCCCCTGCGCACCTACTATTAGCGCAAGAAGCAAGGGCAAGGGCTGCAAGCCCCTGCTAACCTGCTGTCAGCAAATTACGAGGAGGCAGAGGGTTGTACTCCTGCCCTCAGAAAGTGAGGGTAGGCAGGGTTGCGCCCCTGCCTGACAAAGTAGAAGAGAGGCAGGGGGCTTCTTCCCTGCCGGTCGAACATGCACGGAGGCATGGGCTTGGCCCCTGCCTAATGAAATGCGAACAGGCAGGGGGAGAAGCCATTGCCTGATGTCAGGGAAGAACGAGGCGAGGGGGCTTGCCCTTGCTTGCCGAAAAACAGTGGAGGTAGAGGTGATGCTCCCGCCTAAAGAGCGAAGAGGCACAAGGAGGGGGCTTGACCCCTCCCCTGTCGAAACAAAGAGCAGGGAGGGGCTCGACCCCCTCCCCTGCTATAACAAGAAGCAGGGAGGGAGGGTGACCCCTACCCCTGCCGTAACAAGAAGCAGGGAGGGGGGGTGACCCCCTCCCCTGCCGTAACAGGAAACAGGGAGGGGGCTCAACCCCTTCTCTGTCGTAAAAGGGAGCAGGGAGGGGGGCTCAGCCCCTCCCCTGCCGTAAGGAGATGCAGGGAGGGGATCGACCCCACCCTTGCAACCAAAGGGCATCGAGTGGGGAATCGACCCCTCCCTTACCAAGCACGACACAGGGAGGGGCTCTGCCTCTCCCTTGCTAAAAGGAGTCGCAGGGAGGGGGCTTTGCCCCTCTCCTGCAATCTAGGGTAGTAGGGAGGCGGGTCAGCCCCCTCCCTGCATAACGGAGAAACAAGGAGGAAAGAGAGGGAGCGAGAAGAGAAAAGGGGAGGAGGAGAAAGGGAAAAGAAAAGGGAAGAAAAGGCGTACCTGGTGGTCGCCGGAGGAGCTTCCAGCTGTCGGCGATCGGACGGAAGGTTGCAGGTGGTAGCGGGTTGACAGTGGTCTCCGGCGAATCGAGGAAGACGAGGGAGTCAGTGAGGGAGAGAGAGTCGAGGGAGCGAGAGGGTGAGAGAAAAGAAAGACGAGAGGGCGAGAGGCGGTGAGGGGGGTTTCATAACCCTCCTCCTGCCTGCCTCGCTGTCTTTTAATGACAGCAAGAGGCGGTGGTCTCGGGTCGGGTCCGGATCCGGATCCGGCCCGAATCAATAAATTTTTTTATCAGGTTATTACAGTTAGTGCTAGATAGCCATAGGTGCTCAAAGAGACCAACTGGAAAGCTTTTTTAATCAAATAAATATAACAAATCCAATAAATCTAAAAAAGTCTACACGATGATTTCATATTTTGTGGTATCTTACATAAACAAAAATTGAACTTTTCTTTTTATCTGCCCCTTAGGTGCCTACCTAGTGCGCACCATTCACCTGAGCATTAGGCCAACAGCGAATTACAACTACCGAGTTTATTAATATAATCAACAAGGATGATAGTACCTGACAGATTTGAACATGAGCCAGAACTGATGCCAATGAATACGGATCCAATAAAAACCCATGGGTCCTACTAAACTTTCAAAGTTCATATAACAACTAAATCAACATCCTAACAGTTTTTGCAATCCTCCAGTTGTCCAACCTCCAGACACCTGAACTTTCTGTTCTACAGCTTTGCATTTTTCATTTGACTAGTATACTTAGGGCTACTGCTTATAGTTATATGGAAAAACAGAATAGTTAAGAAAGCTAAGCATACAACTAACATAAAAGCTAATCAAACAAAGATACAAACAAACACTTCAACAGTAAAAGTCACCTTCTAAAATAACAAACCTGAACAGCAATGAATGAGTACATCGTGTGATTTAGTTTCCAATGCCCCAATTCATGAGCAATAACAGCAACCACTTCCTCCTCATTTTTACACTGCAAGCATTCCAAAGTGCAAGAATAATTAGTGTTGTACAAAATAAGACGGATCAGTAAAACCAAAATAATACCAAGAATTATCCTTAAATACCTATTGCATATATATATATATATATATATATATATATATATATATATATATATATATATATTGGTTAATATTTGGAGCCATTGAAGGCACGGAACTATTGAGTATAAATCATAATTTTTCATATTTTTTAGTTTTTTTTGTAGATCAGACCATAGTGACAAAAGTTTAAAATGGCAATTTGTTGGCTGTGAATTTCTCATGAGATTTTCAAAATTTTGTATATTTTCCGATTTTTTATCAGCAAAAACTCAGAAAATTAAAAAAAAAAATCAAATAATATCTCGAAATTTTCAAAAATAATTAAAAATAAATTGATTAGACAATTAAATTTTACATGAAAGAAAAAAAAATAAAATCTATTTTCTTAAAAGGTACCCTTTATTACGTGTTTTCGATATGACCCCTTATTACGTGTTAATCCATCCATAATGAGAAGAATGAGAGATGAAATACAGCTCCGCATATTGCAACAATGAAATCCCGTTCAGAAATTGCGGGGCTTCTCCTTACATATGACCAAATTGATGTCGATGCCCTCAATAATCAGAATCAAACAGCAAAGAGTCTGGCTGAAAAGCTCCAGTATGGTGATTCTGCATTGTATTTTAAGAAAGTTTTGTCTAAAGCTGGTGCCATGCATGCTTATCGTGTTGGACATGCGGTTGAGACCATAGAGCTTACATGAATGGTGAGCTATATAAGGCATGAGTTGCAAATATAACTCATTTAGAAACGGGTGAAGGGAATTCACATAGAGCTACAGGCAAATTTCTTAATCTGTTGGGGAAGAAAATCACTATCTTTTCCATCTTCCCAACATAATGGTATTCCGTTAAGCACAACTCTGAAGCAAGAAAATCATCATCATCCAACCCACCACAAACCACCATATGATCACATCTAAGAGAAAGGGGGCCTAGGGTTTTGTCATAGAGAGAGAGAGTTGGACTCACTGGTCAGTCACGATATGCCAAAAAAAATCAACCGTTTACCGGCAGTCTGAGCTCCAATGTGGCTGGGGCTCTGCTGTTGAGAGAGGAGAGAGGAAAGAGGCAGAGAGGGGAAAGACCATGGGGGGAGAGGAGGGCAGCATCTTTTGTTTAAAAACAAAAAACAAAAAACAAAACAAAACATCTATTTTTCGCGAGATTTCTCCAGCATGAAATGATTATGAAACAAAAGGCAGATGGAAATGAATCAGCTCGTTCTCATTCAGTTTTGGCCATGGACACTTCTGTAGGTTTTGAACGAGGGAATGGAGGGCATCAAGGAGGCAGAGGCCGCGGGCGTTTTGGGCAGGAAGGACGTGGTATCTTGCCTACACAAATATTTCAGGGGCTTTTAATACAGGAAATCTGAGGAGAGTACCCACTTTTTTGACTTGAATTTGAAGTTTAAAACTCCTAAACTAAGAAGAAAAGTGGTCTTTTCTACCTAATTCCGCCAAAACTCAAGTTAGCACATGATGTATATAGGAAGCAATTCACATAATATTACTTTGAACCTAAGATGAAAATGATGAAATACTCATGCATACTAATGAAAATGCAATGTAAATGACAAAACATATACTGAAATTATGTGTTGAATGAATATTAGAACATACATGTAATATCCTAAAGTAATGATAAAAGAAAAAAATAGATTGTTGAAAGATATGAATTAGAACATATATACCATCTAAGTGGAAGTGTAATGTGCCAAACTACTGGGAAAGTGAATGCTGACATATGTGCATAATATCATAAACTAATGGTAAGATGGGATGCCAAATGGGGTGCAATATGCAGTGGACTAGATGCAAGTCCAGGTGATGCAGCAATGGAGGATAATGACCTTGTGTTTGCAGCAATGCTGCAGGTATACGAGAGGCTACAATAGTGCTTGACACTGCTGTAAATGTGTAAAAAGATTACAACACTGTTAAGCACTGTTGTGAATGTAGGAGGACACAACAGTGTTTCGACACTGCTGTAAGTGGGTGAGACATCACAGCAATGCTAGGCATTACTGTGAATGAATGAGAAACTACAACAGTGAGCACTGTTGTAAGTGCATGGATACTACAACAACATTTAGTCACTGCTGTGAGTGAGTGGAACATCACAACAATGCTAGGCATTGCTGTGAATGAGTGAGAAATTACAACAGTGGGGGTTATACAGGGAATGTAAGAGTGGAATGGCTGGGGAGGTGGTGTTGTGTATTTTAAAGGAGTTGTAGCGTACAACAGGTATACGGAGATGAGGTGTGTTCAACAAGTGCCATGTGATGGATATTGTGAAACAGAAATGAGTAGGTGCACAGGTAACATGGAGGAGCTGAGAGATAAGGTGCATCAATAGTGTAAAGAATATGCTATAGTGGAGTGCAGAGTGAAGAAAAGTCGTTGGTGCAACTTCTGAGTCTGGTATCTAGTTGATCTTTGCTTCTGTCACAGAAGAAAAATCTCCTAATCCCATTTCTTCTTTGGCCTTAACTACGATTATGTCCACTTTCTCTTTTTTTGCACAACAGAGGCAGTTGTATCAGAAGCCGCCTCTGTGTCGACTGGTAGAGAAGCCTTCCCAACCAGTTTTATCTTACCAACGAGTTTATCTTTTTAGATCACCTTGGTATTCAAGAATTCATCGGTTTGACAGAGAGTGGTCTTCTGTGAGTAGCAGCTTGTTAAAAGTAAACTGAACAACTGCAGCTGATCCCAAGAGCTGAAACATTGCCTTGATCTCTGGAAAGGCCAATATACCAAGCCCGGTTGCGGCTGATCCGACTTCTCGATAATGAGGTCCAAGAGCTTCTACATACCCAAACCTACACACACCTTTTCAAGAAATATCAGACGAACAAACCTTAGCCTTAAAGTATTAGTGCTACTGGTGAATCCTGATCCATAAAAATCCATGTGACAACCAAGTCTTGCCAAAACGAGCCTCCATCCCTCATCTGGGATGATAACTTCATTTAAGTCGTCATCAATTTCCTTTGAAATGACCTGAACTTGCTTTGCAGAAATTCTGAAAGAGGGAGAAGAGTCTTCTTCAGTAGAGAGGGGAAAACACCAGAGGAAGAAAGGATCGAGAAGAAGAGGGATGAAGAGACGAGCACATGGAGGGGTGAAGGCGATGATTGACCCCTTCCTCTGCGGTCTCTCTTTATAGCGAGAGGCCGTTGGGATTTTTACGAATTGGGTCTGGGAAGTTTTAAATTTTTTTAAACGAATGGCTCCTTTCAAAAGTTTTTTCTGAAAAGTAGTTTTCACTAAAACAATTTTCAAAAAGGGGCTTCTAAAACCATTTTTTTTGCATTCTCTTTTCTATTTTTCTATTTTTGTTCTTTTTCTTCATATTTTCTATATATTTTGTGTTTTCGAAATAAAAACTCTAAAACTAAGAGATTTTTAAATTGTTTTTGTAAAAAATAAAAATATTTACAAAAGAGGGGTTTTCTGAGGATTCAGGATTAAACTTTGAAAATTTCTTTAGAAAACGAGTTTGAATCCATGGTTTTGAAAAAATATTCAAATTTTGGATATCAAATTGAGGAATATAGAACAATGGATCCAAATGGATACCGGATGAACTGTCTGAGTCATTCATAAACTATTTTTGGTATTTTTATAATTTTGATTTAAAAATTAGATAACGAGGCTCAGATTTGGATTTTGATATCGGATCCGGATCTAAAATTGGGTCAGATATTAAAAATAGATTTGGATTCTAGTGAATCTAAGAAATAAATGAAAATTAGAAAAAAAACTAACTCAACTATTCAGAAAATGGGAGCCACGGGCAAAAAGAGAATTTTTACAAAAATTTGAAAAATTTGAGGTGTTCACAGAAAGTCATAATCAAATTGAAAGTAACTCCATGCAAGCATAGATACAATCACATCAAACATTGCAATACATTCTAATCATTCATATCAAAACAATGTTACACATATACCTGCAACAAACACACTTCAATATCTCGCTAACTACTACCATGACTAACATAGAATCTGAACTTCAAAAATAAGAATAATTATATTTCATACATTAAAATCATGCTTAGCGTGATCTTCAAACTCCATCAAAGCAGTCCTAGATATCTATAACTAAGTAAGTATGTGAACAAAAAAGTGTTGCATCCAAGAAATTAAATAACCTGTGATGCACATGCATCACTTACTCATCACGAGTATTTACCCGATTTGCATTGTTTTTGTCACTTACTTACCACGGGTCGCGGGGTACAAGTGAGATCCGCTGAGAAATCTATAAGAGACACTGTGTTAAAATGAAGTTTATTACCTGATAACAAGGAGGGTGATTCCATCTATCACAAACAAGCCCAAATAGAGAGACCCAACCCTCTGCTGAAAGCGAAACAGGAAGGGGCGCTGCCCCTGCCGACAGTAAGGTCAAGGCAGGGTGCGAAACTCCCCTACCGGAACATTCACAGGAGGCAGAGGGTGGCACCCCCCGAAGGAAAGCATCGGGAGGCAGGGGCTGAGCCCCCTGTCGGGAATCAATCATGAGGCAGGGGGGTCTCGCCCCCTACCAGGCAAAAAAGACAAGGGGCATGGGGGCTTCCCCCCCTGTCAAAATTATCGAGGACAGGGGGAAAAGCCACCGCCTACTAGGGAAAACAAAAGGGCAGGGGGCTTCTCCCCCTACCAATCATTCTCCGATAGCGGGGCAGAGCTCCACTGCAGGAGAAGTCAAGAGGACAGGGGGGGCTGTCTGCATTCAAAAGGACAGGGGCGAAGCCCCTATCCTGCCGGAGATCGGTGCCAGAGGAGGGTCTGGCAGAGGCGATCAGGGCCTCTGCAAGCCCCCGCCGACTAGAGAGGGGTGGGAGGGCTCGACAAAGGTTGTCGGGCCTCTACTGGCCCTCCAACAACCATAGGGGGAAGGGAGAGGCTACAACATAGGGGAAAGGGGGAGGGTTACCTGCGGACGGAGCTCGTCGGACGGGACTCGTCAGAAAACACAGAGGGGGAGCAACGCGAGAGAGAGAATTGGATGGGAAAGAGAGAGGAGGTTGCCAGGAGGTCGATGGGCGGCAAGTGGGCAACAGGAGGTCAACGAGTGCCGGTCGGGCAGACGACGAGAGGTTGTCGAGCGACGAGCGGGCGATGGGCAGGCGATGGGCGACTGATGAAACAAAAAGGGAAAAAAGGCTTGCATTAGGGATTTAAGAGAAATTTAGCGACGGATTTGCGATGACAAAATTCTGTCGCAAATGTGCGACGGAGTAGCAACAAAAAAATTTTGTTGCTGAGTCGTCGTGAAGTTGCGATGGAGTTTGAGATAGAATTATTCCATCGTAAATCCATCGCTAATTCGCGATGGATTCCCGACAGAATTTTTTCCGTCACTAATTCCGCAAATAATTCAAATGTTAGTGATAGATAGTTTTCTCTAGCTAATCCATTGCAAATTTGTCGCAAATTTCCGTCCCTAATTAGAGTTTTCTTGTAATGTTCACCATCTGAATCCAAATCAGAATTCAAATCCGTTTAGCCAACATTAAATTAGTCAAATATGGTATTGACCACATCCAATCTAAATCCAAACCATCTACATCCCTAAGCTTTACAAACAAAGAATTATTAAGGGTTAAAATCCATATCTTTCATTTTCCTAATTGAATGTATTCATCTACTTATTGCTTGTTCTGGATTGCCTTAACTAAGTCTTTGTCTTAAAGGGGAGGGCTCGGATGTCCCCCCTTAGCTGAGCCATAGCCTCAAATCTAGTGAGTCGGGAAAGAGGCAGAAAAACGGCCATTTATTAGAAAAATCATATCCCTACCCGATAAAAACTACATGAACCAAACCTGGATCATACCCAATAAAACCATATTTTTTATCATTTTTACATTGAAAATTTGCAGAAACTCAAGTCGGGTCCGGGTCTGGTATAAAATTTAACAAACTATACTCGGGTTTATGTATTAATAGGACCTGGGTCTTAATCGTGTCTTCTTATTTATCATCATACCTGCACCCTATAGGGTTTGACCTGTTGACACCCCTAAGTAGAGGGCTGCCTAATCTCTGTAGAAAGAAAAAGAATTGTTGCTGCTGTTTTTTCTTTTTGTTTTTTAATCTAAACTGTTTACGTGTTTATCATAGCTTACTGCGAGTAGAAAACATGTATTATAATAGGCATTGTTTATGTTGGATGATGTTTTTAGGGAGAAAATGTCAACGGCTCATAGCCCCTGCCGGCAGTAAGGTCAAGGCAGAGAGCGAACCCCCCTACCAGAACATTCACAGGAGGCAAGGGGTGGGACCCCCCGAAGGGAAGCATCAGGAGGCAGGGGCTGAGCCCCCTGCCAGGAATCAATCATGAGGCAGAGGGGTCTCGCCCCCGCCAAGGCAAAATTTCCCGGTAGGGGGATTTACCCTTTATCGGGCAAAATTTCCTGGCAGGGGGATCTGCCCCCTGCCAGGCAAAAAAGACAAGGGGCATGGGGGCTTTGCCCCTTGTCAAAATTATCGAGGACAGGGGGGAAAAGCCACCCCCTGCCAGGGAAAACAAAAGGGCAGGGGACTTCTCCCCCTACTGATCATTCTCCGACAGCGGGGCAGAGCCCCACTGCAGGAGAAGTCAAGAGGACAGGGGGGGGGGGGGGGGGGGGGGCTGTCTGCATTCGAAAGGACAGGGGCGAAGCCCCTTGTTTTGCCGAAGATCGGCCCCAGGAGAGGGTCTGGCAGAGGCGATCGGGGCCTCTGCCAGCCCCCACCGACTACAGAGGGGTGGAGAGGGTCCGACAGAGGCTGTCAGGTCTCTGCTGGCCCTCCGGCAACCATAGGGGAAGGGGGAGGCTACAACATAGGGGAAAGGGGGAGGGTTACCTGCGGACGGAGCTCGCCGGACGAGACTCATCGAAAAACATAGAGGGGTAGCAATGAGAGAGAGAATGAGAGGGGAAAGAGAGAGGAGGTCGCCAGGAGGTCGATGAGCGGTGGTCGACAGGCGTTGGTCGGGCGGGCGACTGATGAAACAAAAAGGGAAAGGGGTGTGCATTAGGGATTTATGGGAAATTTAACGACGGATTCGCGACGACAAAATTCTGTCACAAATGTGAGACGAAGTAGCGACAAAAAATTTTTGTTGCTGAGTCGTCGCGAAGTTGCGACGGAGTTTGAGACAGAATTGTTCCGGCGTGAATCCGTCGCTAATTCGCGATGGATTTTTGACAGATTTTTTTCCGTCGCTAATTCCGCAAATAATTTGAATGTTAGCGACATATAGTTTTCTCTGGCTAATCCATCGCAAATTTGCGACGAAAAAAATCCGTCGCAAATTTCTGTGGCTAATTAGAGTTTTTCTTGTAGTGTTCACCATCTGAATCCAAATCAGAATTCAAATCGGTTTAGCCAACATTAAATTAGTCGAATATGGTATTGACCACATCCAATCTGAATCCAAGCCATCTACATCCCTAAGCTTTACAAACAAAGAACTATCATGGGTTAAAATCCATATCTTTCATTTTCCTCATTGAATATATTCATCTACTTATTGCTTGTTCTGGATTGCCTTAGCTAAGTCTTTGTCTTGAAGGGGAGGGCTCGGGTGTCCCCCCTTAGCTGAGCCATAGCCTCAAATCTAGTGAGTCGGGAAAGAGACAGAAAAACACCCATTTATAACTCATAGAACTCACTCAGCTCATGTGGAAGTGAGGCAACATTGCATTACCAGTGCACATAATTACACGACATACTGTTCAACAGTATTGAGTAGCAGATCAAAGGTTTTCACACCTTAACTAGATCCAAGCAAGCTTTTCCCCTGAGTTGGTTGCTCTGTTGAAACTCAAGGTACTCTCTGTATGTCATTTCACGATATTGAAGCCCGTTACTTCCTTGATTCAGAGAGTGTACAGATGGGGAGACAACAACGTCCAAACAAGGCCCATGTGCTGCAGCAATGGATATTCTTTCTTTTTCATTGTTCACCAACACCCTATGTTCAACACTTTTGTACCTTCCATTGCTCAATATCTGCCCACGAACACAAAAGAATTTGTTAAAAACCAAAAGAATTTTGCAAATTATTAGAAAAAAAAAGTGGCAAATTGGGAAAAGAATGGCTTTATTATGAAAATTGAGAAACATTGGAGAGTCCAAATAGACTGTTTATGTGGTTTTAGGAATCGATACTTACTCAAAAGTAATGAAGCGTTCATCATACTCGTTCATTAACATAAAAGGTACTAAGTTATGAAAGATAGTTCTTTCAATACTGAAAGTGACTATTACAAAATTCCCATATGAACAAAATGCTTTCAGCCTCCTCTATTTTTGGCAGTCTGAAGAATAGAGTTTGAATTGCAGGCTCTCTGCTCCAAATCGGTGAAAAGCAACAGTCTGACAATCTATATCCTATGTATAATGCAAAAGTAATTTCACATAGCTTCATGTCCGTCAGAAGGGGAATTACTAATTTATCTATATCTGCACAAAATGAACTTTCATGTAGAATGGGAACACTGAAGTAGATTATAGGGATACAAGTGTTCAGACATGCTGAGACTTACCAATCTAATTTAAAGCTATTAAGAACCTTAGCCTTAATGAACTGGTAATTTATGATTTTTTTAGTTAAAGTTTTTGACTTGACTGAGGCAGCTGAGTGCTGACTGAGTTTAGGTTAACATTTTCACTGAATCTCTCTCTCTCTCTCTCTCAGTCTCTCTAAGAGACTGCAAGTAAAGGAAAGCACGTTTTCATCAATTCTGCTCTCGCCTAAAATTTAAATTTCAACCAAAAGTAGTTGACATAAGTTTAAACTATAGGTCATAGCCATGCTTATTTCTAATAGATATCACAAAACTCATGAAATGCCTTCAACACCTAAAAGACACATAAAGGAGTGAACTTACTTCCATATGATCACCAATGTTAATTAGAAAGGACCCAGGAAGAGGAGATACAGGCACCCAGCTCCCCTTATGCGTAACTTCAAGCCCATTGACCTCACTCTGCATCAAAATTGTGAGAGCACCGTGATCAGAATGGGGAGGCATGCCCAGTGTGAGCTCTGGCTGTGGGCAACTTGGATAGAAGTTGATGGCAATGATTTGGAGGGCTTTATCCCACTGGAACTCTCTCTCTATGTAGCTCCTCTCCAAACCCAAACTTTCTGATATCCCTCTTAACAATTCACCAACTATCCCCCTTAAAATCTTAGAATATGCTTCCACTGCATCCCTGTTCCAAACAAGCCAAGTACCCAATGGGCTCAAAGCTTTTTGATGCTGTTAAACTTGACATGAGGAAGAAATGACTAAATAAATGTTTGATTTTTTTTTGAAAGGAATTGAAAGCTTATTAACTGCAAAAATTGTAAATTTTATGTCACAGGGACACGCCATTTTGGTGAAGTGTCTTTGGTGACACGAATGGACACGTGGACACTGACATGTATACGAAAAATATTGTAATATTATTTTCTATTGTTTAAAGGTTTTATTTCAATTAAAAATACATTTTTAACATTAAAATTTTAAAATATCAAAAATTTAGTTTTTCATTGATTAAAAAGTTATTTATTTTGTGTCTTGTGTCCTATTAAAAAAAATTCGAATTTGTGAGTTGGACCCTTGTCACACGTTCCCATGTCCACGTGTCTTTGTGACAGAGTAAAATAGAGTTTAGAGCAGGGGTGAAAAGGGTTCCAAACAGAACTAGGGGTGTCAACGGGTTAGACCCCCTCTAAAATGAGTGGGTATGACCGGATTTTTTATAAGAAAAACCATACCTGGATCTGATAAGAACTACACAAACAGACCCGATCCAAACATAGTAAAATAATGCGTTCTATTTTTTTTACATTTAAAATTTGTGAATCTTAATCGGAACTTGGGTCAGACACGGGTTTGGTATAAAATTTCATAAACGATACCTGAATCAGACCTCATAGGTCTGATCCAAATAGTTAATGGGACCCCATTCTTTGAAATCAAACCCTGACCCTTTAGGATCCGGTACTGTTTAGGATCGGATCATATCCGATCCATTGACACCCCTAAACAGAACCAAGCTAGCAGAAATGGAATAGCAATCAGTGATCACTTGCCTGAACGCTGGTGGGCTCTCCGGGGAGTGGAAGACGGGATGCACCATCACCTTCAGGTAATCTCTCCAGCAGAGCACTTGATCGGCCGATGCATTGAAGCTTGTCCCGTAACGGATCGGATCGAGTACATGCTTTCCGGCATGCTTCAATTTCTCCGGCGGCGATAGCTCGAAGAATTCCCGGCTTACAGCCAAAATTCTTTGGCGAAGGCTCTCCGGTACACCATGGTTTATAAGCTATCACAAGAAGCACAAGAAAGAGAAGAACTAGACTCAATCAACTCATAATGAATTAGTGAAGCAGTAGGTAAAAGATGAATGGATCACTAGATCTTCTCTTTTATTTCTATAATTCTAAGTGTCGCTCACTTGCAACTGAAAACAACACAAAAATAAAATGATGATTGATTATTATGGTGATGGTGGTGATGATAGTGATGAAGAATTAAAGTCATGATCAATTGATCATATACAGGTGAATCGATAGGAATGGGATTCAATCAACTTCTCTTATTTTTATGGTTGCATTTGATTGCTTAGACTTAAAACTTGAATTTTAGATCCGAGAGGATTAAAATCCGATACATGTGCCTCTAGACTGACCAACTCCCCTCCTTTCAATCAAGCCAAAGATCTGTGAATTTCAGATAAACTATGAATTTTAGATCCTCATTTTGTTAGTGTATCTGTTCATGAGAGTAACTCAACTGTGTAAACTGAAAATATTTGAACTTCTGTTTCAATCAAGATTTTAATGGTTTTTTTTTAATCAGACGATACCAATGGGATCTACACGCTTGGTTTCGTAGTGACTGACACTTGGATCGTCCAATTATGACATTTAAGCAGGATTTTTAAGGATTTGAAAATCATTGGCTCAAAATTTTCATATGAGCAACAATGTGTACTACATAGGACGCGCTGCATCCTGCGCAGTTGTATTTGGCGAGTTGCACCTATCACACCTCCAGCAGTGCGGCTGGCGTGTCCAGGACAAACGCCGCACGCCCTGTCCACGCGGCGTTTGTCCTGCAATGCAAAGGCGCCCTCACGGTTCACATATTTCAGTTTCCCTGATACGGCTGTTTACCTCCTCTCTTATTATAGATCGCACACCAAGTTCAATCTATAGATGAGAGATCCAAGGTATTCAAACACACCGTATGTATAATTATGAAGTCTGGAGAGCAGGTATTGTCATATTTTATATAAGCAAATTACTGGTCATATTCCATCACCACCGTAAATCTCATTTTAGATAAAAGTGTGCATGGCCCCATTCTCACATATTCCAACAGAGATGCACGGTTTTCAAGTGAGATGTGCGGTGGAGATTGGATATAACCCTATACGGTATGACGGTAACTGCTCTCCAAAGTGTGGATCACTCACGTTGAAGAAGCCCCAGTCTTCACAGGCTTGTCCTAGGCTTTTGATAGCTTCAGACCTCTCTTCCAGGTTGTGAGACCTGAGCAACTCCAGGTCGATGGTCGGCACGCTCTTTTCGACAACGGAGAGGGCACCGGAATTCCTGAGTTCAGGAGGGAAGACATAGTTCGGCGGGATCTGGTGCCCGTGGTGGACGGAATCAGAGAGCTCCTTGATGCCACCACAGACGGCAACGGCCTGCTCCATTTTTGAAGGGGAGGAGTTTGGTGGCACTGGTTTTCTCTCCTCTTATTCAATAGGACACTGATGAACCAAATGGTTGGTGGCCCTCCATATATGAATTGAAAGAGTGATGTCTCTTCTCCAGTGCATGTTTGGATGCATCTGGTTGTCTGGAATCTGGACAGGAGTAGGAATAATTGAGGATGTTGTATTGGGTATAGAATAAGAGGAGGATCAGGTGCAATGTGATTGTACACTTTTAGTATGCTGCTGCACTTGATCACGTCGTCTTTAGGATACAGCCTTTCAGCTGTGGGGCCCGACAGATAATAGTGAATGATCAGGTGCAGCAGCACACTAAAATTGTTCAATCACATTGCAACCATATCCGAGCATATAATTCCATTTCTCAAGATAAACTTCAAGATGTTTTGCTGTATATGGTGTTTAAAGATTTTTTTTTCCAGCTCGATTCACTTGTCATCCCTTTGTTTTTTAATGATACAAATATCTGAAAAAGATTACAAAAAAACACCGAATTTATGGTCTATTTATTTGAAGCTGCCTACAAATATCTGAAAACGTGTCTAGTTTTGGTTATCACATAGCTCTTTCTTCTTCACCTTTCTTTCAAAAACGCCCTAGGTTTTAAAATCGCTCAATTGGCTATTGCATAGTCGAACAAAATGACTAATAATCAACAGGAAAAAAAAGCAATGTATATACTTCAAGAGGACATTTGAAATGCATTAAGAAATTAATTAGGCAGTTGAGTTGCTAGTTATTTTGTCAACAAAAAAACCAAATTAAAAAGAAAATTTATACACCTTAGGAGGGTATTTGAAATGCATTAAAAAAGTAGGCAGCTGAGTGGAATAAACAAAAGCTAGGCAAAAAAATTTCAGTATCTTATAAGTTGGCAATAAATTTTTAGTATCCTATATTTTCTATTTTTTTGTTTTTTCTTAGATAATCTTGGAGTTGGTTAGATGTTCTCGTAAATCGGGTAATCAATTGATATTAGAGAAATGTCATCACCTTGAATCGATCTAGGGATTATCATGTGAAGTTCCATATTTCGAAAAGTGAAACTCAAGAAGTGGCGTTAATTAGCGATGGAAATAATCCGTCGCAAATTTGCGACGGATTAACTAGAAAAAACTAGTCGTCCCTAAAATTGAAATTAGTTGCGGAATTAGTGACGGAAAAATTCTATCTCAAAATCCATCACTAATTAGCGACATATTAGCGATGAAAACATTCCGTCACAAACTCCGTCGCAACTTCGCGATGGATGAGCAATAGAATTTTTTCGTCGCTAATTTGCGGCAGCGTTTGAGACGAAATATTTTCATCGCTAATTCGTCGCTACTTTTTGATATAAAACGGCCAACTAGGGCATGAAATTCTCTCTCTCTCTCTCTCTCTCTCTCTCTCTCTCTCTCTCTCTCTCTCTCTCTCTCTCTCTCTCTCTCTCTCTCTCTCTCTCTCTCTCTCATTACCCCCAAATCGGCTTCCCGACGGGGAAGAGGGCCGCTTGCATCATCATCATCGATCATCGTCCGTGGAAGATCATCGTCCGCGGCACAAGCAAAGAGCGAGATGAGGAGGGGCGCTGGACATGCCGTGAGGATTTCCCCTGCGGAATTCTTTGTTGATTCAGTCACTGGAGCATGCTCTCAATTTGATGAAGAGAAATCCTGAACAAGTGGTGAGGTTTTCCCCTTTCCTATCTTCTCATTTTGATTATCAAAATTGTGGAACAGAGGCACAATCTAATGTTGTGATTGTTCTGCCCTGCATACATTCTAATGCTGTGGATTTTCCTTTCGGGGAGGGCAACATATATGTGATGGGTTGTTTGGTGGAACACTTTATCTATTCTAAGAAATACACCATACTTTATTTTATAACTCATATGCCTCTCTGCTTGCAGTGTTGTTTGTGTTAGATTTACTTTTCTTTTCTTGATCAATTTGATTCTGGTGAAAGGAAGTAATCTCGTGAGACTCAACAACTTTCTCGGAATGTAAAGTGTGTTAAGTCGTATTTGGAGGGAAGAGGACTCATGGTTGATGCATCTTTTCCCTTTAGCACTCTTTTCTCATAATACAAGTCAATATGTCATCATCTCACACACCTCAATTTGTTGGTGACCATCAAACAATCACACTTTTTCTCTTAAAAAAAACAAAAATGTTATGCATCGTTAGCTTAAACCCTTGTTGTATGTTGCTTCTTGCTTCATAAAACCAAAATTCCATATGAAATCCTTGCATTACAAATTCTCCACCAATTAAGAGTCGCATGTTAGGTTGTTACAAGCCCACTTGCAAATGGTTGACAGGAGCTTTGGGTCTACCCCCAAAACAGAGAGGTGTGAAATTGTCACTAACACAACGCGGTCGAGTTCTACTATGAGCCTAGTCCCCGGGGACAAGTGTGTGGAAGTGCCACCAGATAGCAGAGCTGGGGTCCGTCTAACCACCACTTGTTCATAATTCATTATTGTCACCCTAGTTCAGTAGTACAATTGGCTAGCAAGAGAGAGTACCACAAGCAAACAAGAGCAGAGGAGTTCTTATAAGCAAAGAGATGCTTCAGGGGTTGGGTTGTTTCAGCCTCAGCCAACCACCTACACTTCTTGTGATGAATCAAAGTGGCCACTCTAAAACCAGATGAATGGCAGCGGCCCATAACCACATTTTCAGACCCAACTTCCCCTCTCTCAATCAGTTGTTTGCTACAACTTCAAACCCTCTCCCCGCCTCACTAGCACCCTACCTAAATGAAAGGGGTTCGTTGTAGTTTTTTATCGGAGAGTATGAAATAGATTCAATCAACCACAAGAGTAGGGATTTCATATGGAATTTCAGGTTGCTGCCATCAATACCAAAAATGACTGAAACATGAAATTTGTTATGAACACTTCATCTGAAATAACGTTAGACTTATCTATAAAGTGATGCTACCACAAATGGAATTACATGTGCTTGTAGTTCTATATGAATTAGTAAGGCTTGAACAATTTTATTATTCTGTGAGCACTGATATAATTTTGTTCTTATGACTGTTGTAGACATTACATATTTGATCTCATCAAAAATCATTTTGAGGTAGGTCAATGATTATCCTACTCTGTTATTCCTCCTCATTTGTTTAGTTGGTAGTTCCTCACCAATGGGCTTTTTCCCCTGCAGGTGTACAAACTCTACCAGTTGTCAAGGGCATGTGAATGGGAGCACATGTATTTAGATTATGAATCAGCCCAAGAATTTGTGGATAATGTTTATTAACTTATTGATTTTGTGTTATAGGCATGAAGAAGAAGAAAAAGTGACTCAGGCCACCTACTAATCGTGAGTTTCTTTCTCTATGTTTCTTCATATTTATGCAATGTATTTGAACTTGTTGGCAACTTGGCATTTAGACTCTAGTGCTATCATCACCTTTGATTGAAAATTTTGTCATTCTTGATTGGGATATCTCCATTTACATAAGATTTGGTGCTCAGGTCATTTATGTTATTTCCATCATGAAACTTGAATTGCATTTTCCCTTTCTTTTTTTTTATTTAGTTAGCTATTGTTATCTGACTTTGATTGTACCATGCAATGGAAGAGCATGTTGAAACTTGTTTTTCACAAATAACTGAAAGTTTTCCACTTCTTAGTTTTTACATCAATTACAGAATATAGCATCTTGAGAGATCATGGTTCATTGGATCCATATATATATATATATATATATATATATATATATATATATGTTCTTTTTGAAAAAGATAGGCATGTTTCTGATCCATATAAAAAGATTGAGCCCCTTTTAAAATGGAAAAGTAATAAAGTAGTCCCATGTGCAAGTTATGGTACTGCGGGTTCACCTGTGATTTTGTATCTCATCTTTTTTTGCTTGCTTTGCTGCTTCAGTTTCCTCAGCAAGAATGAGAGCAACCTGTTTGTCTCGGTGATACTTCAATGCAATCTCACGGTAGCTTTTGCGTATCTAATCCTCTATAGCTAAAAATCTCAAATGACTCAAACCCAAAAGAGCATAATGATCTTGCTGCTTACCCACCATCAGCCTTCTTCTTACCTTTACCCAATAAAACAAAACCTAGAGTTGATCCAATTTCCCCAAGTGCTAATGCTCAAGCTCCAATGAATCTGCTTCAAAGTGAATAATTTGACTGTTGGGTGATTTTGGGGCAGAATTACATGCACAAAAAGAAACCAACACAATTGCATCAAATACTTCCAGACGATATTGATGAACAAACTCAATCTGAAGTGGCAGAATTTAAATATGGCACTCTATAAAATACAGACAGATATAAGTGAGAATTAAACATGATAACACAAGCCATCTAACACTAGAAAGTTGTATAAAATTTTACAGGGCTTAGCAAAAGACTTGCCAGAGAAAAAAGAAAGTATTGCACGTCTGTAGTAGAGAGGGGAAGAAAATTTATTCATTAACTGAAACAAAAAAATTGCTCACCAACAATTACCAATCAAGAATTTCTAACAGATTTGTAAACCACAACAAAGTGTTAACCAACCCAACAAAGCAACAAGCAAAATAAACACTTTATGACCTACAATATGCAAATTATAGCAAACCAACAAGGAGAAATCAGTCATTTCATTCCCATTAACTTGAAAAAATGGAACCTACTTTGTAATTTTATCTGAATGTATGAAAAACTACTTTTGTTTGACAGTAGTTTTCTTGAAGGTGAATGACATCTCATATATATATATATATATATATATATATATATATATATATATATATATATATATATATATATATATATATATATATGTGTGTGTGTGTGTGTGTGTGTGTGTGTGTGATATATCAAATCATTACATCCACCATCAATGCATGATAAATTAGATATTTTCTTCATCATAACATTATTATGATTCTCTTTTAACTGGTTAAGATAATATCCGTAACAGCATAAGACAAAATGACTGCAAACCATGAATGAATGTATTGTAGGATAGTTGATAATGAGGTGTCGCTTGAATATATGGATGTTGTTGACAGTTTTATTGAATTTGCAATGGCAAGTGTCAGTACAGTGGATCCCACCGATCGTATCAGGTGCCCCTGCACGATGTATAAGAACAATCGATTTGTAGAACCTCATGGCGTTAGACATCACCTATACATGAAGGGTTTTGTTTGTGGTTATTAGAATTGGATGCTTCATGATAAAAAAATTTGAAATAATTTTGACGTACGGTTGGATGTGGTGCACGATAATCTATATATGGATTTGATATTTGATATCGCAGGACCAGAACTGGGTTCTGTTATGGGTCTCAGTGATGTACCAACTGGGGTATAGAAAGAAGCATAAAACAATGCAGCTAGTAGATTTTATGACTTACTTAAAGATGCTGATGAGCCATTATGAAATGGTTGCGAGAGTGACATTATCTTGTCTGCAGTTCTTCAACTACTGAATTTGAAGTTAGAGTATAATTTGAGTCAATCATGTTTTGACTATCTGTGATCTATTATGAAGAGTATGTTGACCAAAGATGAGAAATTACCATAAAATTTCTACTGTGCGAAGGTTATGGTCAACGCTCTAGGTATGAGGTATCAAAAGATAGATGTTTATCCAAATCACTACATGTTGTATTTCAAAGATCAAAAAAATAGCAGATCATGTCTGTCATGTGGGCATCCTCGGTTTAAACTAAAGACAAGGGGCAATGCTAGTACGAGGTCAAAAGAAGTGTCATACAAGTCACTCTGCTACTTCCCTCTCACCCCTAAATTACAATGATTGTATATGTCTTTGAGGACAACTAAACACATGAGATGGAATGCCAATAAAGTTCGACATGATGAAGACAAGATCATGCATCCTGTTGATGCGGAAGCTTGAAAGCACTTTGATCATACTCATCAGATCTTCATAATGGAAGTGAGAAATGTTAGACTCGGTTTATGCACAGATGAATTTAATTCATTTGGAGGTAGATCAACCTCATACTCGTGTTGGCCGGTATTTGTCACCCCATACAACCTTCCTCCAAGCTTGTGTATGAAGCGTCAAAATCTTTTTTTGTCTCTATTGATCCCTAGTCCGACGTCTCTAGGCCAAAATCTTGATGTATATTTGAAGTCATTGATTGATGAACTGAAAATACTGTGGGATGACGGTGTTCTCAAGTACGATGTTCACAAAAAACAAAACTTTATTCTTATCATTACTCATTAGTCTTCACACAATAATATGCTTGGCTTTTGACATGTAATTTGAGGTCAGAGATTCTATCTGGTTTTATACTGGTCTTTTCATTAGCATTCTGCTTGATTATTGTTGGAATTGGAAGATACAAAAGGATTTTTGTTTCTTCTCTTTAATTTTAATAACTTTGCTTATATGCCATTTTTTCCTCGAGTCATTCTTGTGTCAAGTTCACTTATGTTTCTGTTCTATTTCATGTTGATTCCTTTTTTCTGAATCATTTATTTAATTATTTATATAGAGTTTTATATGTTGAAGTAATATTGGGTTGGTCTTTTGGTAATAGTTTCATTCTGACTGAAACATTCTATTCTGATATATGCTTAAATAATATATTCTTTGTTCAGAATGAGTTTATCAAATGCCCACATCATTAAGCCCCTTGACTAATCATCCCCAAAATGGAGAAGAAAAAAAGAAAAAAGCAAAAGTATGGCCATTAACACATGCATTGTTAACCTCTATTGTGTTTCCATGAGTTTTGGGCAGGACATTGACATAACCTCAACTCAGAATCTCATGGCCAATTGGCAATGGCTATCAACTGAGAACCTCAACTAATATTTTTAGGGACTCTACATGTACTGTTTGTTGGCCTCTAAATTTTGTTAATGTCCTTCACTTTATTGCTAGTCTATGTGTCATTCAGCCATGTTACTTTGATTGCTTTAGATTATGTGCATTGCATATAATTTATTTCATTATATTTTGTTTATCAATACTAACATTTTGGTTCTCTTGTACGATGCTGAAGATGATCAGCGTAGAGGAGCTGATAGAGGCATGGATGGAGGGGCAGATCGAGACAATGAAGAGGATGATGCTCTGAATCTTGACAAGGAGTAGCTTCATGTGTTGAATTTGTTTCACGTACTTGTTGTTTTAAACAAAACTCTTTGTATATGTTCACTTATAACTAATTAGAACTTAACGATGATTATACTGGGTTGTTAAATTTGTTTCACTTATAACTTGTGTTAAATTTGTTTCACCTACTTTATATATGTATTTTTTATGTGTAATTTGTCTTTTATACACAACTTACATAAATTGTATAACGAGAATTTTTTTTTCGATATTTATATTTCAAACAAAAATATTTTATTTTTTAAAAATTTTGTGATGGATTAGCGGCGGATATTATCCATCGCTGAATATTAGCGATGGATTTTCTGAAGAAATTTAGTAGAAAAATGGCGACGATATTTGGTGATGAATAATATATGTTGCCAATTTAGCGACGAATATTTATGTCTCAAAAATTGAATCAGTCGATGTTTTGCGATGGAATGTAATCCATCACTAATTCATCGCTAAATTGGCGATGAAATTTAGAGATAGATACATATTCATCGTTAAATTTTCACGATGGATATGTATCTGTCGCAAAACCAAATCAGTGCTTATTTAGCGACAGACTCACGACGAATCATGGCATTCGCTAATCCATCATAAATTAGTGACGAAAGTAGCGATAGATCAGTTATGTCGCTAATTAGCGACCAAAGAATTATGACAGATGCTATCCATTGCTAAACAGTTCAGCGATGGATTTGCCATGGATTAGCGTCAGATAGCATCCGTCGCTAATCCACAGAATTCTTGTAGTGATGGTTTTCAACTCCTTGTTGATCTACTCAAATTAGTGTAGATCCTCAAAATTTTCAAGAAAAATATGAATAAATTTGAAAATGGGTTTTGGATTTGAGAGAGAGTAAGAATTTTAGAAGACACAAGAGAACGTGGGGACCACTCTTCAAGTAGTGAACCTTTCTTCCTCCAATAAGCCAGGATCAATCATTCCAAGAACTACAAAATCTTTAAAAGCTGGGCCTTAGCTTGGAAGTGGCTAGTACCTTATACGTGGGTCCTAAAAGGGGGTGAGGTTGATGGTCTGGGGTACTACCGACACTTAAAAAAACATGAAATAAAACAAATATACAAAAATTAGAAACAAACACACTATAAATTAATTAAATAAAATGAATAAAATAAAAGTAAGATAAAAGTAAACTCATCACGAGCTTAAGTAGCCCTCGTACGACATTGACTCCAAAGAGCAATGAATTCGACAACACCTATGTAGAGCACGAGCTCATAAAGGTTTAGATCCAGCAGAATGAATCCTAGGATAGGTGATCTAGACTTAGATTTGATATGTAAGTTCGACAGAATGAGGATGCTCAGGTTGGGTTAGGGTCTCAACGCGACAAAGCTTCATTACTCTAGTTCTAGATGGGTGAACTATGGTTGGACTAGAAGCATGGATTCCTATTTATAGATTTTGAAATAGATTTAAGTCTCAATCATACGAATTTTGTGTTCAAAGATCCATATCTGACTTCTAATGATATGACACAATCTTATTGGTTGAAAGTTTTGAAGTCTGTTTTTAATTGGTTATTGCTACTAAGTTGAATCTTATTGGTTAAGGTTACCTAGCATTGGGGTTAAGCAACTTAAAACTGATCAAGTTCAATGAATCTAAGGTGAGAGCAATCATGAAGAGATTAAGAAGATTTATCTCTGAAAAAAAGGAGGAAGATTTTAGGTGGCTTCTAAGATTACATAAGAAGATAAGAATCTAAGGGCATAAATGGGGATTTTAGAAGTTTCCTAAGAATTGAATACAAGAAATTTGAATCTTCATATTTTAAATTGAGTTATATTTAAAATCAAATATCATAGACTAAATTGTTTTGATCATAACTCTCTATTCAAATGTCCAATTGTGACACAGTTTGATGATTGAAAAGCTAGCATCATATACTTTAATTCATCTTTTAAGTGTAAAACTAAATTCCATAGTTTTTATGGTAAAAAAAAAGACACACAAATGGGGTCTACCAAAAACAAGACTTTGGTCAGATTAGTCAAATTGTTTTTATCATAACTCTTTAATCTAATGTTAAATTCACCTGTTTTTTCTCAT